>NC_140011.1:10976609-11054109 GCF_964263955.1 Coregonus lavaretus
TTTGGGTCACTGTGGTTCCACATAGAACCATCAGCCTTCCCAAAGGACCCTTGATTAGTAATGTGTCTGACACACGTCTACCCTGAACAGCAAATAATAAGGAAATTAATTAGACTTGAGAAGTGATTTATGGAAAACAGAGAAGTTTAATCAAAAGGCCAAAGTGGGCTGGCTGGAAGAGACAGAGGAGGAGGAGGAGGAGGAGGGACTATTTAAACCAAGACCCCTTTTAATAGATAACACTAGTCTATTATCCTGAATTAGGATATTAGTGTTGCACTGCTACATGAATAAAAAGTCAAAGGATACATTTAATATAAGGGCATTGAATGACCCACATTATATACATACAAGTACAGAAATACTGTAGGCCTATAGACACAGCATGCAAAAGCCCTCAGAAAATGTAAACAACACAGAAACCCACTTTCTTCATAGATCAGTGTAATACTAAACAGTGGCCAGCCAGATACCACTTTTTAAAGAAGTGATGCCTCCTGTGTTAGTCTACTGTTAGATCATTAAGCTAGGAAACATGGCACGGCATCATCTGTCATATACAAAGCACGGAAGCCCTATTTGTCTTTATGTTAAAGACACACGGTGAAGCCCTGGTGATTGAGTTGTGTCTCCCTGACTGAGTAGTGCTCTCCCCAGTCACATTATTGGGTCTGTTCTCAGCCAAATGGGGCTGTTTCCCCTGCAAACCGGTGTCATATATTTACCAACTAATGAGTGCAGTTAAGCTAACAGAGAATCATAATGAAGTCGTTATTGGCCAGGCGCCATCAGGTGTCCCAAGGTTAATGGTTATTTTGAATTGACTTGAGGCAACTGGAGGGAAGGAAGCCTCAGATACATTTGTAGTTTCCCCTTGGCTCATAGTGTTCGACAGGCATGGGTGACTTTGGTCCTCAGGGGCCTGAGTGTCTGCTCTGCTGGTTTTGATTCTGTCTTTCAAATGAGCGTCTGGTTTATACCTGGAGAACCAGGTTTTTCTACTCATCTTTTTATGAATCTGAGCACTGTAGGGAAAAGAGGGATGGAATAGAAGAGTGGGCAGGTGAGAGAGATAGAAACATATGAGAGAATAAAAGTGGTGCAGCAGTCAAAAGCACTGCACTGCACCCACCCCCACTACAGCCTGGCTGTGTCACAGCCGGCTGCAACCGGGAGCCCCATAGGACGGCGCACAATTGTCCCATCGCTGTCTGGGTTAGGGGAGGGTTTGGTTAGGGGGCTTTCCTTGGCTCATTCTGCTCTAGCGACTTCTTGTGTCAGGGCCAGACGCCTGCAAGCTGATGTCAGTCGAACGGTGTTTCCTCCGACACATTGGTGTGGCTGACTTCTGGGTTAAGCGAGTAGTGTGATAAGAAGTAGCGCGGCCAGGCAGGTCATGTTTCGTAGGACGCATGACTCGACCTTCCCCTCTCCCAAGCCCATTGGGGAGTTGCAGCGATGAGCCAAGGTTGTAATTCGGGGAGAAAAGGGGGTTAAAGAAAATACACTTGTGACCATACCACCCTAAAAACACCTGATCTTGTCTGATCTCTGTAGCTAAGCAGGGTCGGGCCTGGTTAGTACTTGGATGGGAGACTGCCTGGGAATAGCAGGTGCTGTAAGCTCCCTCCCTAAAAATGTTGAAGAAAAAGAAGAAGAGGGGATTCTAGTGATAGGAGGGAGACAAAGGCGGAGTGATGATGTATCGCAAGAGACAAAGTTCTCTGATATCAGATTTAGATTCCTTTTGCAATGGAGATATATAGACAGAGGGATGCAGCTATGAGTTAATTCCTACGGTACTATAAAACACTTACGACAAACTGATGGCTAATATATTAACAGAGTTATTCTCTGCCATCCATAATTTATTCACCATCAAAAATTAAATCTGGCAGAATGTGTGCCATTATTCAGCCTCGCTGGGGGAAAGCAGCCGCTGCCGTTTTAATAAATGAGGAGTTTAAAAACTCCACTCCCACAGCTCACAGTTATTCCAAACCCCTGACTTCTAAATTCTCTTTCCTACTATTTTGGAGTAATAGCAGAAAGGGAGAGAAAAAAGTAAAGGGGGAATAGAAATGGAGGAAGGGAGGGAGGGAGGGAGTTGGAAGGAGTTGTTGTGGAGATCTCTGGAAGTAAATGTATTGGGATTGGTTGTCGTCATGCTTTTGGAAATCAGGACAATAAGTGTTCGTTTGCATTTTCTGAAGTGATACTTCTTGGTTCTTGAACCCTCTTCAAAATCAACAGTCTGTTGTGATTGCCTTTTACAACTGGAAGACATGAAAACACCTCCACCTCTCTCTCTCTCTCTCTCTCTCTCTCTCTCTCTCTCTCTCTCTCTCTCTCTCTCTCTCTCTCTCTCTCTCTCTCTCTCTCTCTCTCTCTCTCTCTCTCTCTCTCTCTCTCTCTCTCTCTACCTCTCTCTCTGACTGTCATTGAAGTCAATGTATTTTAAGACCCTTGTGTTTATGCTGTAGTTCTATGTACTTGGATGTTTCTGTAGCCCTCTGTGAAGGCCTCTGTTTAGCCCTCTGTGCAAAATGTGCAGCAGGCGGCAATAAGACTGAATGAGATTGGATATGGAAATGGGAGGTGTTGGGGTCCAAAGACTTTCTGCTGATGCTGTACAACTCTTCACAGTGTGCATACTGGGGATCTCTTTGTATTAAACACACACACACACACACACACACACACACACACACACACACTGAGTATAAAAGAGCTCTCATCCCATGTAGCGAACACTAATCAAATAAAGTATGACAGGAGTTAGCAAGTACTGTTTCTTCGTATTTCTTTTACCAATTTGATCATATTAGATTACTAATCTCCGCAAGGAAAGGCCGAAGGAAAGATTTTTCCAAAACACCACTGTGCTGTCTTCCGCCATCTTGTCTGTTACCTTTTGTTTTATTCACTCCCTTCTGCTGTTGCTCTATGACTCATATCCACAGCCAGAGAGAGATGAAGTGAGAGAGACAGACAGATAGATAGAGAGAGTGAGAGATGGAGGGAGAGAAACAGACTGAGAAAGAGAAGCAGGGAGTGAAAGAGGGATGGAAGGAAGGAGAAATTCAGTCAGAGAGAGAGACGGTTGGAGGGAGAGGAACAAATAGAGAGAGAAGGATAGAGGAAGAGAGAGTGAGAGGAGAGAGAGTGGAAAGACTGAGAGAGACGCTGTTATAGGTATCCCAACAGGCAAAGCATCACTACAACATGTAATTCTTTACTACGAAAACTGCAACAGAAACAAACTCCTTCCTCCGCTACTCTTTCATCCACCACAATATGTCGAGTTTACCAGACATTGGTAGGAACTGGAACACGCTGTACATTCAGAGCTTCCCAAACATGCTCAATGGGTGACATGTCTGGTGCGTATTCAGGCCATGGAAGACCTGGGACATTTTCAGCTTCCAGGAATTGTGTACACGTCCTTGCAATATGGGGCCGTGCATTATCATGCTGAAACATGAAGTGATGGTGGCGGATGAATGGCACGACAATGAGCCTCAGGATCTCGTCACGGTATCTCTGTGCATTCAAATTGCCATCGATAAAATGCAAGTGTGTTCGTTGTCCGTAGCTTATGCCTGCCCATACCATAACCCCACCGCCACCATGGGGCGCTCTGTTCACAATGTTGAAATCAGCAAATCGCTCGCCTATTCGACGCCGGTACAGTTGAAACCGGGATTCACTGAAGTCAGTTACGACATCAAACTTTAGTCAGATCAAGACCCTGGTGAGGACGACAAGCACGCAGATGAGCTTCCCTGAGATGGTTTCTGACAGATTGTGCAGTAATTCTTCAGTTGTGTAAACCCACAGTTTCATCAGCTGTCCGGGTGGCTGGTCTCAGGCGATCCCACAGGTGAAAAGC
Organism: Coregonus lavaretus; assembly: GCF_964263955.1. Lineage (NCBI taxonomy): Eukaryota > Metazoa > Chordata > Actinopteri > Salmoniformes > Salmonidae > Coregonus > Coregonus lavaretus. The sequence goes on from NC_140011.1 coordinate 10,980,502, forward strand.
CGGATGTGGAGATCCTCGGCTGGCGTGGTTACACATGGTCTGCGGTTTTAAGGCCAGTTTTACATACTGCCAAATTCTCTGGAATGACGTTGGAGGCGGCTTATGGTAGAGAAATTGACATTAAATTATCTGGCAACAGCTCTGGTGTTGTGTGACTGCACTTCCAGAAATACTTATTTGCACTTTGTCGTTCCCGTCTGTAGGTGTAGCCTACATGCACCAGGATATATTTTCAAAGCACAGAGGATAAATTCAGGTTGCATTGCTTGTCAGGGACGTCACCAGGACCTTGGATAAGTGAGTGCCACAGACAGAGGGGGGGACGAGTTGACAAGGCGATCCTGAAGTAGGGCCTGCTGGTTGTGACGCGGCGTCCCCCCCTCTGTCTGTCTCCATGGTTACCAGGGGACTGACTACATGGGAATCGCTCACAGCTGTGTAAGGCTATAAGTAGAGTTCTTTAAAATCATACTCATGGCAAAAAAATAAAAAACTATTGTACTGTCCTCTTCCGTAGGCTCCTCTAGCGGTGCCTGTACTCCGGCGGTGCCGGTACTCTTTCGCGTTCGCGTTCGCGTTCTCGCTCCCGGCTGCGTTCGCGGTAGTAGTCCTCGTGGCGGTCGCGGCTACGGGACTTGTGGCGATGGCTCTTCTCCCGGGATCGGCTGTGGTCTCGCTCCCTCGACCTCTCGCGTCTGGAGGCAGAGCCGTAGGACTTGTTCTCGATGCCGTGGAGACAGTTCTGTAGAGAGCTGATGAGAACTTTGCAGCAGTCATCAGCCGACACCTTAGACTACTTGATTAGAGAGATGGTGCGATAGTGCGATAGAGACTATGTCATCAGAGTCTCTATCGCACTGCCATAGTCAGCTGCGCTAGCGTCTGACACCGCCCTAGAGATAGCGCTGCTGGAAATGGCTCGGTTCCGGTTCATGATTTACTCAAAGTTCGGAGGAGGGCCGAAGCCGTGTGGGGGAGGGCCAGGGGGGAGAGGACCCATGGGGGGCTGGCCGAACTGGCCAGAGAACATGACTGGGGGTGGGGGGCCTTACATGGGAGGGGGCAGGCCCTGTCCTGGGGGAGGGGGGCCTAGAGGGCCGGGGGGACCTAGGGGGCCAGGAGGGGGTCGCCAATTCCCATCACGTCCCGGCGGGAAGCAATTCAAATTCATATCCATCAGGTGGCCTTCTTGGTGTCTATGGTTAATGAGTTCAGGTGGTCTCATCCCTGACCCTGGGAAGTGTGGCGGTGGACCTCCGGGTCCGATGGGCCCAGGGAATCGGTCTCCTCCGGGGCCAGGGAAGCGGCCCCGGACCATGGGGAAGCCACCGCGGGGGCCCAAGGTGGGGGGTCCCGCCTTCCCATTGCCAGACATCTGCCCAGCCGATGTACCTGGGATTTTCCAAGACTGCATCTCGAACTGGCTGAGGGACAGTTTGTTGCAGGAGATAACGATGGGGTTCTGTCCGTGTAGCTCCCGTTTAGACAGCAGGTCCAGTAGCTTCCTGGAGGACGCATCTGAGCCCACGCACACCAAGGCAAACCCTTTATTCTGGCCGGTGGCTCTGTTGTCAAAGAACTTGATCTCTAGCAGGTCCTTAATGCCTATTGATCCAATGGCGTCTGTCAAATCTTAGTCTGTTGTCCACCATGTGAGATTGTCTTTATACAGGGCGATCCTCTTGCCAGCGTACGTGTAATCCACGTTGGGAGGGGTGCTCTTGTTCACCTCGGAGCCAGCAGGTGGGGGTAGGTTGTCCAGGTAGTCCCAGTCCTCAGGTGCGTCTCCGTTATTGGCTGAAGGAGAGATAACATCGTCATACAAGTCTATCTGGTCATGGACAGGGTAGTCTGATTCCTGGTTGAAATCCTCTTCAACATCGGCGTAGATGTCGATGTGATCAACTCCGTCAGCCATTTTCCAGACCACCTCCTCCAGAGCGACTTACAGGAGCAATTAGGGTTAAGTGCCTTGCTTAAGGGCACATCGACAGATTTTTCACCTAGTCGGCTCGGGGATTAGAACTAGCGATCTTTCGGTTACTGGCACAATGCTCTTACCCACTAAGCTACCTGCCGCCCTATTGTTGATCTCAGTATGTCAATGTCAGAGTATCTTGTCACTTTGGTTATTTGTGTGGTATTAATGTAATGTCTCCAGTCGTGAAATGACGTACAATTGCAAGAAATTAATTTAGAAAAGGCCAATTTTCTCTCAGAACCACAAATATGATGATTTGTGTGTCCCCTGTCAGCCCCTGGTCTTCAGGGCAGAGCCCCAAATGTTATGAAACTCTGATGACCTCCCTGTTGTTTGTTCTGAACTCTAAGAATAATGAATGCTGAAGGTAGCAGTGTAAGATGTTTTTAAGCAGAATATTTGGATTATTAGCATATGAACGACTTACAATTAGATTGCTGGACATTCATTCTCTTAAATTTCTTAAAATAGCCCATACTCTCCTTGTGCAATGTATAGCCTACTGTACTATTTGTCTGTCTAGACTGTCTGCCTGTCTTGGCAAGAATCTTAAGTTAATAAAATACTAAAATAGTCTTCTTTAGTTTGTGTGGCTATTATTATTTGACATTTAAGTATGAACCCCTAAAACTACAACAATTTTTGAGCGTCATGGGAATGTAAGATTTTAATACATTGTAATAACATTTTACTTGTCCAAAATTGGGTGACATAAAACACTTTTTGTTCCTTGTATTAATGGCAGTGTTGAGTGTTGTTTGCCTATCAATATAATAACCATTTATCTGTGAAATTAGACATTGAACTTGAACCCTGTTTCACCAATCATCAGCTGGTTCAGATTTTTTTTCTCTCCAAATGACAGTAAAGTGAACAGCTGTTGTGATAGCACACCATGTTTTTCTGGAATGTTTTGATGTCTCATACATTACAAAAAGGATAGTCCAAACTATACAGACTAAAAATGTAGGCCTATAGCATTTTTAAAACAGGTTCAAAAGCTAAAAAGCTTTATTTGCTTGTAATTCATTTTATTCAATGGCTTCACCTGAGTGTCCTTGCCAGCCGAAAGTTTTATTTTTGTCTATGTATTTTTTATTTTTATATATATACACATACTACCGGTCAAAAGTTTTAGAACACCTACTCATTCAAGGGTTATTCTTTATTTTTACTATTTTCTACATTGTAGAATAATAGTGAAGACATCAAAACTATGAAATAACACATATGGTATCATGTAGTAACCAAAAAAGTGTTAAACAAATAAAAATATATTTTATATTTGAGATTCTTCAAATAGCCACCCTTCGCCTTGATGACAGCTTTGCACACTATTGGCATTCTCTCAACCAGCTTCATGAGGTAGTCACCTGGAATACATTTCAATTAACAGGTGTGCATTCTTAAAAGTTAATTTGTGGAATTTCTTTCCTTTCCTGCGTTTGAGCCAATCAGTTGTGTTGTGACAAGGTAGGGGTAGTATACAGAAGATATCCCTATTTGGTAAAAGACCAAGTCCATATTATGGCAAGAACAGCTCAAATAAGCAAAGAGAAACTACATGAAGGTCAGTCAATACTGAAAGTTTCTTCAAGTGCAGTCGCAAAAACCATCAAGTGCTATGATGAGACTGGCTCTCATGAGGACCGCCACAGGAATGGAAGACCAAATAAATGTTAATTAGAGTTAACAGCCACATAAATTGCAGCCCAAATAAATGCTTCACAGAGCTCAAGTAACAGACACATCTCAACATCAACTGTTCAGATGAGACTGTGAATCAGGCCTTCATGGTCGAATTGCTGCAAAGAAACCACTACTAAAGGACACCAATAATAAGAAGAGACTTGCTTGGGCCAAGAAACACGAGCAGTGGACATTAGACCGGTGGAAATTTGTCCTTTGGTCTGGAGTCCAAATTTGAGATTTTTGGTTCCAACCGATGTGTCTTTGTGAGATGCGGTGTGGGTGAACGGATGATCTCCACATGTGTGGTTCCCACCGTAAAGCAAGGAGGAGGAGGTGTTATGGTGTGGGGGTGCTTTGCTGGTGACACTGTCAGTTATTTATTTAGAATTCAAGGCACACTTAACCAGCATGGCTACCACAGCATTCTGCAGTGATACGCCATCCCATCTAGTTTGGGTTTAGTGGGACTATCATTTGTTTTTCAACAGGACAATGACCCAATACACCTCCAGGCTGTGTAAGGGCTATTTTACCAAGAAGGAGAGTGATGGAGTGCTGCATCAGTTCACCTGGCCTCCACAATCCCCCGACCTCAACCAAATTGAGATGGTTTGGGATGAGTCGGACCACAGAGTGAAGGAAAAGCAGCCAACAAGTGCTCAGCGTATGTGGGACTATTGGAAAATCATTCCAGGTGAAGCTGGTTGAGAGAATGCAAAGAGTGTGCAAAGCTGTCATCAAGGGTGGCTATTTGAAGAATATAAAATATATTTTGATTTGTTTAACACTTTGTTGTTTACTACATAATTCCATATGTGTTATTTCATAGTTTTGATGTCTTCACTTTTATTCAACAATGTAGAAAATAGTAAAAAATAAAGAAAAACCCCTGAATGAGTAGGTGTTCTAAAACTTTTGACCGGTAGTGTATATATATTAATTTTTTTACGGGGTATATCATAGGCTATTGTTACTTTGTGTCTCTAAAATCACAATGTTTCCATTTCTATAGTCATGTGACAAAGAGTCTTTAATTTTTTTTTTTTAAGTCCATATCCCAGCCTTTTACCAGATACTTTTTTTTCACATGAAATGTTCTATTTTCAGAACAGATAAAGATTCTGTATGCTATAGCCTATAGATAATATTCTGCCAATAGGAACACATTTATTTTAGCCCATATAATGAACAGCTATGCATGATTTAATAAAAAGCCGCAAACAGACACAACATTGTTTCACATTCTTTATTAAAAGACACATAAACAGAAATAGGCAATAGGCTATACAGCTGGCTTCACAGCTTCCCCACCAAATAGGCCTACAAAGAAACTCGATGTATCTCGATGACGTTGAGTGCGTGAGGGGATCTGTGCGCTACGTAATACCTTCCACAAAAAGTTTGGCTTGACAAAAAGACAAGTAAGCCCCAATAGGTATTTACATTTACGTCATTTAGCAGACGCTCTTATCCAGAGCGACTTACAGTTAGTGAGTGCATACATTATTATTTTTTGTAATTTTTTTCATACTGGCCCCCCGTGGGAATCGAACCCACAACCCTGGCGTTGCAAACGCCATGCTCTACCAACTGAGCTACATCCCTGCCGGCCATTCCCTCCCATACCCTGGATGACGCTGGGCCAATTGTGCGCCGCCCCATGGGTCTCCCGGTCGCGGCCGGCTACGACAGAGCCTGGATTCGAAACAGGATCTCTAGTGGCACAGCTAGCACTGCGATGCAGTGCCTTAGACCACTGCGCCACTCGGGAGACGGGAGGTATCCCAATTAGGTTTCCCAAATATAGGTGCCCTTGACACTGGTTTTGGAACGTGAAGGAAACAGTAATTAAGTGGTTCCATAGCCACTTATGAAATATGCTCTCTTATTGGCTCTGAGCCCCTGGTTGGTTTAAATAGACCCTCTCATTCACCTCTCTGTCCTATCTGACACATACACACTATAACACACACGTATGTGCATGCACGCAAACACACACTCACTCACTCACTCCCATACTGTATGTGATGTGAATGTGAGAGCTGGAACAGTAAGGTTGGAGTTGAGTTGAATTAACTCTCCAGTAACTCTTCCCCTGTAAGGGAAAATGTAGGCCATGCTTCACAGGCCCTGTAATGTGCCAACATGAGAAATCAATCAAACTCACACTACTCGTACAGGCCTTCAACTCCCCTTGATCTACTGCTGCAAATTTGCAGGGAAAACACCACCATGCAGGTTTCTACTGAACAGCATTGGGGAGAGGAGGGAAATACAGGACATTTCTACCAGACACACTTATCCAGAGCAATTTACAGTTAATGAGTGCATACATTATTTTATATATTGGCCACCCGTGGGATTCGAACCCACAACCCTGGCGTTGCAACCAACTGAGCTACACCCTTCCGGCCATTCCCTCCCCTACCCTGGGACAATTGTGCACCACCCCATGGTTCTCCCGGTCGCAGCCGGCTACGACAGAGCCTGGATTCAAACCAGGATCTCTAGTGGCACAGCTAGCACAGCGCTGCAGTGCCTTAGACCACTGCGCCACTCAGGACATAGTGAAAGGGTGACCTTTATTCTGACCTTTGTTCTGATTGGCTGACAGCAGTGACCCTGGGCGTCATGGAGCTGTCAATCACATGACAGGCAGGCTGGGAAAGTGATTATGTCAGGATTCTGCTGTGGTGTGCGGTGTGAGTTGAGGTTGGGATGGGGAGGCGTTTGTGCTGAGTGCATGTGTGTGTGTGTGTGTGTGTGCTGTGGTTGATGGTTTTTCTCCTCTCTGACCCCTGACAGCTGCTGTCGCCTGTGGTGAGTCATGGTTCAGGGTTCAGGGGTTGGTGGATGCCCCTGCCTCTAACAAGGCACCCCATACTTTTGATCAACTGATTCAGCACTAAACATTCTTGACAGAATTGCAAGTTCAATATTTTCCAGAGGATCCTCTGTTTTTGTCGTGTGTGACTACAGAGCAACAAGCTCTCACTGCAAAATTAAACATTTTGTTTACACTATAATAATAATAATAATATGCCATTTAGCAGACGCTTTTATCCAAAGCGACTTACAGTCATGCGTGCATACATTTTTTTTTTGTGTATGGGTGATCCCGGGGATCGAACCCACTACCTTAGCGTTACAAGCGCCGTGCTCTACCAGCTGAGCTACACTGCACTGCTCATCACTGGGATTTAACACACAACCCTCTAATACAGTCTGTGGTGTCACACCCCTCAACTATCCCCATCCACAACACGCTAGGAAAGTCCAAGCATACTTGATGGTAATAGTGCTCACCGTTGCCCCTAATGGCAATGTAGGTTAAATTAAGGGTTTAGGTTAAATTAAGGTTTTAGGCATATTGTCACGGTTTCGGCCGAGGCTGCTCCTCTTCCTTGTTCGGGCGGACTTCGGCGGTCGTCGTCTCCGGAGTACTAGCTGCCACCGTTCGATGTTTCTTGTTCTTTTGGTTTTGTCTGTTCATAACACCTGTCCCTTATTTGTGTCTTGATTGTTCCCCTTATTTAGTTTGTTTGTTTGGGTCAGGTGTTATGCGTGATTGTTCATTGTCAGCCTGCCTCTGTGAAGTTTATATTATTCTCTCGTTGTGTTTTCCCGAGAGCTCGCACTGCGTGCGCTTTTCTTGTTTTGACGCACTGTGTGTTTTGTGCGTAATTGTGTGCGCCACCCGGTTGGGTTGGCGACTCCTTGTTCTCGTTGCTTTGGGAACATTACTAAAGACGGTTGAGTCATCCTGGGTCCTGCGCTTGATTCCTTCCACTCACCTACACACACCACTCTGACAGAATCACGCATCACAATGGAATCAGCAGGAGCGACCGCGCCGACCGCCGATATGGACGAACGTCTTCGTGGTCAGGAGGACCGAATGAACCAGGTCTGTCACGCCCTGGAGAGGGTGATGAACACTCTACACCGATGGGAGACCAGCGGGGTGCCCACACCTCCAACCACCGACCCAGCTCCAGCGGTCAGCCCTCCGGTTTCATCTCCGGAACCCAGTGGGATTCGGCTCTCGCTCCCGAGGGCGTACGACGGCTCCACCGCCGGGTGTCAAGGGTTCCTGCTGCAGATGGAGCTCTACCTCGCCACCGTACACCCGGCGCCCTCGGGACACGAGAGCGTCTCAGCCCTCATCTCCTGTCTCACCGGCAAGGCGTTGGAGTGGGCCAACGCCGAGTGGAGGAGAATGGACGCCGCAACCACGAACTATGCGGAGTTCTCCCGCCGCTTCCGTGCTGTATTCGACCATCCACCAGAAGGGAAGGCGGCGGGGGAACGTCTGTTCTACCTCCGACAGGGGATGAGGAGCGCACAGGACTTTGCCTTAGAGTTCCGGACCCTAGCGGCTGATGCAGGGTGGAATGAGCGGGCCCATATTGACCATTTCCGCTGCAGCCTCCGAGAGGACGTCCAGCGAGAGTTGGCGTGCAGGGACACGTCGTTAACTTTCGACCAACTGGTCGACATGGCCATCCGGCTGGATACCCTGCTCGCCACCCGTGGGCGTCCCGGAGGGGGGGGTTCGCCCATTCCACTCTCCAGCGCCTCCGAGCCGAGTCCTATGGAGCTCGGGGGTGCTGGCGCTAGGGAAAGGAGGAGGAGGAGCCCACGGGGACCCGGCCCTTGCACCAACTGTGGTCGTGGAGGGCACACTGCGGCTAGGTGCTGGGGCGGGTCCTCCAGGGGAGGAGATGGCAGGTCTAGCATTGGGGGGTCCCCCCAGGTGAGTAGGCGCCCTGCTTACCCAGAGCTTTCTGTCGTGCACCTAACCTTGCCTGTTTGTTTCCCACAGGTTGCACCTCGTTCCCAGCATAAGGCGCTGGTAGATTCAGGCGCAGCTGGGAATTTTATAGATCGCCAGTTCTGTTTAGAGTTAGGGATTCCCCTTCTTCCAGTGGATAAGCCTTTCCCCGTCCATGCCCTAGATAGCCGTCCGTTAGGGTCTGGGTTGATTAGGGAGGTCACAGCACCACTTCAGATGATGGCGCAGGAGGGTCATGAGGAGAGAATTCAGCTTTATCTGATTGACTCTCCTGCGTATCCGGTGGTGCTGGGTCTTCCCTGGTTGATGACTCATGACCCTATTATTGGGTGGCGAGAGAAAGCTCTTAAAGGGTGGTCTGCTCAATGTGAGGGGCGGTGTCTGGGTGTTTCCATAGGGGCGACCTCGGTGGAGAGTCCGAATCTAATGCCAGCACTGCAGATTCCCCCCGAGTATGAGGATTTGGCATTGGCGTTCAGTAAGACTAGGGCTGCGCAGCTGCCGCCTCATAGACGGGGGGATTGTGCGATAGATCTCCAGTCAGGCGCAGCTCTCCCGCGGAGCCATGTGTATCCCTTGTCTCAAGAGGAGAAAAAATCTATGGAGACATACATCTCTGAGTCTCTTAGACAGGGATACATACGGCCCTCCGTTTCACCCGTTTCCTCAAGTTTCTTTTTTGTGAAGAAGAAGGATGGAGGTCTGCGGCCGTGTATTGATTACCGCGGTCTCAATCAGATCACAGTGAAGTACAGCTATCCACTTCTTCTGATTGCGACTATGACGGAGTCACTGCACGGTGCGCAGTTCTTTACAAAATTGGATCTTAGGAGCGCATATAACTTGGTGCGCATCCGAAAGGGCGATGAATGGAAGACAGCGTTTAGCACGACTTCCGGGCACTACGAGTATCTAGTCATGCCATATGGGTTGATGAATGCTCCCTCAGTCTTCCAATCCTTCGTTGATGAGATTTTCCGGGACATGCAGGGACAGGGAGTGGTTGTGTACATCGACGACATTCTGGTGTATAGTCCTACCCGTGCTGAGCATGTAGCCCTGGTGCGCCGAGTATTGCGGAGGCTGTTGGAGCATGACCTATATGTCAAGGCAGAGAAATGTCTGTTTTTTCAGAAGTCGGTCTCCTTTCTGGGTTACCAGTTATCTGCGTCAGGGGTGAAGATGGAGGTAGACCGGGTGTCAGCTGTGCGTAATTGGCAGACCCCAACCACTGTGAAGGAGGTGCAACGGTTCTTGGGTTTTGCGAATTACTACCGGAGGTTTATCCGGGGTTTTGGACAGGTGGCAGCTCCCATAACGTCTCTGTTAAAGGGGGCTCCGGCGTACACCGTGAGGTCCATCCTGGATTCTAGACGCCGGATGGGGGGTCTTCAATATCTCGTGGAGTGGGAGGGGTACGGTCCGGAGGAGCGGTGCTGGGTGCCAAGGAGGGACGTGTTAGACCAGTCCCTACTGACCGATTTCCATCGGGGTCATCCTGCGCGCCCTGCTCCGCGTCGTCCGGGTCGTCCTCGAGCTCCGGGTCGGCGCACGGCTGGAGCCGCGCGTCAAGGGGGGGGTACTGTCACGGTTTCGGCCGAGGCTGCTCCTCTTCCTTGTTCGGGCGGACTTCGGCGGTCGTCGTCTCCGGAGTACTAGCTGCCACCGTTCGATGTTTCTTGTTCTTTTGGTTTTGTCTGTTCATAACACCTGTCCCTTATTTGTGTCTTGATTGTTCCCCTTATTTAGTTTGTTTGTTTGGGTCAGGTGTTATGCGTGATTGTTCATTGTCAGCCTGCCTCTGTGAAGTTTATATTATTCTCTCGTTGTGTTTTCCCGAGAGCTCGCACTGCGTGCGCTTTTCTTGTTTTGACGCACTGTGTGTTTTGTGCGTAATTGTGTGCGCCACCCGGTTGGGTTGGCGACTCCTTGTTCTCGTTGCTTTGGGAACATTACTAAAGACGGTTGAGTCATCCTGGGTCCTGCGCTTGATTCCTTCCACTCACCTACACACACCACTCTGACACATATAAGGGTTTAGGCATATTTGGCACGCAGAAACAACTCTACGGTTCAGTTAAGGCATTCATTCTGACTGGGTTAAGTTAAGGGCTAATGTTTGGGATACAGAAACACCTCTAGGGCTCACTTCAGGAATTAATTCTGAGTGGTTAAATTAGGGATTAAGGTTTGGAATACGGTAACTTCAGGAATTAATTCTGATTGGTTAAATTAGAGATTAAGGTTTGGAATACGGTGAATTAACTTCAGGCATTCATTCTGATTGGTTAAATTAAGAATTAAGGTTTGGGATAGGGTTCAAACAGAAAAACTCCACGGTTACGTTTAGCCATTTATTAAGACTCGCCTTTCATCATATTGTGGATGGATTGTGCAGTGGTCTAACCAGAGTAGATATGTTTTATAGACCCGGTTTCAATCCCAGCTCCCGGCACTTGTATCTATTTATTTTTGCCCATAGAATCAAAAACGTCACATTTCTACATTAAGCTGGAGTGATCTCCCTGCTATAGAGACCAATAAAAATTCTGCAGTCCAAAACAAGATTTTCTGACATTTCCATTTCCATTTCCATTTCCATTCCCATTCCCATTCCCATTTCCATTTCCATTTCCATTTCCATGCCATCAAAGATGTTTCTATCATCCTTATGTAATAATTGATACATCTCCTGCGGGGGATAGTTGCAGTATTTATAACCAAACTTGCTTTTCCATTTTGGATATGGGAATCAAATCTCTTCAGTAAACATGGGTGTATCTAACTCTCGTCCAATTGCAGAGAACATTGACATTTTGATTTAGCAAAAACTTTAACCAGTGCCATGGTATATTTATACAATATACTCATCCCTACAGTGTACTAATGACTCAATGTGGCTAAGAAAGAAGAGGATATTAGACAGCTAGATATGGGACAGGGAACAGTGACAGATGGGATCTGTAATGGATTGTTGTGATTGGAGGGTAGCGACAGTAGTGAAACTACACAGATAATGATTTCAGAGTGTTAGAGGGATCCATCCATCCATATTGGTGGTTTAACCAGCTAGCGCCCACACTTGTCCCTGGTCAGATAAGGTGATAAGGCCTAAACACATAAAATGAAATTCACGTGAAATGTTCATGTGTCAGACTTATGGTTTTTGGACACGTGTGACATTTCACATGATTTTTTTCACGTGAACAAATCATGTGAAAAATGTAATGTGTGAAAAACAGACACGTGTGAAGTTTCACATGGTTTTCTCACATGACTCAGACATATGTGGTTTACCAAAATTTCACATGTTATTATAAATTAGAACCTGGGTCTTCCATGGGATAAAACCAACATCTTGACCATTAGACCAAGAGGGACAACACTAATTTGGAAGTTGCAGGCGGGGCTACCTCATCACTTGACCAAGAGTTTTCCACTACACTTTCAATTGCATGTTTTTTTTTTTTTGGCTGTCATTTTAGATTATTTATACAAAAAGCATTATAAGAATATTGACGTCTTGATTTTGTCCAAAGCGGTTAGCAAAGTCAGGTAAATTGATAAACACACTTTCTTTAACCTCAATGTCAACTTGTTTTGACATCGCATTGTTTTTAACTGTATATATTATGTATTTTGGATATGTTCAGGGTATTTTGAACACTTTCAGACAATGCGTTCAAAATACATATGAAAGTTATTGTGCAACTACAGTTCACATGTGAAATGAAAACATGTTTCGCTTCTCACATGTGAAAATGTGGCGTTAATATGTGAATTCTAAATGTAATACATGTGAAAATATGGTGTCACGTGAAATTTAAGCTCAACATGTGAAAACAGCTATTTCACATATGAAACTGCAAATTTGACGTGTTTTTTTGTAAGGATTGTTCCCTTCACTACTGAGGGGGACTTGATTGAAGGGGTTAAAGAGATATTACACTGAGGGTCAAAGGTGTGTGTGTATGTGTGTGGACGGGGGGTGTGTGGATGGGGAGGGGGGTTGGGGGGGTTGATGGGGGGATGATTATCTGCCAACAATTAGAACTTTGGGTGATCTTGAGGGATCATAGGTCAGATGAAGATCAGCGCTGGGGCGGATGTAGAGTACTGTTTATAATCCCCAACATGCATTAGGGTCATGCAAACCATATTATATCACCATACTGTATGGCTAAGTAGATCGATAGTGTTTATATTATTCCATATGGTGGAATGTATGGTGTTGTGCTTGATACCCTATTCCAGTCACACAAACTAGACTGCATCTATGGATTGTATTTATACTTCTGTGCTCTATTCCATATAGTTGAATATAGTGCTTGATACTCTTTGAAGGATTACGTATGTATAGTGCGTGCTGTGCTCTAATTTCATATGGCTGAATGAATGATTTGACCTCATGTCAACCATGACCAAAAAACATTGCAATAATGGCCTTTCAATGATTCATCAAACAAGGTGCAACCCAGGTTTAAGCTAACCAAACAAAGGATTCCAGGATAGCCTATAGTTCCAGACTGTTTCTCTCCAACTCAATGAGAGATGATGCAGAATGCATGAGGCCTTGTGTAGCTATAATATGTCCATTGGCAAAGAGAGAGAGGATAAGAGAGAAAAGCCTTTGCGGTTTGTCCAGTGTCATTCCATTAGGACCGTCCAGGCATTCTAACTCATCCCACAGTTGTCCTACTGGGAATACTTCATTTCCCATAAAGCCGTGCTCTCACAGGCACCCTGGAAAGGCAGCGGCAGTAAGGTGTAAAGAGGTTTCACTGTTTTATTATACGGTCTGTGGCTTTGATCTGCACTATGTACTGCTGAGAGATGGGCGGGCTGTTATTAGGGAGTGGTGTGTGTGTATGTGTGTGGTGCATGCGTGTGTGCAGAGGAAGTTGGGATAGGGGTTAAAGTGGTCATGGTTATGTTGAAGTGGTCAGGATTTTCTGTGAAATTACATCATCAGACTGCTTCAACAGTGCTTATCTATCATTACAAATGTACTACTAGTGCCAGTGCAGTGGTAATTCTACCATGTACAACCATGTTAATATTGGATTTGTGGTAATGGTTTATATCATGGTACTGAATGTATAATGCTTGCAGTGGGTCTCTTTATTATTTACATTTGATACTGTAATTACTCAACCTGAACTGACATGTTTACCTAAACGAAGGTTTCACATCACAGTGGAAGAGGCAACAGATTATAATATAAATCACTTTTCCAGCATGATAAATCCCTCACCCGTTAATCCGCGCCATCAGATAGTGTGAGAGATGTGTGCGCTGATGGCCTTTATCTGTGATAGTATTGTCACATCACAGGGTGGCAAGGCTGGCAGCGCCAACCGCCAACGTTCCGATAGGGCTCTGGTCAAAAGTAGTGCACTATGTAGGGAATAGGGTGCCATTTGGGACGCATCCCTTCTGCGCATCCTCTCTCCATTTGGGACTCTTCCCCTCTCCTATAGGTATCTGGTCAAAAGTAGTGCAGTTTGAAGGGAATAGGGTGCCATTTGTGTCGTAGCTAGGGACTCAGTGCTGCAGTCTCTCCAGACACTACTTAAGACTTTAAACACCAATTAAGGTGGCATTGTGTTGCCATATCAACACCTCCAGTCTATTAGATGGTCACCCGACTGACTCGTGGCTGTCGGAACTCGGAAGACACTCTAGAGCCCTCTGGCATTCTACTGGTGAAATAATTACATTCTACTGCCAGTTGAGTTTCATAATTACTGCCTTTTAAAGGGGTTAATTTCCCCCACAAAGCTAGCTAGTGTAGAGCTCTCTCGATTCCTGTCTTGTCCCCCCCCCCCCTCTCTCTCTCTCCCCCCTCTCGAACCTTCTCTCTCCCTCTCCATCTCCGTCTTTCTTTCTTTCTCTCTGCCTCTCCCTCTCTTTCTCCTTCTCTGTCCCTTTTTTCCCCTCCATCCTTCTCTATCTCCCAGTGTCTTGTTTCTCTAAAGTAATTGAATCTTTTCACTCCAGAGAGGGAGTAAGCAGAAGACTGCATTAATGAAGGTCTTTTGACGTTAGCCAGCCATTTAGATTTTTGACACTGAATGGAAGTTATGGAACTGCTAAATACCCTTTGCTGCCTCTTTTGTTTTCATGATTCAGTAGCTGACTTCAGTGTTGTTTAATTCTGTGAAGGCTTGGTTGTCTGATTCACAATGACTTCAGAACACATGAAAAGTGTATATTACTTGGCTGATTCCAGATCAGTTTATTCAATTCTCATTACCACAGTGGAGTAAACTAAACTCTAGTCTTCTCTAATCTAGATAATCACCTAGCATCTTTACTCCAGAAGGCTAATGCAGCTCTTTTTCAAAATCCTCAGTACGGGGAACTCGCTCCTGAATTCCTTTTGATCTGTTTGCTGATGCTCTTGTAGCCGCTGTGATGTATTAATGATACACTAGTTGTCAAGCATCACAATGGATACACCTGCTTAGTAAATATTATGGCATGTTTGAACTAAGATCTTGAAGAGTAGAGAAATGTAAACCGCTTCTAGTTTGATAAACATAGTGAACGCCTGTCTGTTACTCTTAGTCTTATTTAGCAACCGCTAAATGCGCAAACAGTGTGTGTGCGTCAATTCAGGCAGCCATTGATGCACACAAGTCCTCTTCAATCTGTATCTGCCAGGTGTTTATTTTACATTTCCTGTGTGAATTGACAGAGGAATGGCAGAAATGGCCGGGGACTAAATGCAGAGCTGCGTAGACATGCCATGAGGCTAGTAGGCTTCTCCTCTGATGTGTTCCCAGCTCCAGAGGATTCCTGCTATTGACATAAGATAATAATATAATATTTAGCAGACGCTTTTATCCAAAGCAACTTACAGTCATGCGTGCATACATTTTTTGTGTATGGGTGGTCCCGGGGATCGAACCCACTACCTTGGTGTTGCTAGCGCCATGCTCTACCAGCTGAGCTACAGAGGACCAAGATGCTGTTAGCTTTACTGAACAAAGTGTTCAGCTTTATCCTCTTTCTTTCTTTTTCCTCCATAGACAACAACTTACTTTTTTTTCATTTGTTAGGTGAAAGAATATGCAATTTCAAACGGCTGTTATTTGAGGTGGTGAGGACTGTTCAGAGGGAATTTATCATTGTGGGGATTCTGAAAAGTTTTTGAGCTTTGTGGGGGGGGGGGGTTTATCCGTAATCGCCATGGAAACCACTTTTTTTTGGCAGAGAGGCTGAAATGGTCCTCCTCTCACCTGGTGGGCAGGGCATGGTGTCGGCTTTCATAAACGCTTATTCAACAATGATTTACTGTAAAGCATAAAGCTCTACTTGAGAGCCTAGTGCTTAAATAAAACCCCACTCTCTCTTCCCACTAGGAGAGAAAGAGGCCTCTCAATGGAGCACACATGATGCTTCGCTATTAGGTCTTTATCCTAACCTCACATTCTACATCGTGCCGTTTTCATCTTGTGGGGTTATTTTGAATACAAAACCAATGTTCTCCATACAATTTCAGAAAAATTGATCTCTTCCCTCGTTCACCCCTTCCCTCATTCCTTCTTTTCAACTATTCTCTTTCCACAGACAGGTAATAGGCACCTTAGGTGATGTTCTGTACCCATGTCACTGTCCTTTACTAACAAAAGCCTCCATGGAGAGCAACATGTTCAGTCCATCTTATTCTCAGAAAATGGAGAATGTCTTTTGTCTGTTTCCAGGACTCAACAAATGTAGTCCTTATAGACGTGGGGCTGAATAGAGCTTTTTCTCCTCAGTGCTATTCCATAGTGTATTGAGCGACATGACTTAAATGAACAGAGCATGCTCTTGTTTCCCTCACTCATCCACGCTCTCTGTTACATTTACATTTACATTTTAGTCATTTAGCAGACGCTCTTATCCAGAGCGACTTACAGGAGCAATTAGGGTTAAGTGCCTTGCTCAAGGGCACATTTACGTCATTTAGCAGACGCTCTTATCCAGAGCGACTCACAAATTGGTGCATTCACCCTATAGCCAGTGGGATAACCACTTTACATTTTTTTTTTGGGGGGGGGGGGGGGGGGGGGGGGGGGGGTAGAAGGATTACTTTATCCTATCCCAGGTATTCCTTAAAGAGGTGGGGTTTCAAATGTCTCCGGAAGGTGGTGAGTGACTCCGCTGTCCTGGCGTCGTGAGGGAGCTTGTTCCACCATTGGGGTGCCAGAGCAGCGAACAGTTTTGACTGGGCTGAGCGGGAACTATGCTTCCGCAGAGGAAGGGGAGCCAGCAGGCCAGAGGTGGATGAACGCAATGCCCTCGTTTGGGTGTAGGGACTGATCAGAGCCCGAAGGTACAGAGGTGCCGTTCCCCTCACTGCTCCATAGGCAAGCACCATGGTCTTGTAACGGATGCGAGCTTCAACTGGAAGCCAGTGGAGTGTGCGGAGGAGGGGGGTGACGTGAGAGAACTTGGGAAGGTTGAACACCAGACGGGCTGCGGCGTTCTGGATGAGTTGTAGGGGTTTAATGGCACAGGCAGGGAGGCCAGCCAACAGCGAGTTGCAGTAATCCAGACGGGAGATGACAAGTGCCTGGATTAGGACCTGTGCCGCTTCCTGTGTAAGGCAGGGTCGTACTCTCCGAATGTTGTAGAGCATGAACCTGCAGGAGCGGGTCACCGCCTTGATGTTAGCGGAGAACGACAGGGTGTTGTCCAGGGTCACGCCAAGGCTCTTCGCACTCTGGGAGGAGGACACAACGGAGTTGTCAACCGTGATGGCGAGATCATGGAACGGGCAGTCCTTCCCCGGGAGGAAGAGCAGCTCCGTCTTGCCAGGGTTCAGCTTGAGGTGGTGATCCGTCATCCATACTGATATGTCTGCCAGACATGCAGAGATGCGATTCGCCACCTGGTTATCAGAAGGGGGAAAGGAGAAGATTAGTTGTGTATCGTCAGCGTAGCAATGATAGGAGAGGCCATGTGAGGATATGACAGAGCCAAGTGACTTGGTGTATAGGGAGAAAAGGAGAGGGCCTAGAACTGAGCCCTGGGGGACACCAGTGGTGAGAGCACGTGGTGCGGAGACAGCTTCTCGCCACGCCACTTGGTAGGAGCGACCGGTCAGGTAGGACGCAATCCAGGAGTGAGCCGCGCCGGAGATGCCCAGCTCGGAGAGGGTGGAGAGGAGGATCTGATGGTTCACAGTATCAAAGGCAGCAGACAGGTCTAGAAGGACAAGAGCAGAGGAGAGAGAGTTAGCTTTAGCAGTGCGGAGAGCCTCCGTGACACAGAGAAGAGCAGTCTCAGTTGAATGACCAGTCCTGAAACCTGACTGGTTTGGATCAAGAAGGTCATTCTGAGAGAGATAGCAAGAGAGTTGGCTAAAGACGGCACGCTCAATAGTTTTGGAAAGAAAAGAAAGAAGGGATACTGGTCTGTAGTTGTTGACATCAGTGGGATCGAGTGTTGGTTTTTTGAGAAGAGGAGCAACTCTCGCTCTCTTGAAGACGGAAGGGACATGGCCAGCGGTCAAGGATGAGTTGATCAGCGAGGTGAGGTAGGGGAGAAGGTCACCGGAGATGGTCTGGAGAAGAGAGGAGGGGATGGGGTCAAGCGGGCAGGTTGTTGGGCGGCCTGCAGTCACAAGTCGCAGGATTTTATCTGGAGAGAGAGGGGAGAAAGAAGTCAAAGCATAGGGTAGGGCAGTGTGAGTAGGACCAGCAGTGTCATTAGACTTAACAAACGAGGATTGGATGTCGTCAACCTTCTTTTCAAAGTGGTTGACGAAGTCATCCACAGAGAGAGAGGAGGGGGGGGGAGGGGGGGGAGGATTCAGGAGGGAGGAAAATGTGGCAAAGAGCTTCCTAGGGTTAGAGGCAGATGCTTGGAATTTAGAGTGGTAGAAAGTGGCCTTAGCAGCAGAAACAGATGAAGAAAATGTAGAGAGGAGGGAGTGAAAAGATGCCAGGTCGGCAGGGAGTTTAGTTTTCTTCCATTTCCGCTCCGCTGCCCGGAGCTCTGTTCTGTGAGCTCGCAATGAGTCATCAAGCCACGGAGCTGGAGGGGAGGACCGAGCCGGCCGGGAGGATAGGGGACACAGAGAGTCAAAGGATGCAGAAAGGGAGGAGAGGAGGGTTGAGGAGGCAGAATCAGGAGATTGGAGGGAGAAGGATTGAGCAGAGGGAAGAGATGATAGGATGGAAGAGGAGAGAGTAGTGGGAGAGAGAGAGCGAAGGTTGCGGCGGCGCATTACCATCTGTGTAGGGGCAGAGTGAGTAGTGTTGGAGGAGAGCGAGAGAGAAAAGGAAACAAAGTAGTGGTCGGAGACATGGAGGGGAGTTGCAGTGAGATTAGTAGAAGAGCAGCATCTAGTAAAGATAAGGTCAAGCGTATTGCCTGCCTTGTGAGTAGGGGGGGACGGTGAGAGGGTGAGGTCAAAAGAGGAGAGGAGTGGAAAGAAGGAGGCAGAGAGAAATGAGTCAAATGTGGACATAGGGAGGTTGAAATCCCCCAAAACTGTGAGGGGTGAGCCATCCTCAGGAAAGGAACTTATCAAGGCGTCAAGCTCATTGATGAACTCTCCAAGGGAACCTGGAGGGCGATAGATGACAAGGATATTAAGCTTAAATGGGCTAGTGACTGTGACAGCATGGAATTCAAATGAGGAGATAGACAGGTGGGTTAGGGGAAAAATTGAGAATGTCCACTTGGGAGAGATGAGGATTCCTGTGCCACCACCCCTCTGACCAGATGCTCTCGGGGTATGCGAGAACACATGGTCAGACGAGGAGAGAGCAGTAGGAGTAGCAGTGTTTTCAGTGGTAATCCATGTTTCCGTCAGCGCCAGGAAGTCGAGGGACTGGAGGTTAGCATAGGCTGGGATGAAGTCAGCTTTGTTGGCAGCAGAACGGCAGTTCCAGAGGCTGCCTGAGACCTGGAACTCCAGGTGTGGGGTGCGTGCAGGGACCACCAGGTTAGAGAGGCAGCAGCCACGCGGTGTGAGGCGTTTGTGTAGCCTGTGCAGAGAGGAGAGAACAGGGATAGGCAGAGGCATAGTTGACAGGCTGTAGCAAATGGCTACAATAATGCAGAGGAGATCAGAATGAAATGAACTAAACATCTGGAAGAAGAGAGAGCAGGGCCTCCCTCACCAAAACTTCCACCTCAGAAACTATAATTGTTTCACTGAACCACCTCTCCCAACTTCCACCTTTAGAAATCAGAATTGTTGTGAACCACAGCGGTTCAATGTTTAAAGGAGTAGACTCAACCCACTTTATTCAGCTAGCTAACTATGACACCATAGCTAACTAGCATGCTAGCATCCAATAACACACAGTTTAGCACCAACACTTGGTCACAACAAACCACCAATAGTGTGTTAACACACTAAGCAGATAATTCGTGTCCGTGTCTAGTTCCTTTCATAACGCAGCAATAATTAAACGTTGGCTAGCTTAGCACAAATATATTGTATTTAGCTGCCACAGTACAGCACACAATGGCTACTGTGTTGACTCTGTTCGAAAAACACAGTAGCTCTGTTCGAAAAACACAGAAAAACACAGTAGCCATTGTAATGTTATGTTCATTATCTCTGTAAACTAAAAAGAATGGGATTTGAGGAAGGTGAGATATCGCATCCCCATATCAGATAGGTTAACCAAATAAAATGTTATTTGTCACATGCTTCGTAAACAACAGGTATAGACTAGCAGTGAAATGCTTACTTATGGGTCCTTTTCCAACAATGCAGAGTCAAAAATAAAGATGATATATGTTATATATATATATATATATATATATATATATATATATATATATATATATATATATATATATAGAACACCTACTCATTCAAGGGTTTGTCTTTATTTTTACTATTTTATTTTAGAATAATAGTGAAGACATCAAAACTATGAAATAACACATATGGAATCACGTAGTAACCAAACAAGTGTTAAACAAATATAATTCAAATATAATTTGAATTATATATTCTTCAAATAGCCACCCTTTGCCTTGCTGACAGCTTTGCACACTCTTGGCAGGAGGAAATGCAGCTAACAAGTGCTCAGCATATGTGGGAGCTCCTTCAAGACTGCTGGAAAAGCATTCCAGGTGAAGCTGGTTGAGAGAATGCCAAGAGTGTGCAAAGCTGTCATCAAGGCAAAGGGTGGCTATTTGAAGAATCTCAAATATAAAAAATATTTTGATTTTTTTTACACTTTTTTGGTTACTACATGATACCATATGTGTTATTTCATAGTTGTGATGTCTTCACTATTATTCTACAATGTAGAAAATAGTAAAAATAAAGACAAACCCTTGAATGAGTAGGTGTTCTAAAACTTTTGTGAGCAATCAGGGAAGAAGGGCCTTGGTCAGGGAGGTGACCAAGAACCCGATGACAACTTTGACAGAGCTCCAGAGTTCCTCTGGGGAGATGGGAGAACCTTCCAGAAGGACAACCATCTCTGCAGCACTCCACCAATCAGGCCTTTATGGGAGAGTGGGCAGACGGAAACCACTCCTCAGTAAAGGCACATGACAGCCCGCTTGGAGTTTGCTAAAAGGCAACTAAAGGACTCTCGGAATATGAGAAACAAGATTCTCTGGTCTGATGAAACCAATATTGAAGTCTTTGGCCTGAATGCCAAGTGTCACTTCTGGAGGAAACCTGGCACTATCCCTATGGTAAAGCATGGTGGTGGCAGCATCATGCTGTGTGGATGTTTTTCAGCAGCAGGGACTGGGAGACTAGTCAGGATCGAGGGAAAGATGAATGGAGCAATGTACAGAGAGATCCTCCAGAGCGTGCAGGACCTCAGACTGGGGCAAAGGTTCACCTTCCAACAGGACAACGACCCTAAGCACACAGCCAAGACAACGCAGGAGTTCAGTCTCTGAATGTCCTTGAGTGGCAAACCAGAGCCCGGACTTGAACCCGATCGAACATCTCTGGAGAGACCTGAAAATAGCTGTGCAGCGACGCTCCCCATCCAACCTGACAGAGCTTGAGAGGATCTGCAGAGAAGAATGGGAGAAACTCCCCAAATACAGGTGTGCCAAGCTTGTAGAGTCATACCCAAGAAGACTCGAGGCTATAATTGCTGCCAAAGGTGCTTCAACAAAGTACTGAGTAAAGGGTCTGAATACTTATGTAAATAAGTTTTTTTTAATACAGTAGCAAACATTTCTAAAAACCTGTTTTTGCTTTGTCATTATGGGGTATTGTGTGTAGATTGATGAGTAAAACAATTAATTTAATCCATTTTAGAATAAGGCTATTTCTGTCAATTCAAATTGCCATCGATAAAATGTAATTGTGTTCGTTGTCCGTACCTTATGCCTGCCCATACCATAACCCTGCCGCCACTATGGGGCGCTCTGTTCACAACGTTGACATCAGACAACCGCTCACCCACATGATGCCATACATGTGGTCTGCGGTTGTGAGGCCGGTTGGATGTACTGCCAAATTCTCAAAAACGACGTTGGAGGCAGGAATGGTGGACATTCCTGCAGTCAGCATGCCAATTGCACACTCCCTCAAAACTTGAGACATCTGTGGCATTGTGTTGTGTGACAAAACTGCACATTTTAGAGCTGCCTTTTATTGTCCCCAGCACAAGGTGCACCTGTGTAATGATCATGCTGTTTAATCAGCTTCTTGATATGCCCCACCAGTCAGGTGGATGGATTATCTTGGCAAAGGATAAATGATCACTAACAGGGATGTAAACAAATTTGTGCGTATGGAACATTTCTGGGATCTTTTATTTCAGCTCATGAAACATGGGACCAACACTTTACATGTTGCGTTTCTATTTTTGTTCAGTATAAGTAGGGGTAAATTGACTAGGCAACAGGATAGATAATAGACTGAGCTGTAGCAGCAGCATATGTGGTGAGTGTAAAAGTGTGTGTGTGTGAGTGTGTGTGTGACCGGTGTTAAGTGGGCAGTACTGGGCACACTTGCCTGTTAAAGCCTGTTGGGTGATACCATTCCCTTGGGGTTGGGGGGGATTGAGGGCACATGAAGCCCTCAGCCCTCACATCGCCCTTGATTACTACAGCTGCCTCTGTCCCCCTTGAAAGACTGACCGCACTGCACTTAACCCCCAATACTGCTGTACCAACACAGACAGACACACTTAAACGCACACACAAACACACACTTACCAAATGATGTCACACAGACACATATGTATGCATGCATGTCAGGAGTTCAGAGGCGAAAATAATGGGGGATGTTTACACGTGTGTGTGTTAATGTGTTTGTTTGTGCGTGTGTGTGTGTGTGTGTATGTGTGGGGGCGGGATTTCCACCTCCACACCAACGTCGCCGTCTATCAAGCCATCTGCAACAACCACACACTTCTTTACAGCTGTGAAGCCTGGGTCACCTACGGTCTCCACGTCAAGCAGCTCGAGCGATTCCATATAGGATGCCTGCAGAGCATCCTGGGAATCACCTGGTGTGACCATGTGCCCCGCACGGAAATACTTGCTAAGACCAATTGCAAGAGTATGCAGGCCAAGGTCACCCAACACCAACTGGCTCGGGCATGACGTCAGGATGTCTCAGGAGCTCCTGCCACAGAAGATCCTATATAGCCAGTTACACCTTGGCCGGCGGTCTGCAGGGGGGCAGAAGAAGCGCTACGAGGTCCAGCTGAAAACATCGAAGTACTTCAACAAGAAGACGTGCCACGTCAAACCCACGGACTTAGAGGACGCTGCTGCCGACCATCCCACCTGGTGGCAGCTCTGCCAGAGCGGTGTACAGAGGTGCAACGATGAGAGGAGTACAAAGAGACAGCAAAAACAGCTCAGGAGAAACACAACCATGCCTGTTCCCACCAACACAGACTACACATGCCCAACCTGCAAAACGTTTGTAGATCTCGGATTGGACTCTACAGCCACCAACGAATTTACCGTTAATTCAGAAGTGGAAGTCCTCATCGGATACGATGGACTACCATAAGTAAGTAAGTGTGTGTGTGTGTGTGTGTGTGTGTGTGCACGTGTGTGTGTGCGTGTGTCTGTGTGTGTGTGACTTGCCCAACTATATATTTGCCCTGTCCTCAAGGGGGGTGTTAAAATGAACACTCACCAGCCCGTCTCACCCCATCACCATCAAACTGTGCTCCCTGAGCTTTGTCAAGGTCAACACTGAAAGGGGTCTTCATTTCATACTGCCTCCCAAACACACACACACATACACACACACACACACACACACACACACACACACACACACACACACACACACACACACACACACACACAAACACACACACACACACACACACACACACACACACACACACACTGCTTCCCCTCAACCACCACCTACCCACCCATCACCACATCACACACCGTCTCTCTCCCCCATATTCACCCATAAAGACATAACTCAGTCTCTAGAGAAGCTGTACCATGAACTAAGGTGTATGTGTTATTTATGTGTGTTTATATGGCACACGCATGGAGATAGAAGTATGCAAATGTATACATTAAGGAGGAAAGGGCTCTTTATTTCTCTCTGTGTGGAAGTGTCTGCACTCTCTCTCGAATCAGACTTTAGACATCTACTAAAATTCCAAGGCTGAGGGGTGGGAAGATCCTTCTAGTCATTTAAATGCCACGTGTGTGTGTGTGTGTTTGTGTGTGTGCGAGTGTGTACATGTGCATATGTGTGCGTGTGTGTGTGTGCGCATCATGCGTTTGTGTGTATTTATTTATGGCCCCTTACTGCAATCAGCCAGGCAGCGCCAGCCAGGCTCTTTCAGAAGGGAAATTGAAGTGGAGGCTGAAGTGGAGACAGAATGGAGAGCTGGAGCCCGTGAAGTTGACTGTTTACATGTATATGTATGGCCCCCTTGATAGGAATCACCTGAGGAGGACAGTGAGAAAGGAACTGTCATGTTAATTGCAGGCTTGCTGCTTCCTTGTTTATGGATGTGCTCTTTACCAGAAACAGTGTGGAGGGAAGGGATTATAAAGCTCCTTCTTAAGGGCTGTCATAGACGTGTGTGTGTGTCAGTGGAGGCTCCTCAGAGGAGGACCATCCACTGAGGAGGACCATCCTCCTCAGTGAATTTCATAAAAATTAAAATGGTAAAACATTAAAAAAGTTATCATTTTTAGATAACACTGTACTAAATATAATCACGTCACCAAATAATTGATTAAAACACACTATTTTGCAAAGAAGGTCTACAGTAGCCTCAACAGTACTCTGTAGGGTAGCACCATGGTGTAACCGGAGGACAGTTAGCTTCCGTCTTCCTCTGGGTACATTGACTTCAATACAAAACCTAGGAGGCTCATGGTTCTCACCCACTTCCATAGAGTTACACAGTAATTATGACAACTTGTCCTCCAATCTATCAGAGCTCTTTCAGCATGAACTGACACATTGTCCACCCAATCAAAGGATCAGAGAATTAATCTAGTACTGAACGCATAAGCTACAGCTAGCTAGCACTGCAGTGTATGTGGTGAGTAGTTGACTCAAAGAGAGAGAAAGACAATAGTTGAACAGTTTTGAACAAATTAATATATTTAGAGAGAGATAGTCATTTTTGTTACTTTCAGTTTCACTTCCTTAGCTAGAAAATGCAGCTAGCTAGTTTAGGCTACTGAAACACCCTACTCAAACAGAGGGATGCTATGTTAGCTAGCTGGCTATGACTATCCAACACAACACTGTTCCAAGTCTTCCAAGTCAAGGTAAGCTTTTGGTTTTACTTATTTATTGCCACCAGGGCCCACCGGTGTAACTGCTTACTGACTACACTGTAACGTTACTGCATGATTGTAGCGGGTTTACTTATGCGTTAGTTCTATTAGTTATGGTGACTATGACGTTACTTTTGCTAATATGGTGACAACATATTAGTTTCATACAGCTGATGTGTTGTGCATTGAAGTCCACAAGCGAAGGGAAGAGGTGAGAGGAGGAGAGCGCATGGAAGCGAGAAGGAATACAACGTGGCTGTGTGTTTTCGCGGGATCAGGGGTGCAGATTCCGCAGATTCTGTTGAAAACGTTTCTTCAACAGAAGATAAACATACTTGAATTTGTCCAATAGAAACTCTCATTTGCAACTGTTGGGCTAATGATTACATTCTATATCAGCTAGATGCAGGTAAGAGTGTGCAAGGCGGTATTGAATGTCACTGTCTGTCCATGTGTCACTGTCTGTCACCTCAAATTTGACTCTCGACCTGTGTGCACCTACATTGTAAACTTTCATTCATAGGCTAGGTTGTAGCAACCTCATGATGGGTATAGGGAAAATTATTTGAGTATCATGTAGTAGCCTAAACCTATCGCTGTTACATTGAACTGGGTAATTGGAATATGAATGACAGTCATCCAACATGCTGTAATACAAATAAGGCCATGCTCATAAAAAAAAAAACCTGTCCTCCCTCATCTTAAACGGCACTGACCGCGACTGGTGTGTGTGTATGTGTGTGTGTGTGTCTATGCATATGTATCTGCGGGTTTGCGATGTGTGTGTGTGTGTGCAGTGTTGCCAACGCCTCAATAAGGAAAGTAGCTATTGGCGGTCCTAAAAGTCGCTAGAAGTCACTAAATGATGTCATCACCCAATTTGCATAATTGGCCATGTGCATGTAATTGTGATGGACGCTGTAGGAGAGAGGAATAACATTGTGGGAGAGACAAAAAGTGAGTAAAAAACACCCTAAATATGTTTAGAACTAAAAATTAACTTTCATTTGTCGATTCTTTTTTTTTTTTATGTCACAATTCCAACCCTCCTCCCTTATCTGGGCTTGGGACTGGCAAAAGTGACCCAAAAGAGACACTCTGGCAGAGTTAGTTATTTATTTATTTTATTTAAAAAAAAATATATATATATATATATATATATATTTAGTTTAGTTTTCTTAAGTTTGGTTTGGTTTTTAAACCTTATGGTCCACTTAGGAGCCTACAACAAGTCACAGTAAAACATGAACATTTTTAACCATATCATTTTAACAATGTTTTTGTATACAATCTACATTAACAATCTAAATGGACCAAAAAGAGACAATAGAAAAACTGTCAATGGCAATGTGAGAAAATGATGGTAACTAGTCTGGCCCTAATTCAGGTTAATTTGTTTTTTTTTCCAGACCCCCCTCCACACACACAGGCTGTGCTGGCTCACAGAAAGAATGGTCATCGTCATTTTGGTCAAGGCACTCTATGACAGGTTCAGCAACTGAGGGAGCTGACTTAAATGAGTAAGCAGCTGATGTGCCAAAAAGCTGCAAAACATTATCAGGCAGCTGGTGCTCATAGCAAGCCTCACCAGACAGCTTCAGTCCATATCGAATGTACAGGATGGAGTTAAGGGTCTGCAAGGACATCCGATTTCTAAGTTTTCTTTTTACCACACTCATCTGGCTGAATACTCTCTCGACTTCAACATTCGAGTGTGGCAAGGACAACACAGACACAGCAGCCATGGCAAGTTCTTGAAACGGGTTAATATCAGCTGCATCCCTGAACTTCCAAATCTCACTCCAGAAGCCCAGTGTGTCATTCCATTTACTAAGATGGATGGCACGCCATTGCTGGACAATCTTGTCTATCTCTGCAGGGGAGTAGCCAAGGAGCTTGGCTATTTTTTCTATTTCTCCAGGGCTCTTATTGTGCTTTAGAGTTTTCTACACATTGTACTGCAATGCTTCGATGTTGTCCGGCAGTCTCTCCCTCAACTCATTAGTGAGGGAGATGGTGAAGGCTACACACCGCTTTCGGACATTGTTTTCATCCTCAGGCGCAAGGTGGAGCTCAGCTGCCTTTGACTCAAAAAGGTAACCAAGGTACGGTTTGGGACTGATGTATCCATCTATTGGCCCTTTGAGTACATCAACATTTGCCAGTGGATTCAGCACCCTGCTGCTCACAGACTTGATCAGGCTAACCAAGCTGTCAAGTAGCTTAAGAGGATCTACTTGTCTGTAAAGGTTTCTCCCCACAGTTGATGGTCTCATATATGGCCTTGTAGGCCTCCCTGCGCTTTGGAAACACTGAAAACCAGTTATAAGTCTCTTGTACCAAGTACTCCACACTACGGCGGATGGTGTCATTGGAAGCATGACTTACAGCAAGCTGCAGAGAGTGGCACACACAGCGAATATGAACCAGATCTTTGAGGACATACTCCTCCTTCAGCACTTTATGGACCCATTGTTAATCCCCGTCATAACAGAGTCATTGGGCTCCCGAGTGGCGAAGCGGTCAAACGCACTGCATCTCAGTGCTTGAGGCGTCACTACAGACCTCCTGGTTAGATTCCAGGCTGTATCACAACCAGCTGTGATTGGGAGTCCTATAGGGCGGCGCACAACTGGCCCAGAGTTGTCCGGGTTTGGCCGGTGTAGGCCGTCATTGTAAATAAGAATTTGTTCTTAACTGACTTGCCTAGTAAAATAAAAATAAAAACAAAATTGTCAGTCCATATCCCCAGGAGTTTCTCTTTTTTAAGGCAACACTTCTCGAGGAAAGCCACAACAGCACGGGCTATAGATTTGGCATCTCCTCCCTCCAACTCAACAAGCCCCAGAAATGTTGATACAATTGTCTGCTTGGTGTCACTAAAGTACCTTATCACAACCCCCAGGTACTTAGAAACACTTACATCCGTGGACTCATCGAGGAGGAGGCTGAAACGCTGGTCACCCACATCTGCGACCAACTTTTTCAGAAAGTATGGTGCTAGAACACCATTAGTCATTTCTGTGCACTTTGTCCTGTGCATTTTGAAGTGGGTAGCAGCAGTGGAGTCTGAGAAAGCAGCTCTACATGCTTTTCCAATGTGATCACATGCCAGCATGGAACAGTGTTCAGCGATAGCTAATGCCATGGTGGCCTCAGCCTTTTTTGCAGAGTCAATTTTTTTAACCATAAATGATAGCTTGTTTTGGGTGGAACTATTATAAGGCTTTGCCTTTTGAGTATGTTTTTGAGTTGTCATGTGTCACTAAGTTTGGCATAGAAATCAGCCTTACAATACAGGCAGTATGCCCGTGTACCATCTCCAATATACGGCTTCAACCAGCCTTTGAATTCAGGGTTTGATTCCCACTCCTTTCTGTATTTTTGAGTGTACAGTTTAGACTGAGACATGATGAGCTAGCCAGCTAGATGTTTAGCTTATGTCACAGAGAGGCACACACACAGTGGACGAGGTGAGTAAGTGACTGAGGCTGTGTGAGTCAAATGCAGTGATTTATTTTAGACAAAGAACATTTTACATTTACAGCCAGTGCGGGATCAGCCAGGGGCTTCCCGCATGAGCGATTCATTTGCAGTCTTGACGCGGAGGGGTGAACATCTCCTGCTCTGACTGCAGCTGGGAGGGACTGCTGCGCGAGGACTGGGCCACCTGTGAGTGCTTTGGGATGGGGGTGGGCCCACGGCAGCACCCACTGCTCGTTGAGAAGAGTAAGAACGAGACGTGCTTTCACGTCAGTCTCCAAAAGTCTCCAATAACACCAGAAAAAGTCACTAGATTTGTCGCTAGTCGATTTTTTGAAAATGTGTCGCTAAATGTGTCGCTAAATATAGCGACAAAGTCGCTAAGTTGGCAACACTGTGTGTGTCTGTGTGTTTGTAATGTGTGTGTCTCTGATCAATTGTGTGTACACGTGTGTGTGCTTGATTAAGTGTGTGTTCACACAGCAGCAGAGGCAGCAGCATCAGCGATGTGGGCAGCCTCTTTTGAAGGGCCCTCATGGTGTGATGAAAATGTTTTTACTGTCGGAGAAGTGCTGCTTGTGCATTTATATTTCACCAGGAGAATTCAAGCCTGCTGAATGTGTATGTGTGTGTGTGCGTAGAGGCAGGACCATTTGTGTTTATGCTATCATTACAAATGTATTTTTAAAATTGCAGAGTGTGTATGAATGTGTGGGGTCATTTTGGGGGCATAGTGGTCGCCAGATGTACCGTACATGCACACCTCTATCTCTCAGAGGTATAAAAACAAACCTGAGAGAGGAACTGGCTAAAGACCCACACACTAAAAAATGAGGGTTCGTCAAGGGTTCTTTGGGAAGGGTGATGGTTCTATGTGGAACTATAATGACTGAAATAACCCTCTGAGCTCTTCATTGGTTCTTTACAGTTCACAAAATGGTTCTTAGCTCTTTAAGTGATAATTAAGATGTAGGGGAGGATGCTCATTCAAATATTTTGGGGCATGGTTTCCGCAGCGCTATTTTTGTGCAACCGTGAGTGAGGGTGTCATTCCTGTTTATCTAATGTGTTGTGTTATGCCATTACATATTATATGTAGCTGTTGCCTGTGATGGTGTCTTGTGAAAGACTCCTTTATGGACTTGATTAAATTCAGAATGACTGACTACATAAGTCAGTGGTTCTCAATTATCTTCTCAGGAATCCCCAGCTGTTCCAGAGGTTGTTTGATTAAATAGATTTGATAAATCTGCAACATGTTACTTGACCAAATTCACATAGAAATGTATGTCTGTCATTTCCAATGAAAGCAAGTCACAACTAAAAAGGATGGGCCTCCTGTAGCTCAGTTGGTAGAGCATGACAAGCCAGGGTTGTGGGTTTGATTCCCACGGGAGGGCAGTATGAAAAATGTATGCACTCACTAACTGTAAGTCGCTCTGGATAAGAGCGTCTGCTAAATGACTAAAATGTAAATGCAGTAGATCTATTCTATGAGCGCTATTTCGATGCTTCCTGTTCTTAACTTCCGGTTTTGTACACCAGCTTCAAACAGTAGAAAATACAATATTTAGGATTAGATGGTACAATGATTCGCTATAGTTGCTTGTTTTGTCATATAAACTGCAATTAGGCGAACTATTAGAATTTTAGCAACCAGGAAATGGCGGAGAGATTTCTGCATAGTGCATCTTTAATGAATACGATAGTCCTTAAATAATTTTATCAACATAATATAGCTGACCAGAATAATTAAAACCTGTGGTTCTTCAAAATGATCTACAAAGAACCTTTCAGATTGAGAAAGGTTCTTTATAGAACCATTCTCCATAAAGGTTATATAAATAACCATAAAAAAGTGTTCTATATAACCATAGCAGAACCCTTTTTTGACCCTATACAAAGTCTTTGACATTTTTTAGTCACATTTTGTTGTGTTACAAATTGGGATTTAAATATATGTAATTTCATTTTTTTGTCATTAATTTACACAAAATACTCCATAATGTCAAATTATTCAAAATGTCATAACTAAAATATATTAATTGCATAAGTATTCACCCCCTTTGTTTAGGCAAGCCTAAATTTGTTCAGAAGTAAAATTTGGCTTAACAAATCACAATAAGTTACATGGACTCACTCTGTGTAGAATAATAGGGGTCGACATGACTACCCCTTCCTCTGTCCCCCATACATACAACAGCTTTTCAAAAGCCTCATAAAGAAGGGCAGTGATTGGTATATGGGTAACAATAACAAATCAGACATTTAATATTTCTTGGTCAAGTTAATAATTATGCCTTGTGTAATGTATTAAACCGCCCAACATTTTAGTCATTTAGCAGACGCTCTTATCCAGAGCGACTTACAGTTAGTGAGTGCATACATTATTTTTATATTTTTCATACTGGCCCCCCGTGGGAATCGAACCCACAACCCTGGCGTTGCAAACACCATGCTCTACCAACTGAGCTACATCCAGAGCCTGGATACGAACTAGGATCTCTAGGGGCACAGCTAGCACTGCGATGCAGTGCCTTAGACCACTGCACCACTCGGGAGGCATCAAAGACGCAGTCGTCTTTCTGAACTGAGCTGCAGGACAGGAAGGAAACTGCTTAGGGATGTCACCATGAGGCCACTGGTGATTTTAAAACAGCTACAGAGTTCAATGGCTGTGGTGGGTGAAAAATGAGGGTGGATCAACAACATTGTAATAACTCCACAAAAATGACCTAAAAAGCAGAATATGCAACATAAAAAAAAAAAACATGCAAAATAACACGGCAAAGGAATACACTTTTTGGCCTAAATGCAAAGCCTTATGTTTGGGGCAAATCCAACACAACACATCATTGAGTAACTGCCTCCTTATTTTCAAGCATGGTGGTGGATGCATCATGGTATGTGTATGCTTGACATCAGCAAAGACTGGGGAGTTTTTCAGGGTGAAAAGAAATGGGATGCAGCTAAGCACAGGCAAAATCCTAGAGGAAAACCGTCTTCAGTCTGCTTTACACCAGACATTAGGAGTGGAATTCACCTTTCAGCAGGACAATAACCTACAACACAAAGCGTAATCTACACTGGAGTTTCTTACCAAGAAGACAATTAATGTTCCTGAGTGGCCAAGTTACAGTTTTGACTTAAATGGCAACACAAAATTGCTGTCTAGCCATGATCCCAACCAACTTGACAGAGCTTGAATAATTTTGAAGAGAATAATGGGCAAATATTGCACAATACAGGTGTGCAAAGCTCTAATGAGACTTACCCAAGAAGACTCACAGCTGTGAATCACTGCCAATGGTGTTTCTAACATGTATCGACTCAGGGGGGAGAATACTTAAAGTATCTACTCAACCTTAGGAAAGGGTTCTTTATAGCACTATACATGTTCCATTTAGAACCTTATGAGCATGGTTCTTTATAGAACCTTCAAAAAGGGGTTCTATATAGCACCAAAAAGGGTTCCACTATGGTTACAAGCCATATAACCCCTATCAGGTAAGGTTTTCATGAAGTGCTTTGAGAGGCTAGTTAAGGATAGTTAAGGATCACCTCTACCTTACCTGACACCCTATACCCACTTCAATTTGCTTACCGCCCTAATAGATCCACAGAGGATGCAATCGCCATCGCACTGCACACTGCCCAATCCCATCTGGACAAGAGGAATACCTATGTAAGAATGCTGTTCATTGACTACAGCTCAGCATTCAACACCTTAGTACCCTCCAAGCTCATCATTAAGCTTGGGGCCCTGGTTCTGAACCCTGCCCTGTGCAGCTGGGTCCTGGACTTCCTGACGGGCCGCCTCCAGGTGGTGACATTAGGAAACAACACCTCCACTTCGCTGATCCTCAACACAGGGGCCCCACAAAGGTGCGTGCTCAGCCCCCTCCTGTACTCCCTGTTCACCCATGACTCCGTGGCCACACATGCCTCCAACTCAATCATCAAGTTTGCAGACAACACAACAGTATTAGGCCTGATTACCAACAATGACGAGACAGCCTACAGGGAGGAGGTGAGGGCCCTGGGAGAGTGGTGCCAGGTAAATAACCTCTCACTCAACGTCAACAAAACAAAGGAGCTGATCGTGGACTTCAGGAAACAGCAGAGGGAGCACGCCCCAATTCACATGGGACCGCAGAGGAGAAGGTGGAAAGCTTCAAGTTCCTTGGCATACACATCACTGACGATCTGAAATAGTCCACCCACACAGACAGTGTGGTGAAGAAGGCGCAACAGCGCCTCTTCAACTTCAGGAGGCTGAAGAAATTTGGCTTGGACCCTAAAACCCTCACAAACCTTTACAGATGCACAATTGAGATCATCCTGCCGGGCTGTATCACTGCCTGGTACATCAACTGCTCTCCAGAGGGTGGTGCGGTCTGCCCAACGCATCACCGGGGGCAAACTACCTGCCCTCCAGGACACCTACAGCACCCAATGTCACAGGAAGGCCAAAAAGATAATCAAGTACATCAACCACCCGAGCGACTGCCTGTTCACCCCGCTATCATCCAGAAGGCGAGGTCATTACAGGTGCATCAAAGCAGTGACCGAGAGACTGAAAAACAGCTTCTATCTCAAGGCCATCAGACTGTTAAATAGCCATCACTAGCCGGCTTCCACCCAGTTACGCAACCCTGCACCTTAGAGGCTGCTGCCCTATATACATAGATTTGGAATCACTGGCCACTTTAATAATGAAACACTAGTCACTTTAGAAATGTTTACATACTGCTTTACTCATCTCATATGTATATACTGTATTCTATTCTACTGTATTTTAGTCAGTGCAACTGCGACATTGCTCGATCTAATAATTATATATTTCTTAATTCCATTCTTTTACTTTTAGATTTGTGTGTATTGTTGTGGAAATGTTAGATACTACTGCACTGTTGGAGCTAGGAACACAAGCATTTCGCTACACCCGCAATAACATCTGCTAAATATGTGTATGTGACCAATAAAATATGATTTGATTTGATCTGATCCTATTTATAACCGTTCTTTTGGGGTGTGCAACAAGTTTGCAATCAAGCAGTTTGGGTCAGGGAAATGTGTGTGCGTGTGTAGTGTTTGGAGGGGAGAGGGTGGGGGTTATGGTCCTAAGCTCTGGCATCCATGTGAATGGAACAGCTTTTAGTCTGTAATCCTCCCATTTCCAGCTCCACCCTCTGTCCTCTGACAGTTCTTTCATCCTTTTAAACACACTAAAAACAAATAGTTCTATATAGTGCCAAATAAGCGTTTCTTAGGCTTGTAACCATAGCGGAACCCTTTTTGGTGCTATATAGAACCCTTTCCTAAGCTTCTATAAAGAACCTTTCTCAATCTCAAAGGCTCTTTGTAGAACCACACAGGTTTATGTATTCTGGTTTAATAGCCATATTATACTGTTAAAGTTCCATAGATGATATTATTTTGTTTAATAGCAAGTTGAGTCAGCTATGCTAGCTCTGGAACAGCTGGGCGTCCCTAAAGAGAGAATTTAGAACTACTTACTTAGATAACTGCTCTCAATTGACACAAGACACCATTCACTGACTATAATCATATACCGTGTAACATGTAATAGCATAACACAACAGAGTAGATCAACTGGAATGACACTCTCACTCACAGTTGCACAAAAAGAGCTGTGCGCAAACCACGTCCCAATATATTCGCCCCTACATTTTAATTATCAATGAAAGAGGAAAGAACACTTTTTGGAACTGCAAAGAACCATTGATGGGCTCAAAGGGTTATTTGGGTCAGTATGGTTCCACATAGAACCATCACCCTTCCCAAAGAGATTGTTGAAAAGGTGGCGGGGTGGTGTGTGTTTATGTCTTTGTGTGCACCTTTGTAGTAGTTATGGGGAAACCAAGCTTACTGAAGTGTTGACGTTTTCTAGCAAATTGTGTCGAAAATAGGTTCATTACTCGAGGCGTTGATCAACACAGTGTACACTAGTGGCACCTGCTGGTCAAAATAATTTAGAGCAGCCAACTTATTATAGATGACGTCCCACACCCCATAGCATGTGCGCAGCGTAGCCTTTTTGTCTTCTACCAAACCAATGAGGTGGTTGTTCGACGAAACAAAGCTTCGGACGTCATGGATCATGTGCTTCTGGTAAGGTGATACAGGCATCGGCACACTGCTTCGAAGTACACAGCGAAGTGATTTCAATGCATGTCTCGGATCTCCGGTATCAAACATAACATCACTACTTTGTAGTAAGAGGGATTTTGTATGTGTGTGTGGTTTGTGCGTGTGGGTGCATCAATGCCTGTCTGCTTTTGTATGTGTGTGTGTGTGTGTGTGCATGTGTGTGTGTTTTGGTGAGTGTGCGCATTTGTGTGTTTGTGTGCGTGCGTGCGTGCCTGCCTGTTTGTGTATTTGCATGCATGCCTGCCTGCTTGTGTATGTTTGGGTGTGTGTGTGTGTGTGTGTTTGTGTGTGTGTGTGTGTTGGTGTGTGTTGGTGTGTGTTTGTGTGTGTGTTTAAAGGAGACAAGTATCCCCATTTTCCCATCTAGTTGTGTATTCATGTATGTTGGTCCTAAGTTATTCAGATTCTCTGCATGTTTCTTTGCAGATAGTATGCAGGTGGTCATGTGTGCAGTGTGTGAGTTGCCCCTGGTGTAGTCAGAAGAATAAAAGCCTTGAAACTGCCTCCACTACCCCTCTGTTTTGATGGACCCATGGAAAACACAACACAAACACAATAGAGGGTAATAGCGGTGCCTGGAACTCATGTAAAACCATTCTCACTGAGCTATTCCTTTTACAGTGACAACAAACAGTTACACAGAGGGGCCTCCAATTAATTGAAACCGATTCACATTCAGCTCCTACTTTCACTGATACAACACTGCAACACCAAACAACCCAAATAACTCACTTACACCACCACAGCCAGCCTGTCAACTTATTCACATTCAGAGCATGTGTAGGCCTATGTGGTTTATATCTGTATTTCTCCAGTTTGGGCTAAGGAAAGTGTAGCTAGTGGATTGTGTGTGTTTGTGTGTGTGCGTGCGTGTGTGTGTGTGTATGTAGCTAGTGGGCTCACACAGAGTTTGTTTACTACTAGAGGATGATGTCTCATGGACTACTGAGCTGATGCAAGATATCAAAGGAAAAGGCAGGCGGATTAAAAAACCAATGTAAGAATTCAGAAAATGTGCCCCAAATACATGGAAACGTAATGTAGAAACTCTTAAAATATATCTTAAATACACATCTAGAATATGCCTCAGAATGAAATGGAATAGTTCAGTTTGCAAGGCCAGTGATGTCACAACCAACACTCCAAGGTCTAAACCATTCCCCTCAATTAAGAGGCAAAAACGAACCTCTTTAGGTTTGAGATAAAGCTATCAGGATGTAAATTGTACACTGAACAAAAATATAAACGCAACATATAAAGTGTTTCATGAGCTGAAATAAAAGATCCCAGAAATGTTCCATACACACAAAAAGCATTTTTCTCTCAAATGTTAATAATAATAATAATAATATGCCATTTAGCAGACGCTTTTATCCAAAGCGACTTACAGTCATGCGTGCATACATTTTTGTGTATGGGTGGTCACGGGGATCGAACCCACTACCTTGGCGTTACAAGCGCCGTGCTCTACCCGCTGAGCTACAGAGGACCAAATGTTGTGCACAAATGTGTTCACCTCCCTGTTAGTGAGCATTTCTCCTTTGCCAAGATAATCCATCCACCTGACAGGTGTGGTATATCAAGAAGCAGGAAACAGGATGATCATTACACAGGTGCATCTTCTACTGGGGACAATAAAAGTCCACTCTAAAGTGTGCAGTTTCATCACACAACACAATGCCACAGATGTCTCAGTTTTGAGGGAGCATGCAATTGGCATGCTGACTGCAGGAATGTCCACCAGAGCTGTTGCCAGAGAATTGAATGTTAATTTGTCTACCATACGCTGCAGCCAATGTCGTTTTAGAGAATTTGGCAGTACAGCAAACCTGCCTCACAACCGCAGACCACGCCAGCCCATAACCTCCACATCCGGCTTCTTCACTTGTGGGATCGTCTTAGACCAGCCCCCAGACAGCTGATGAAACTGTGAATTTATGTACAAACTGTCAGAAACCATCTCAGGGAAGCTCATCTGCATGCTTGTCGTCCTCACCAGGGTCTTGACCTGATTGCAATTCTTCATGGTAACCAACTTCAGTGGGCAAATGCTCAACTTCAAAGGCCACTGGCATGCTGAAGAAGTGTGCTCTTTACGGATGAATCCAAATTTCAGTTGTACCAGGCAGATGGCAGAGCAGTTTGCTGATGTCAACGTTGTGAACAGATTGCCCCATGGGGGCGGTGGGGTTATGGTATGGGCAGGCATTTTTTATTTATTTTTAGTCATTTAGCAGACGCTCTTATCCAGAGCAACTTACAGTTAGTGAGTGCATACATTTTTTATTTTATTTTTCATACTGGCCCCCCGTGGGACTCGAACCCACAAACCTGGTGTTGCAAACGCCATGCTCTACCAACTGAGCTACATCCCTGCCGGCCATTCCCTCCCCTACCCTGGACCAATTGTGCGCCACCCCATGGGTCTCCCGGTCGCGGCCTGCTACGACAGAGCCTGGATTCGAACCAGGATCTCTAGTGGCACAGCTAGAACTGCGATGCAGTGCCTTAGACCACTGCGCCACAGGCATAAGCTACATACAACAAACACAATTGCATTTTATCGATGGCAATTAGAATGCATACAGATACCGTGACGAGATCCTGAGGTCCATTGTCGTGCCATTCATCCGCCACCATCACCTCATGTTTCAGCATGATGATGCTCGGCCCAATGTCGCAAGGATCTGTACACAATTCCTGGAAGTGTGAGAGTGTGATTTGAAAGAGTCAGGCGCAGGAGGGTAAATCACAGAATACAGAGTTTATTCCGTAGTACACAGTTACGCTGGATAGCGTCAACAGTCCAGTGCGCAAAACAGGCGCACTGAAAAAAATAAAGGCACACGGGGAAAATATACCCCGGCAATACAAAGTACACGTAGCTCAACCGAGCTACACTCATCTCACATGAAACAATCACCCACAAGGACAAGGGGGTAGAAGGAACACTTATACATGTACTAATGAGGGAAGATGAACCAGGTGTGTGTAATTGACAAGACAAGACAAATGGAATTATGATATATGGAGCGGCAGTGGCTAGTAAGCCGGTAACGATGAACGGCGAAGCCTGCCCGAACAAGGAGGGGAGGCAGCTTCGGAGGAAGTCGTGACAGGAAGCTGAAAATGAACCACTGCTTCCTTGGCCCGCATACTAACCAGACATGTCACCAATTGAGCATGTTTGGGATGCTCTAGGTTGACGTGTACGACCCCATGTTCCAGTTCCCGCCAATATCCAGCAACTTCACACAGCCATTGAAGAGGAGTGGGACAACATTATACAGGCCACAATCAACAGCCTGATCAACTCTATGCTAAAGAGATGTTTAATGCTGCATGAGGCAAATGGTGGTCACACCAGATACTGACTGGTTTTCTGATCCATACCCTTACCTTTTTTTTTACGGTATCTGTGACCAACAGATGCATAGTGAATTTATTTCAATTGACTGATTTTCAATCTTGTTGCGTTTATATTTTTGTTCAGTGCAATTTTACTAAGTTCAGTATACAATATGTTGCCTTCAATGTCCCTTCCATCCACTTAGTATGGACTGTCTGAGAGCATTTGAATGGAATAAGAGGTATTATCTGACCACTAAAGCTCTATATCAGGCGATGTGAAAGGAAGGCCCAGAAAATTGTTAAAGACTCCAGCCACCCTAGAGTTCAGGTGGGCCTTCCACGCTTCAGCAAACAAAGGAAAGGAGGGGCGCTCAACAACAATGACAAAAATCATGAGAAGGGTTTACCAAGAAAAACTTCCGAAAGGACTAATTTGAGGTAGAAAGGAGTTGGAGCACTCAACAAAGAAAGCAGAGATTGATTTGTTTTAGCTCAAGTTAATCCATTGTACAGGATGCGGACAAGTGACTGACGTTTCCAGCCACCCAAGCCATAGACTGTTCTCTCTGCTTCCACATGACAAGCGGTACCAGAGCATCAAGTCTGACAACAACAGGCTCCAGTACAGCTTCTAAGATGTATCCCTGCACATTGTAAATATGGTGTTGGCACTGGCCCTGGAACTGACCCTCTATATAGTTTACTTACTTTATCGTGTTCTTCTTATATCTATTTCTCGTTAATTTTTATTCTACTTGACTTTTCATGAATGCATTGTTGGGAAAGAGCAAGCAAGAAAGGCATTTCACTGTCCTAATGCACGTGACAAAAAAAAACGTGAAACTTGAAACTACACAGTGCATACAGGCATACAGGTAGAAAAACTATTGGGAATTGAATTATTGGAATTGACTTAACATTGGAATTGAAAGGAATTTTATCTGAATTCACAGACTGACCTGGAATTTGCATGGAATTAAATCAAATTAACAGGGAGAGGGAAATGAATTAGAATTGAATTTGTGGTGCAACAAAAGTTTTCCCTAATGTCTTAAAACTATTATTTTCTGTTCTTTGACTTCTGTCTTTGTCTCCGCTATGCTCTCCTTCTAGCTCCCTCTCTCCCTCCTTCCCTCTCTCCCTCCATCCCTCTCTCCCTCCATCCCTCTCTCCCTCCAGCCCACTCTCCCTCCATCCCTCTCTCCCTCCAGCCCACTCTCCCTCCATCCCTCCATCCCTCTCTCCCTCATCCCACTCTCCCTCCATCCCTCTCTCCCTCCATCCCTCTCTCCCTCCATCCCTCCATCGCTCTCTCCCTCCATCCCACTCTCCCTCCATCCCTCTCTCCCTCCATCCCACTCTCCCTCCATCCCTCTCTCCCTCCATCCCTCTCTCCCTCCATCCCACTCTCCCACCCTCCTATTGAGCCCGTCCCGGTAAATGATTAGTATACCCAGGACTGAATGTGTGCAAATCCTTCAGATTGGATTAGCGAGCAGTAAGCTAAAACTCACCTCACCTCACCTCACGCCCCGCACACACACACACACACACACACACACACACACACACACACACACACACACACACACACACACACACACAAGTTATCTCAAACAAACCAAACACACGGTCCCACGACACATTTATTCACCCAAAGTTCTTAATCACAAGTAACACACACACACACACACACACACACTACCCCTTCCCGCTAACATAGACTATAAGCTCTGCCACTTCTCACTGCCAGCCTAAATCTCAGCTCATCAGATTGAATCCTTTTTGCCAGGTCCAACCAATAAAAGCCCAAAATATACTTTTAGGTGTAAATCCCTTCCTGTTTTGGAGCTAGATTAGGACTAGGCAAACACATCGCAAACAAACTGAGTCACACCCCTCACCCACATCACATCACATCAGCCCATAAGCACAAACACAGCGGGGGGCAAGGGGAGTGTATGCATGCGTGTGTGTGTGTGCATGTGCGTGTGTGAGAATGAATGAGTGAATGCATTAATGAATTTTCGTGTCAAATCGCCAGTCGGCAACCCATCCCTTGCGGGATTAATTGACACATAAACAAACATTACAATGATTCACAGTGATAATTCTTCCGGGGTTCTGCACAGTGCACACCACATAAAGAAAAAGCCATATCTCAGACTGGCCAATAAAAAGAAAAGATTAAGATGGGCAATCTGAGATATGGCTTTTTCTTTGCAACTCTGCCTAGAAGGTCAGCATCCCGGAGTCGCCTCTTCACTGTTGATGTTGAGACTGGTGTTTTGTGGGTACTATTTAATGAAGCTGCCAGTTAAGGACCTTTGAAGCGCCTGTTTCTCAAACTAGACACTCTAATGTATTTGTCCTCTTGCTCAGTTGTGCACCGGGGCCTCCCACTCTATTCTGGTTAGAGCCAGTTTGCGCTGTTCTGTGAAGGGAGTAGTACACAGCGTTGTACGAGATCTTCAGTTTCTTGGCAATTTCTCGCATGGAACAGCCTTCATTTCTCAGAACAAGAATAGACGGACGAATTTCAGAAGAAAGTTATTTGTTTCTGGCCATTTTGAGCCTGTAATCGAACCCACAATTGCTGATGCTCCAGATACTCAACTAGTCTCAAGAAGGCCAGTTTTATTGCTTCTTTAATCAGCAGAACAGTTTTCAGCTGTGCTAACATAATTGCAAAAGGGTTTTCTAATGATCAATTAGCCTTTTAAAATGATAAACTTGGATTAGCAAACACAACGTGCCATTGGAACACAGGACTGATGGTTGCAGATAATGGGCCTCTGAACGCCTATGTAGATATTCCATTAAAATCAGCAGTTTCCAGCTACAATAGCCATTTACAACATTAACAATGTCTATACTGTATTTCTGATCAATTTGATGTTATTTTAATGGACAAAAAATTTGCTTTTCTTTCGAAAACAAGGACATTTCTATGTGACCCCAAACTTTTTAACGGTAGTGTATGTAATTATTTTAATGTTTTTTAATTGTGCTTTTTTAACAGCTGTTTTGTTTTGGAAAACATGGAGTTTTATTGCAAATGTATTTTGGTTTTGACCCACAAATGTGCAGATGGACTGGCAGGTCAACTAGCTAGCCAAGCCAAAAAGAGTAGGCATTTATAAAAACTGAACTTTACGTGAAAATGCGCTGATCCTCCCGTAGACCATGCGTACACACTGTTTCTAGTGTTTGATGTATTGCATTGCAAGAAGGCAAAAGTATCCTAGTAGTAGCTTTGGGGAATTTATGATGGTACACTTTTTCATAACAAAAAAAAAACTGGCAGCTAGGCCTAAATATAATAACAAGATGCAATCATTTGCTGTTAGTGAGAAGTAACAAATTACCATGCGCATCTCTCGTTTAATTGGGCCTATTAGATAGGCTCTTATAATTTCTAGTTTTTTGCTCTATGCATCCGAAAGGGAGCGTGGTTTGTAACCCGTTTATAACAGACAGTAGAATTTAACAGGTGAACAGGCAGTTGATCTTTTGCACTGAAACTGTAGTTTTCAGTTTTCTCCCACTAGACAGTGTTTTAGAATTTGCGGGCAATGCAGCATATAAAAGTAGGCCTAAATGCAAAACATTATTGAATTCAAATGATCTGTTTACAGGTCCACAACAATTTGCAATTGTTTTTGTCTTTCAGAAACGGTCAGATACAGCAAATGTCACTGCAAAAGAAAACATTCTTCCAAGACCTCCAAGATATTTGATCAAGTGCACTATTGCTATTTCCTTTAGATACTGTCTTGGCCTAATTCCAATACTTCCAAAGTATACAGCAAATAATATTGTCACCATAGAAGGTAATTGATGGGCATTTTTCAGGCGGAGTTATAATGCTTGTTCACGCACGCATAGTTTTATGACAGGTATGATTTATAAACATGCGTATGTATGGCATGCGCCAATCTCAATATGTTTGTGTGTGCTCAGTCTTTTAAGAAATGGCCCACACAGATATTTAGTGTAACATTTCCGCAACGTTTATAAATGAGGCCCCTGAAGCTTGAGAGGAATGTGAGATGCAGTAAAGGAATGCAGTGCTGAGGCAGAGGGCTCATAGTGAGGACATCTGGCTACACTCTGAACTGTTTGTGGTGAGCTTTCTGGCGTCCAGAGCTGCTGAGGCATCACCCAAGTGGGTGCCATACATTGTGAAGGAGGAAAATTCCAATAGCTACACGACTCAGGATGGTTCCCAGAGTAGCATTCTACATGATCGACAAAGGACAGGATCGTGGACTACAGGAAAAGGAAGACCGAACACGCCCACATTCACATCGACGGGCTGTAGCGGAGCGGGTCGAGAGTTTCAAGTTCCTTGGTGTCCACATCACCAACAAACTATTATGGTCCAAACACACTAGGAAAGTCATGAAGAGGGCACGACAACGCCTTTTCCCCCCCAGGAGACTGAAAAGATTTGGCATCCAACCACAAGGCGCTACAGAGGGTAGTGCGTACGGCCCAGTACATCCCTGGAGCCAAGCTTCCTGCCATCCAGGACCCATATATTAGGCGGTGTCAGAGGAAGGCCCAAAAAATTGTCAAAGACTCCAGATACCCAAGTCATAGACAGTTCTCTCTGCTACCGCACGGCAAGCGGTACCGGAGTGCCAAGTCTAGGTCCAAAAGGCTTCTTAACAGTTTCTACCCCCAAGCCATAAGACTGCTGAACAATTAATGAAATGGCCACCTGGACTATTTGCATTGACCCCCCCCCACTGGATTATACCAGTTGAGAAGTTGTAACATTCACATGCTTTGAAATCATTGAGAAACGCCAATTGGCTAATGTCCAACAAGCTGTGTCAACAATAAACTAAAAGTACACCTATCATGCTTGAGTGGCACAGTGCCTTCACTGACTCTTCTGTTGACAACATGCACATAACTTGGAAGCATACTGTAACAGCGGCAGACTCTTAGAAGTTTGACTTTCACAATAACTTACTGACAAGTAGTTTCCAGTTATAAAATGACAATTTCACAGCAATAAGTTGCCATTAAGTTACTGGAAAATGCACAGTAACCTCTTCACAGTGCAGCACATTACTGACAGGGCCTCATCCAAAGTTTGCAGAACAGACAGTGTCAAAGCAGGTGCCCTACATGCATTGACATAACCATCAAAACTGCTACAACACTTCCACTGATGGTTGGCACATACAGTACCAGTCAAAAGTTTGGACACCTATTCAGGGTTTTTCTTAATTTTTACTATTTTCTACATTGTATAATAATAGTGAAGACATCAACACTATGAAATAACACATATGTAATAATGTAGTAACCAAAAAAGTGTCATACAAATCAAAGTATATTTTTTATATTTGATTCTTCAAAGTAGCCACCCTTTGCCTTGATGACAGCTTTGCACACTCTTGGCATTCTCTCAACCAGCTTCGCCTGGAATGCTTTTCCAACAGTCTTGAAGGAGTTCCCCCATATGCTGAGCACTTGTTGGCTGCTTTTCATTCACTCTGCAGTCCAACTCTTCCTGAACCATCTCAATTGGGTTGAGGTCGGGTGATTGTGGAGGCCAGGTCATCTGATGCAGCACTCCATCACTCTCCTTCTTGGTCAAATAGCCCTTACACAGCCTGGAGGTGTGTTGGGTCATTGTCCTGTTGAAAAACAAATGATAGTCCCACTATGCGTAAACCAGATGGGATGGCATATCACTGCAGAATGCTGTGATAGGCATGCTGTTTAAGTGTGCCTTGAATTCTAAATAAATCACCAGCAAAGCACCCCCACACCATCACACCTCCTCTTTCTTGTTTCACAGTAGGAACCACACATGCGGAGATCATCCGTTCACCTACTCTGCGTATCACAAAGACACGTCGGTTGGAACCAAAAATCTCAAATTTGGACTCATCAGACCAAAGGACAGATTTCTGGTGTTTCTTGGCCCAAGCAAGTCTCTTCTTATTATTGGTGTCCTTTAGTAGTGGTTTCTTTGCAGCAATTCGACCATGAAGGCCTGATTCACGCAGTCTCCTCTGAACAATTGATGTTGAGATGTCTGTTACTTGAACTCTGTGAAGCATTTATTTGGGCTTCCATTTCTGAGGCTGGTAACTTTAATGAACTTATCCTCTGCAGCAAAGGTAACAATGTGTCTTCCATTCCTTTGGCGGTCCTCATGAGAGCCAGATTCATCATGGCACTTGATGGTTTTTGCAACTGCACTTGTAGAAACTTTCAAAGTTCTTGAAATGTTACGTATTGACTGACCTTCATGTCTTAAA
Organism: Coregonus lavaretus; assembly: GCF_964263955.1. NCBI lineage: Eukaryota > Metazoa > Chordata > Actinopteri > Salmoniformes > Salmonidae > Coregonus > Coregonus lavaretus. Next base: position 11,024,990 of record NC_140011.1, read on the forward strand.
GTAATGATGGACTGTTGTTTCCTGTAGTAATGATGGACTGTTGTTTCCTGCCTCCTGTAGCTCAGTTTGTAGAGCATGGCGCTTGCAACGCCAGGGTTGTGGGTTCGATTCCCACGGGAGGCCAGTATGAAAAATGTATGCACTCACTAACTGTAAGTCGCTCTGGATAAGAGCGTCTGCTAAAATGTAAATGTTTCTCTTTGCTTTTTTGAGCTGTTCTTGCCATAATATGGACTTGGTCTTTTACCAAATAGGGCTATCTTCTGTGTACCACCCCTACCTTGTCACAACACAACTGATTGGCGCAAATGCATTACGAAGGAAAGAAATTCCACAAATTAACATTTAACAAGGCACACCTGTTAATTGAAATGCATTCCAGGTGACTACTTCATGAAGCTGGTTAAGAGAATGCCAAGAGTGTGCAAAGCTGTCATCAATGCAAAGGGTGGCTACTTTGAAAATATATTTTGATTTGTTGAACACTTTTTTGGTTAATACATGATTCCATATGTGTTATTTCATAGTTCTGATGTCTTCACTACTATTCTACAATGTAGAAATAGTACAAAATAAAGATAAAACGTTGGATGAGTAGGTGTGTCCAAACTTTTGACTGGTACTGTATGTACAGTGAGGGAAAAAAGTATGGGATTAAGGTCTGGAGACTGGCTAGGCCACTCCAGGACCTTAATGTGCTTCTTCTTGAGCCACTCCTTTTTTGCCTTGGCCGTGTGTTTTGGGTCATTGTCATGCTGGAATACCCATCCACGACCCATTTTCAATGCCCTGGCTGAGGGAAGGAGATTCTCACCCAAGATTTGACGGTACATGGCCCCGTCCATCGTCCCTTTGATGCGGTGAAGTTGTCCTGTCCCCTTAGCAGAAAAACACCCCCAAAGCATAATGTTTCCACCTCCATGTTTGACGGTGGGGATGGTGTTCTTGGGGTCATAAGCAGCATTCCTCCTCCTCCAAACACGGCGAGTTGAGTTGATGCCACATCACTTTCACCCAGTTCTCCTCTGAATCATTCAGATGATCATTGGCAAACTTCAGACAGCCCTGTATATGTGCTTTCTTGAGCAGGGGGACCTTGCGGGCGCTGCAGGATTTCAGTCCTTCACGGCGTAGTGTGTTACCAATTGTTTTCTTGGTGACTATGGTCCCAGCTGCCTTGAGATCATTGACAAGATCCTCCCGTGTAGTTCTGGGCTGATTCCTCACCGTTCTCATGATCATTACAACTCCACGAGGTGAGATATTGCATGGAGCCCCAGGCCGAGGGAGATTGACAGTTATTTTGTGTTTCTTCCATTTGCCAATAATCACACCAACTGTTGTCACCTTCTCACCAAGGTGCTTGGCGATGGTCTTGTAACCCATTCCAGCCTTATGTAGGTCTACAATCTTGTCACTGACATCCTTGGAGTGCTCTTTGGTCTTGGCCATAGTGGAGAGTTTGGAATCTGATTGATTGATTGCTTCTGTGGACAGGTCTCTTTTATACAGGTAACAAGATGAGATTAGGAGCACTCCCTTTAAGAGTGTGCTCCTAATCTCAGCTCGTTATCTGTATAAAAGACACCTGGGAGCCAGAAATCTTTCTGATTGAGAGGGGGTCAAATACTTATTTCCCTCATTAAAATGCAAATCAATTTATAACATTTTTGACATGCGTTTTTCTGGATTTTTGTTGTTGTTATTCTGTCTCTCACTGTTCAAATAAACCTACCATTAAAATTATAGACTGATCATTTCTTAGTCAGTGGGCAAACGTACAAAATCAGCAGGGGATCAAATACTTTTTTCCCTCACTGTACATATATTCGACCACGCCCCAAAATATGCTAATTCTTCAGAATACAGCAGCGTACTGTCATTTTATAGAAATAACCTCTTCCAGTTGTTGTATATATTTACTTTAAAAAAGTACAGAAATGTATTCTTGCCAATCTCCATTATGTCTACAGACATGGTGCGCAGCAGGAACTTCAGGTAGCTAGAAATTAAGAGGTTGTGAGTTCAAATCCCATTTTCGGTTTAGTTCCAAGCAATCAGCATAATGTCCTCTAACACCTGAATTTAGCTGTACAAATACACTGACTAGTTTTAGATTTACCGTATTTTCACAGCAACTAGACAAAAACATCCAGGGGACCATGACACAACGTTCTAAAATTGTCCCTGGAACTAACCGGGAACTCACACACACTCACGGTGGCAGGTAGCCTAGCGGTTAAGAGTGTTTTAATCCCTAAACCGACTAGGTGAAAAATCTGTTTTAGTGCACTTGAGCAAGGCACTTAACCCTAGTTGCTCTGGATATAATCGTCTGCTAAATGACGTAAATGTAAAATGTAACTTAGACAAAACCTGCAGGGGACCATGACTGTTTAAATGTAATTAATGCCAATTATGCCTTTCAAAGTAAAATATTCTAAATTATATTTGACACCTAGGTTTTCACGTGCTCAAATGTTGTCAGGTGTAGTGTTATGGTATCACATGTTGAAATGTTGCATCTCCATGTTGTCACATTTATTTCACATGAATATTACATGAGATCATGTTCTCACATTTGCTCACATGTTGTCACGTGTAGTTTTATGTTATCACATTAACTTCACATTAAATCACATGATCACATGAGATCACACAAGATCACGTGTTCACACGTGTTCACGTGAAATTCATGTGGTTTTTCCATAAGGGATCCTCTGTCTGTACCAGCATTGTGTTAGTTGGGTGGACGGAGCTTTGTCCTGAGAGTGTGTGTGTTCTATGGTTCTAGGCTAATTGGTCAGGTCAATGGTGTGTGTAGAAGGTCAGGGACAGCATGTACTCTCCTAAAGCAGTTACAACGCCCTCAGCTAGGACATAGCCCTAGCATGATTACATTTAACTTTCTCATTTAACTTTCTGCAGCACACAAGCTCTCGCACACGTGCGCACGCACACACATACACACGCGCACACACACACCGGACACGCACACGCGCGTACACATGCACACACGCACACACACACACAGTAACCTTAATTTTAGCAGACATCTAAAGACACACTCAGCAGTGACTTAGAAGGGACATGAAATCTTTGTTGGGACAGACAGAGTTATTCCTGTGCGCCTTCTCCAGTTCTGCTCCTGTTTATGTACTAAATGGCTATTTTCTGTTGTTCTGTGTGTGTCTGTCTGTGTACTGTTATGAGTTTATTCTTTATACGTGTGTTGTTACTGTTTCGTTTAACAATAGCATGATTTTGGTGCTTAATTTTCAGTAATTTAGAATTTGTAGAGGTTATAGACCTTACATTTGCGTTCCAATCGTTGGTCATTTTTAATTGTGTTAGAGCTGAAAGCATACTGTAATATCTGCACATCGAAACAACACCGACAAACACAACAACAACGGTTTGTTTGTTTGTTCCATGCAGACATTCTGTGAGTGTGTACCCAGCTCCTCCCAGCTCAAACACCGCTGGTCAGACTCAGACACAGTCAGAGAGACCCCCTCAACCACCAAGGTAAGAACACACACACCTCACCTCTCTCTCACACACACCTATAACACAAACACACATGCAGGCTACTAGACCCACCCGATTACTCACTTACACCTCAAACTTCTAATATTGCACCCCAACCTGCCCAATGTTAAAACTCTACACATTGTAGTGCCCCACTGTGAACCTCACACCAAACTATTTGTTATAGTGCATTCCTCAAATGCAAGCTTGCTCATTATATTTCTCACATCCTAAAATAATGATGAATTATCTCATATTCAGTAGTACAGTTATATGTTATATATGAAATGTGTTTGTAGAAAGATGAAAGTCCTCTAATGTAACTCATGTGACTTATCATGCGGCAAGTAGCCTGGCGTTTAGAAAGGCGAGCAAGCAACCAGAATGTTGACAGTTTGAATCCCGGGTCTGATTGGAAAAATCTGGCGCGAAGTGAGCTGGCAACTGGAGGGTTGCTGGTATCAAATCCTAGATGCCATAGCCTGCCGTTGTGCACTGGAGAAGGCACTTAAGCCCCCAAAACAGCTGCTCCACTTGTGCTGAATGTAGGTGTGTCTTTCAGAGGAGATAGGATAAAGCGGAAGTCACATTTCTGTTGGACCTTGTGTATAACTGGACAAATAGAGTAATCTTAAAGACTAGGCTAATGTAGCTCTAAAGGCTAACTTGGGTCTAATGGAGCTCTAAAGCCTATGCTTACTGGGTCTAATGTAGCTCTAAAGCCTAGGCTAACTTGAGTCTAATGTATCTCTAAAGACTAGGCTGACTTGGGTCTAATGTAGCTCTAAAGCCTAGGCTAACTTGAGTCTAATGTAGCTCTAAAGTCTAGGATAACTTTGGTCTAATGTAACTCTAAAGGCTAACTTTAGTCTAATGTAGCTCTAAAGCCTAGGCTAATTGAGTCTAATGTAGCTCTAAAGCCTAGGCTAACTTGAGTCTAATGTAGCTCTAAAGTCTAGGTTAACTTTGGTCTAATGTAACTCTAAAGCCTAGGCTAACTTGAGTTTAATGTAGCTCTAAAGCTTAACAAGAGTCTTCAGGTCTCAGGCACGGTTAGTCATCAAATGAGCATGGTTCACCCGGGTTCTTATTCCAGCCATTGTCACAGATGGAGATTTGAAGTGTTCTCATTGAGAGGAGAGGAGAGGGGAGAGGATGGCTTAAGCATTTTCCTATCAGTAGCTGTAGAGAACAGCACAGCACGGCTCAAGTGTTAATAACATATAATTTTTTATTTTATTTGTGTTGTCACGGTATGGCTGTGGCACTTTCTCTCTTTCTGGCTTTCACTCTCTCTGTCTTGGCCTGTCCCCATCCGCCTCTCTCTGAGGAGAGGATGATGAGTACTGAGGTGCTCATCTACATGGAGGATTAGGGCTCCTTCACGACGACAGCCTCGCCCCGTCAGTGTCTCCATCACCATGGTGATCACATTCAGGGGATTATCGCATATTAAACGTCACATTTGACAATGGAGCAGAACAGGTGGCAAAGCCTGACTCAAAAGAACTACCCCAAATAACCATGGATTTAGCTTGTGTTGCTTTTCACTTAAAAGCAGAAATGATCGTAACAGGATCTGAGTGCATGTGGGGTGGTACAGAATATTAATGTGTGTGTGGAGGTCTGTGGGTTTTGCATGTATGTATGTAGGTATGTGTGTGTGTGTGATCTCTGCTGTATCTCCTGTGGTTTTATACTTACCTAATGAGCGGATGGAGCCCGTCATCCAGCCACCAGCCAATGACCCAGTAGTGTCCCCACAAGGAGGTTTTGCCTCCCAGTGTGTCTCCTGTCATCCCAGAGTAAGCTGTCTGAAACAGAAGAGAGGGAGAAAGTAAAATAGAGACAGAGAGAGGGGGGAGAGAAGGGGAGAGAGACAGAGTGCGAGAGAGGTAGAGAGAGCAATGTTCAGAGGCCATTAATATTTAGTGTGCAATAGGAGATGGCTTTCACCCATACCTTCCCCCTCTGGCCAACATATAGTCAGAGCCAAATGAAACTGTTATCACTGCTGCTTCTCTACAGACTGTTACGAAAAGGCTAAAGCAAATGCAATGCAAGCAAACACACACACACAAACACACACAAACGCACAGACAAACACATACGCTACAGGACTGTTTCTCTAGCACAGACTGGAATATGTTCCGGGATTCATCCGATGGTATTGAGGAGTTTACCACATCAATCACCAGCTTCATTAATAAGTGCATCGACGACGTTGTCCCCACAGTGACTATACGTACATATCCCAACCAGAAGCCATGGATTACAGGCAACATCCGCACCGAGCTAAAGGCTAGAGCTGCCGCCTTCAATGAGCGGGACACTTAAAATGATCCTACTACACCGGCTCTAATGTTCGATGGATGTGGCTGGGCTTGCAAACTATCATGGATTACAAAGGGAAACCAAGCCGCGAGCTGTCCAGTGACTAGAGCCTACCAGACAAGCTAAATACCTTCTGTGTGTGCGTCGAGGCTAGCAACACTGAACTATACATGAGAGCACCAGCTGTTCCAGACGACTGTGCTGTCACGCTTTCCGTAGCCGATGTGAGTAAGACCTTTAAACAGGTTAACGTTCACAAGGCTGCAGGGTCAGATGGATTTCCTGGACGCGTACTCAGAGCATTCGCTGACTAGCTGGCAAGTGTCTTCACTGACATTTTCAGCCACTCCCTGACTCAGTCTGTAATACTTACATGTTTCAAGCAGACCAATAACTCCAAGGTAACCTATATAAATGACTATCGCCCCATATCACTCACATCTGTAGCCATGAAATGCTTTGAAAGGCTGGTCATGGCTCACATCAACACCATCATCCCAGACACCCTGGACCCACGCCAATTGGCATACCGCCCCGACAGATCCACAGATGACACAATCTCTATTGCACTCCACACTGACCTTTCCCACCTGGACAAAAGGAAAACCTACGTGAGAATGATGTTCATTGAGGTGGCTGGAAGTCTATGGGTATCTACTAGCATGCAGCATGTGTGTCAAACAGTTTTCTCATTATTTGGTTGGGTCTAATTGTGTTGCTGTCCGAGGGCTCTGTGTGGTCTGTTTGTGTTTGTTAATATCTCTCTCTCTCTCTCTCTCTCTCTCTCTCTCTCTCTCTCTCTCTCTCTCTCTCTCTCTCTCTCTCTCTCTCTCTCTCTCTCTCTCTCTCTCTCTCTCTCTCTCTCTCTCTCTCTCTCTCTCACCAGGCACCTATCTGTCCCCACCCACTTTCCTTCCTTACTCAGCAGCATCCTCTACTCCTGGACTCTGTTGTTGTCAGGAATCAAACTATTGTTTGTGTTATGCACCTCGTGGCTTTGTTCCTCTCCAATGAGTTTGGATGCATATGTTTTCTTTATGTGCTCTGTGTGAATGTGTCTGTGCACAGGATAAACACGCTGAGAGTGAACAAACACACACACATAGCCATGACGACCACATCTGTGCAGATAGACTATGAATAAACACAGTGATGAAGAAGTGCTTCCTGGAAAACAGGGTGTATTTCCCAGAGAGCCTCACAGTGATAAAACTCCAAAATAAATTGCAGGTTGGCGTTTATTGGGGTGAGTCTTGTCCTGGAGGCAGAACTGAGCAATTTCCACTAGATGGGCCAGCTGCAAAGTACAATTGGCTATATTGTAAAAATTATTGAAAACAAAAAATATGTATGTCTCTACTTCCCCAGAGTCAGATGAACTTGTGGATACCCTTTTTATGTCTCTGTTTCCAGTATCAAGGAAGTTAGATGTAGTTTTGTGAGCCAATGCTAACTAACATTAGCACAATGGCTGCATGCTAGTAGATATGTTTGTGTGTGTGTGTGTGTGTGTGTGTGTGTGTGTGTGTGTGTGTGTGTGTGTGTGTGTGTGTGTGTGTGTGTGTGTGTGTGTGCGAATTACTTTAGATATTGTTTTTATAAATATAAAAGCAATATCTAAAGAAATTCACACACACTCACACACACTCCTAGACTATTATACAGCATAAGAAAATCCACTGTAAGTCAATGGCGAGTGAGGCCTGCTACAGCATTCTCCCTTTAACTCCCTCTCTCACAAGCACACGTGTGTACACACATACCACAGACATCAATGCACACCCACGTGTATAATCTGTATAATCTATGCTAGGAGTGTGTGTGAGTGTACGTGTGGATCCTTTGATATTGTTTTTATTTATATTGGTACAGACAATTATTAAGATTGTAACATGTTTAAGATTTGAGAAAGAGAAAATAACTGATAAAATGACTCCAAATAATTTGCCTATACTGCATATACTCTAGGTGTGTGTGTGAGAGAGAGCGTGTACATTTATTTAGATTGTAGTGGGTGATTTTGGACGGAGTCAGGCGCAGGAGGGTAAATCACAGTATGTATGGTTTATTCAGCGGTACGCAGCAATGCGTAAGACACTCCAGTGCGGTAAATACGGCGCACTGGAGAAAAACAAGGCACACGGGTTAATATCCCGGTAATACAAAATACAAAGTAGCTCCACCGAACTAGAGTCACCTCCACAATAGACAATCACACACAAAGACAGGGGGCCAGAGGGAACACTTATACAGGTACTGATGAGGGGATATGAACCAGGTGTGTGTAATAAACAAGACAAAACAAATGGAATGATGAGATGAGGAGCGGCAGTGGCTAGAAGGACGGTGCCGACCGCCGAAGCCTGCCCGAACAAGGAGGGGAGGCAGCTTCAGAGGAAGTCGTGACAGTACCCCCTTGACACGCAGCTCCAGCAGCGCGCCGACACCGGCCTCGGGGACGGCCATGGTGGTGTTACCCTGAGAGAGGGGAAGATTGGTTAGGAAGTCAATAGACAAGTGGGACCATGGCCGTTGTGGAACTGGTAAGCGATGTAACTTACCCGCTGGGAGGTGCCTAGGTGCCTTACTCTGGGCGCACACCGAGCAGGAGGAGACATACACCTCACGTCCTTAACCAAGGTAGCCACCAGTACTTCCCGGTCAGACAGCGTGCTGTACGACCGATACCTGGATGACCAGAGGAGGGAGACGTGTGTGCCCAATAGATAAGACGGTCACGGACAAGAGACGGCACGTACCGCAGACCACCTGGGCACTGAGTTGGAGATGGCTCTGTGCGTAACTCCCGCTCTATGTCCGCGTCCACTGCCCACACTACCGGCGCCACAATGCGGGAGGCCGGGAGTATGGGGGTGTTGTCTATGGGCCTCTTCTCTGTGTCGTACAGCCGTGACAGCGCGTCTGCCTTCACGTTCTTAGTACCTGGTATGTATGACAATGTGAAATCAAACTGGGTGAAGAACAAGGCCCACCTGGGTTCAGCCTCCTCGCTGCCCGGATGTACTCCAGGTTACGGTGGTCAGCCCAGACGAGGAAAGGGTGTTTAGCCCCCTCGAGCCAGTGCCTCCACGCGGTCAGGGCTCTGACCACAGCCAACAGCTCCCGATCACCAACGTCATTTTTCTGCTCCGCTGGGCTGAGCTTCTTCGAGAAGAAGGCACAGGGGCGGAGCTTGGGTGGCGTGCCCGAGCGTTGGGATAGTACAGCGCCTACCCCTACCTCGGACACATCCACCTCCACTACAAACGGCAATGATGAATCGGGATGGGCCAGTACCGGGGCTGAGGTGAACAGAATCTTCAGGTTACTGAAAGCCCTGTCAGCCTCAGCAGATCAGCGGAGCTGGGACGGCCCACCCTTCAACAGAGAGGTGATGGGAGCTGCGACCTTGCCAAAGCCCCGGATAAACCTCCGATAGTAATTGGCAAAGCCAATGAAGCGCTGCACCTCCTTCACCGTGGTTGGGGTCGGCCAATTCCGACACGGCGGAAATGCAGTCTCCCTCCATCTCCACACCTGAGGTGGTGATGTGGTATCCGAGGAAGGAGACGGACTGATGGAAGAACAGACACTTTTCTGCCTTGGCATATAGGTTATTCTCCAACAGTCGGCCCAGCACTTTGCGAACCAGGGACATGAACCAGGTGTGTGTAATAAACAAGACAAGACAAATGGAATGATGAGATGAGGAGCAGCAGTGGCTAGAAGGCCGGTGATGACGAACGCCGAAACCTGCCCAAAGCAAAGGGTCTGAATACTTATGTAAATAAGGTCTTTTATTTTAATTGTTATGGGGTATTATGTGTAATTTCATCAATTTTAGAATAAAGGCTGTAATGTAACAAAATGTGGAAAAAGTCAAGGAGTCTGAATACTTTCAGAATGCACTCTCTCTCTCTCTCTCTCTCTCTCTCTCTCTCTCTCTCTCTCTCTCTCTCTCTCTCTCTCTCTCTCTCTCTCTCTCTCTATATATATATATATATATATATATATATATATATATATATATATATATATATATATGGACAGTTGAACATGTATTCATTCACATGACTTGATTCATGACTTTAAATGTGTAAACAAAACAGTAACCCCATGTGTCCAAAGACTAAATATAGTATGATACAGATACGGTTGTAGTTCACAAACGTCAAAAATTTCAATCATATATTTGGCATATTTGAAAAAAAACAGAATGTATATGATTTTGAAGTGTCTGTCCATATAGGAGATATAAGAAAGCTCAGGAAATGTTTTTGTTATTTTTTACACATATTTAACCCCTTGTTAATTGGGGCACAAAACTACCTCCGTACTTCCATTCGTTTGTTTGGGTTACATTCAGACAAGTCCTGTGACACTTGTGGGGGTTGTAGAGCAAAACAGACAACACCATCATGTTCGCAAGAGTCTCCCCATTCCAGAGTGGTCATATAATAATAATAATAATAATAATAATAATAATAATAATAATAATAATAATAATAATAATAATAATAATAATAATAATAGTAATTTGTAGGCCAAACCGTTTTCGTGAGAAGACCAATTTCCGGGATGATAAATAATGACAATCTTAAAATGTCAACGTGGCAACATGCAACAATTTCAAGGATTTTACTGAGTTACAGTTCATATCAGGAAATCAGTCAATTGAAATAAATTAATTAGGCCCTAGTCTATGGATTTCACATGAATGGGCAGGGGCACAGCCATGGCATTTTCACCAAACAGAATTTGTTCAGTGGTACATTTTGATAGTGTACTAAATATATTACAAGGACGTGAATGGGTTAAGGGAATGTTCTCCTAACTCTAAAACCAAAACATGCTTAAAAGGTTCTCAGAAGGTTTTTGCTATTATAGATTGAATGTTCCCCTAACTAAATGAAAACTGGACACTCAAACATTCAGGGAACATTACGGGTAACATTACAAAAACGTTCTCTCTCTCTCTCCAGAATTGTTAGCTGGGAAATAAGTGTAATTAAGTGTGTTTAATGTGAAGGTGGATATGGGTAGTTAATTGTGTAATGGTAGAGTAGGACAAACTGCTCTCTCCTCTATCTACTCTATACACAGATGGTAATGGCAATGTATCCCTGAGCGACAAGATGGCTCCCGATTGTAAAAGCTTTTTTTTGTTTCTGGTTAATGACACCATAGCAGTGTCAAAATGTTCTCTCTTTCTCTCTCTTCTCACACACTTCATCTCTCTCTCTTCATATGTATCTCTTACTCACTTATTTCTATGTCTTTGTGTCTCACTTTCTCGCTCACACTTTCTCTGTCTCTGTCTCCCGTGCTCTCTCTCCCCTTCTCTCTCCTCTCTCCCGTTCTTTCTCTCTGAAGTGGGAGTGAGAATTGAACCTGGTTCCCTGCTGTGTTTTTTCCCCAGAGGTGTTTTAAACTGGGACTCTTTTCAATATTCTCTTCAATAAGCTACATATCTCTTTTCTTCTCTTCAAAAACTACATGTTCCAGAAAACATGTCTTATATCGGGCTTCTTCCAACTTTCATACTTTTGATGTGTGCATTTTGTTGCGGGTTGGGTTTTGATGCAGTAGTAGTGAATGGTGGTTAATGAGATATAGGAGAGAGAAATTGCGCATGAGTTGTGAAATGTGACGCCTTTAAAATATAAAAATCCTGTAAACACTGCTAATCTTCAATTAGAGGTTACCGAATGACAAAGCTACAGACATATCCAGAAAGAATCCGCATTTTTTTTGCTCTAACATTCCACTTTTCTTTTGTCCCTGCCTTCCATAGAGGATGAGCTGCAGCTACCTTCTGTGCACCATCCTCCTCTTCGTAGCCGTCCTACTCGCTGTCACGGTAACCGGCACCATCCTCTTCATGAACCACAACCAGGCCCCACCCATGTCCGACGGCCCTCCCCACATCTCCACCAATCAGGACGAGGCCAACGCCCTGGTCACTGTGGAGAGGGGCGACGGCTCACGCATCAACATCTTTATTGACCCCAACTGTCCCGACTACAATGGGAACTTCCTGCGCCTGGAGGGGGTGCAGACGTCGCTGCTCCACTCGCTGACCGACCACGACACCGACCTGAAGTCCGTCAAAGGTCAGGACCGGGCGCTGCTAGTCAACCTAGCTGAAGAGGTGGCCAAACTGTCGGCCCACGCTGGTCAGCTGAAGATGGACTACGAGTCTCTGAGACGAGGCCAGGGGAGTCTAGGACAGGACCTGAACACACTGCAGACAGAGCAGGGACGCCTCATACAGGTGAGATACTACACACTACAGACATGTTGCCCAACGTACTGAGACACACTCAACACTAGTCTGGGACAAGAGTCTCAGAGATGAGGACAGGGGATTTTGGGTCAGGACCTGAACACTGCAGACAGAGCAACACTGTAAAATAAATATAGTTTATTCAACTAATTATCATTTAGTCACAGCCTTTTTTAGTTTACTAAACTTTTCGGTCAAAGTGTTACCTGAACTAAAAAAACTGTTTGGCCCAAACTTGAGAAAATGTTCAATTAGTGCTTTTAATATACAATGTTTTCAAATTACATATTTACATTTTAGTCATTTAGCAGACACTCTTATCCAGAGCGACTTACAGTTAGTGAGTGCATACATGTTTTCATACTGGCCCCCCGTGGGAAACGAACCCACAACCCTGGCGTTGCAAGCGCCATGCTCTACCAACTGAGCTACAGGGGACATGTTGTGTATGTTCATTTATACAGTAATTATTATTCAACATGTCCCTTCCTGAGATTTGAACTTATAACCTCGTAATTCACAGGTAAGGACTTGTTACATCATAATTACTGTATAAATGAACACGCACAATGTTAATGTGTGTCAAATATGTACGTTCGAAACATATAATTTTAAAAGCATGGTGGGTGTCCCTAACCAAAGTTTTCTGAACTTGGAGCTAAGTTTGGGCCTAACAAAAATAAGTTCAGGTAAACTATAAAAGACTGTGGAACCAGTTACAAAATAATTATTACACTGAACTAGAATATAAATGCAACATGCAACAATTTCAACGATTTTACTGAATTACAGTTCATATAAGGAAATCAGTCAATATAAATAAATTCATTAGACCCTAATCTATGGATTTCACATGACTGGGCAGGGGCGCAACCATGGGTGGGCCTGGGAGGGCATAAGTCTACCCACTTGGGAGCCAGGCCCACCCACTGGTGAGCCAAGCCCAGCCAATCAGAATGAGTTTTTCCCCACAAAATGCCTTTATTACAGACAGAAATACTCCTCAGTTTCATCAGCTGTCCAGGTGGCTAGTCTCAGACGATCCCGCAGGTGAAGAAGCCAGATGTGGAGGTCCTGGGCTGGCGTGGTTACACGTAGTCTGTGGTTGTGAGGCCGGTTGGATGTACTGCCAAATTCTCTAAAACGATGTTGGAGGCGACTTACTGTAGAGAAATGAACATTCAATTATCTGGCAACAGCTCTGGTGAACATTCCTGCAGTCAGCATTTCAATTGCATACTTCCTCAAAACTTAAGACATCTGTGGCATTGTGTTGTTTGACAGCACAAGGTGCACCTGTGTAATGATCATTCTGTTTAATTAGCTTATTGATATGACACACCTGTCAGGTGGATGGATTATCTTGGCAAAGGAGAAACGCTCACTAACAGTGATGTAAACACATTTGTACACACAATTTGAGAGAAATAAGCTTTTGTGGGTATGGACATTTTCTGGGATCCATTATTTTAACTCATGAAATATGTGACCAACACTTGACATGTTGCGTTTAGATTTTTGTTCAGTATAATTGAATCAACTAGATTTGTTTTACATTGAGGGACACCTCATACAGGTGAGATACTGAAAATATTGGTGGACACACCGATACACATTGTCGTGACGTGACTTTCATTATTGTGATGACTATTATTTATCGAATAATTTTTTATTTTATTTATTTAACCTTTATTTAACCAGGTAAGCCAGTTGAGAACAAGTTCTCATTTACAACTGCGACCCGGCCAATATAAAGCAAAGCAGTGAGATAAAAACAACAACACAGAGTTACATATGGGGTAAACAAAACATAAAGTCAAAAATACTACAGAAAAAATATATATACAGTGTGTGCAAATGTAGCTAGATTAAATTAATCATGTAACAATTAACTCATTAGGAATTTGGGGCACCACGGGAAAAGTTGTTTAATGAGTTACCGTTTCCCGAATTAACTCTAAAGATATCTAGATATCTCTTATTTATTTACTAACTAATTAAAAATTATAACACAAGATACAAACACGTACACGGTATAGATAGGGATTAGAAACTGAATTCAATGAAAACGGGTCCCTAGCGGACTAACACAATATGACACTTGTTACAAAAGATGGCGAGTTAAAGAGAGAGAGAGAGAGAAAACACTTGGATACACATGGACCTACGCTCATAGTAATCCTAATACTTTGCCCAGAACTGCCGCCCGTTTGGTAAGAAGTAATGCATGTATTTACGTGTTGGAGGTCTTCATCGCGTATCTCTGTTGGACCCAGGCCTTCGTGGGAAGGGGTCGATTGGTCTTTCTCTTTCGGATGGCCTTTTAGATGTAAGGCTCTGATTGTCCACAAGAGGTCACAATGTCCTTCTTCTTAGTTGTCTGTTTACTTTCACTCGTTCTGGAAGTGGTCTTCTGAGGACGGCTAATCAGCCGTGTCGATGATCCCCTGTGGGGTAATGAGAGCAGTGTAATAGACGATGGTTTGAAGAGAGTAACAGGATGGTCCCACTTAAATTCACCTTCTTAGATACAGTACTTAGAACAGCTACTCAGCCGTAGCATTGCTTGTTAGTGGAGGCAACTTTGTCGTCTTCACCCCGTGTTGATTATCAGGGTCGGGACCAAAATGGACAAAAGCTGCAGCTTGAGGTCCATCTAGTCTGATCTGATAATTCTTATCTCAATCTTTTATGCACTCTGGTAAAGTGGGGATTTCCCGTCATACTGACACGCTCTCTGAGCTCCCTCGGGCGTGGCTAGTTACAAGGCAAAAGTATTATCATCACTATGATTTTGTTAGAAAGCTAAAATCACATTCCTATCTTCATGAAAACATTTTCTTCCTTGATATTTTCTACACAAGGTAAAGGATGTAAGCCTGATATACACAGTGTAAAAGCTCTTCAAGTTACAATGTTTTCATTATAACGCCTTTATACCATTTTTAATGACATCACAACATATACATTAATTTTCCATATTCCATTTTTCATCATTCCCAATGTTTGGATGTTGAAATATATTGTCCCAATGTTCATTGTTGGATGTTGAAGTTTTTGGACGGCAAAAAGCCTCTGAAACAAAGGCATTCCTTTCACCATACTAGGATGCCAGAGATAGATTCTCCTATCTCTCTAATTTATGGCAGTATTAAGGTGTCAAGATTGGCACAGCCCCCCCGTGGGTAAGAGTGTCTGGTTGTTGTCGGCCATTTGCCAAGCTGATGTGAGGCCTTTGATCCTCACCCAGGGAGAGTCATGACAACATTGACACCCTCCGAGCACCAGTCTAGACTAGGACCTGAACACATTATAGACAGAGCAGGGGTTGCTTATATAGGTGAAATACTGTAGTCAACAGACACTAATAAACAGCCCGATACACACTCTGTGACACACTTGACTTGACACACACTTACGCACACCCTGACATACCTAACACTACTCTGGGGCAGGACCTGAACACAGCAGGGCAGACTCATACAGGTAAGATACTACACAATACAGTTCAGACAGGGTTTACAGTAGTTAATGTTTGACTCTGTCTGAGGCTTGACTGACAGGCTGTATGACAGGGCTCAGGAAGTGGGTTAGACAGAGTAAGTGTTGACTGACAGTCTCTCCCGTCTACCTAACACACATAGGTGTCAGGGCGTGTGTAGGTGTGGTGTAGGAAATCAGATGCAGGACGCAGACGGTAGGTTCCAAAAGCTGTATTCCGACCCAAACACAGGCAACAGGGCAACAAAGCCCAACAGCTAAACTACGCCCAAGGCGTGTAGGCAAAATGCGCACAAACAGGTGCGACAAAATATGTAGTGCACGAAACAAGTGCAAACGAGCTCCAGCGCAGTGGAGAGAAATATGCTCAACCGAGCAAACACAACACTGACGAAAACAATCACACACAACACAAGACAAACACAACGAGAAACTTATAGGATACTAATCACGTAAAACAGAAACAGGTGTGACACAAACAGACAAAAGCAAACGAACATGAAAACATAAATCGGTGGCAGCTAGAATTCCGGAGACGACGAACGCCGAAGCCTGCCCGAACAAGGGAGAGAGGCAGCCTCGGCCGAAACCGTGACAGTACCCCCCCCTTGACGCGCGGCTCCAGACGCGCGCCGACTCCGGCCTTGGGGACGACCCGGAGGCCGCGGCGCAGGGTGCGTCGGATACCCCCGATGGAATTCCGTCAGGAGCGACGGGTCCAAGATGTCTCTCCTCGGCACCCAGCACCGCTCCTCCGGACCGTACCCCTCCCACTCCACTAGATACTGAAGACCCCCTCTCCGACGTCTAGAATCCAAGATGGATCTCACGGTGTACGCCGGTGCCCCCTCGATGTCCAACGGGGGCGGGGGGGTCTCCAAGATCTCATGTTCTTGGAGCGGGCCTGCTACCACCGGCCTGAGAAGGGACACATGGAACGAGGGGTTAATACATTTATACTCCACTGGCAACTGTAATCTATAACAAACCTCGTTCAACCTTCTCAGGACTTTAAATGGCCCTACAAACCGCCGACCCAGTTTCCGACAGGGCAGGCGGAGGGGCAGGTTTCTGGCAGAGAGCCAGACTCGATCTCCAGGTGCGTACACAGGCCCCTCACTGCGGTGTAGGTCGGCGCTCGTCTTCTGTCGACGTATGGCACGCTGCAGATGGACGTGTGCAGCGTTCCACGTCTCCTCCGAGCGCCGCACCCACTCATCCACAGCGGGGGCCTCGATCTGGCTCTCATGCCATGGTGCCAGAACCGGCTGGTACCCTAAAACACACTGAAAAGGGGTTAGTTGGGTGGAGGAGTGGCGAAGAGAGTTCTGTGCCATCTCAGCCCAGGGCACATATCTCGCCCACTCCTCCGGCCGGTCCCGGCAGTATGTTCTGAGAAACCTGCCCACATCCTGGTTTACGCGTTCCACCTGCCCATTACTCTCCGGGTGGTAACCCGAGGTGAGACTCACCGAGACCCCCAACCGCTCCATAAAAGCTCTCCAGACTCTGGAGGTGAATTGGGGACCCCGGTCAGCCACAATGTCCTCGGGCACCCCGTAGTGCCGGAACACATGAGTGAATAGTGCTTCGGCGGTTTGTAGGGCAGTAGGAAGACCCGGCATGGGGAGCAAACGACAGGCCTTAGAGAACCGATCCACAACGACCAGGAGTGTAGTATTCCCTTGAGAGAGGGGAAGGTCAGTTATAAAATCCACCGAGAGGTGGGACCATGGTCGTTGTGGAACGGGCAGGGGTAGTAACTTACCCCTAGGCAGATGTCTAGGCGCCTTACACTGGGCGCACACCGAGCAGGAGGAAACATAAACCCTCACATCCCTGGCCAACGTAGGCCACCAATATTTGGCACTAAGACAGTGCACTGTCCGGCCGATACCCGGATGTCCAGAGGAGGGTGACGTGTGAGCCCAATAGATCAATCGATCCCGACACTCGAGCGGAACATACTTCCGACCCTCCGGGCATTGTGGTGGACTAGGGTCGGTGCGTAATGCCCGCTCGAGCTCAGAATCGAGCTCCCACACCACCGGTGCCACTAGACACGACTCCGGCAGTATGGGAGTGGGCTCCACGGACCTCTCCTCCCCGTCATACCGCCGAGACAGTGCATCTGCCTTACCGTTTTGTGACCCAGGGATGTAGGTGATCTTAAAAGAGAAACGGGTCAAAAACATACTCCATCTAGCCTGTCGAGGGTTCAGCCTCCTCGCTGCCCGGATGTACTCCAGGTTACGGTGGTCCGTCAAAATGAGGAAAGGGTGTTGAGCCCCCTCAAGCCAGTGCCTCCACACCTTAAGGGCTTGGACCACAGCTAACAGCTCCCTGTCCCCTACGTCATAATTTCGCTCCGCCGGGCTGAGCTTCTTGGAATAGAAGGCAACGGGGCGGAGTTTAGGTGGCGCGCCTGACCGTTGGGACAGCACGGCGCCAATACCGGCTTCAGACGCGTCCACCTCTACCTGAAATGGTAAAGAGGGATCCGGATGCGCCAGCACCGGAGCCGAGGTGAACAGGTCCTTCAGCTTCTTAAAAGCCCTGTCCGCCTCGACTGACCACTGCAGACGCACCGGGCCCCCCTTTAAGAGAGACGTGATGGGAGCTGCCACCTGCCCAAAACCCCGGATAAACCTCCGGTAGTAATTCGCAAACCCCAAAAACTGCTGCACCTCTTTCACAGTGGTTGGTGTTTGCCAATTACTCACGGCTGACACTCGGTCTACCTCCATCTTCACCCCTGACGCAGACAACTGATACCCCAAGAAGGAAATCGACTCCTGGAAAAACAGACACTTCTCTGCCTTCACATACAGGTCGTGCTCCACCAGCCTCCGCAACACTCTGCGCACCAGGGCCACATGCTCGACACGGGTAGGTGAGTACACGAGGATGTCATCTATGTACACCACCACTCCCTGTCCCTGCATGTCCCTGAAGATCTCATCCACGAATGATTGGAAAACTGACGGAGCATTCATCAACCCGTATGGCATGACGAGATACTCGTAATGGCCCGAGGTGGTACTAAAGGCTGTTTTCCATTCATCATCCTTCCTGATGCGCACCAAGTTGTACGCGCTCCTGAGATCTAATTTCGTGAAGAAACGCGCCCCATGCAACGACTCAGTCATGGTCGCAATCAGCGGGAGTGGATAACTATACTTCACCGTAATCTGATTGAGACCACGGTAGTCGATGCACGGACGCAACCCCCCATCCTTCTTCTTCACGAAAAAGAAACTCGAGGACGCGGGGGAAGTGGACGGCCGTATGTATCCTTGTCTCAGTGATTCGTCTATGTAAACCTCCATAGCTTTCTTCTCCTCCTGAGACAGAGGATACACATGACTCCGTGGGAGCGCAGCTCCTGCCTGAAGGTCTATCGCACAATCCCCCTGCCTATGGGGTGGCAATCGCGTCGCCCTCGCCTTACTAAACGCGATAGCCAGATCCCCATACTCAGGTGGAATGTGCAATGCGGGCACCTGGTTTGGACTTTCCACCGAGGTAGCCCCTAAGGAAACGCCCAAACATCTACCCACACACTGAGCAGACCACTCCTTCAGAGCCCTCTCCTGCCACGAAATAACGGGGTTATGGGTACTTAACCAGGGCATGCCCAGCACCACCGGATACGCAGGAGAGTCAATCAGAAACAGTTGTATTATCTCCTGATGACTCCCCTGCGCACACATCCTAAGTGGCGCCGTGACCTCCCTGATTAAGCCCGTACCCAACGGACGACTATCTAGGGCGTGAACGGGAAAAGGAACTTCCACAGGGAGAAGGGGAAACCCTAACTCTAAACAAAACTTCTTATCAATGAAATTCCCAGCCGCGCCTGAATCTACCAGCGCCTTACACTGGGAATGAGGTGCCACCTGCGGAAAACACACAGGCATACAAAAATGGGCAACAGTGAGCTCTGGGTGAGTGGGGCGCCTACTCACCTGGAGGGAATCCCCAGTGCGGGACCTGTCGTCATCTCCCCGAGGAGGCCATCCCCAGCACCTAGCCGCGGTGTGTCCTCCCCGACCACAGTTGGTGCAGTGGATGGACCCCCTACTCTGCCGACTCCTCCTACCTCTAGCGCCAGCGCCCCCGAGCTCCATAGGACACGGCTCGGGTGCGCTGGAGGATGGAATGGACGGACCCCCCTCAGGACGTCCGCGGGTAGCCAATAGGTTATCCAACCTAATTGACATGTCGACCAGCTGGTCGAAAGTGAGACTGGCGTCCCGACAGGCCAGCTCCCGACGGACGTCCTCTCTGAGGCTACATCGGTAGAGATCGATGAGGGCCCGATCATTCCACCCTGCATCTGCCGCTAGAGTACGGAATTCGAGTGCGAATTCCTGGGCACTCCTCCTCCCCTGCCTAAGGAAGACCAGACGCTCCCCCGCCGCTTTCCCCTCCGGGGGATGGTCGAACACCGCCCTAAAGCGGCGGGAGAACTCGGTGTAGGTAATGGTCGTGGCGTCGATCTTCCTCCACTCCGCGTTGGCCCACTCCAACGCTTTACCGGCCAGGCAGGAGATTAGGGCGGACACGCTCTCATGCCCTGAAGGTGCCGGATGGACTGTGGCCAGGTACAGCTCGACCTGGAGCAAGAACCCCTGACACCCAGCCGCTGTCCCGTCGTAAGCCCTCGGGAGAGATAGACGGACTCCTCGATGTTCCGGTGCTGGAACGGGCGGGCTGGCCGATGGTGCTGGCTGGGCGGGCGGTGGTGGAGGCGAACCCCAGCCTCGGAGTGTGGAAATAACCTCCTGCAGGGCGTTCCCCATCTGCAGGAGTTGCTCCTGCTGATCCCGAACCTGGGCTTCCAGTCTTGTCTGGGCTGCTTCTGCTCCTGCTGATTCCATGGGTGGTGTGTGATTCTGTCAGGGCGTGTGTAGGTGTGGTGTAGGAAATCAGATGCAGGACGCAGACGGTAGGTTCCAAAAGCTGTATTCCGACCCAAACACAGGCAACAGGGCAACAAAGCCCAACAGCTAAACTACGCCCAAGGCGTGTAGGCAAAATGCGCACAAACAGGTGCGACAAAATATGTAGTGCACGAAACAAGTGCAAACGAGCTCCAGCGCAGTGGAGAGAAATATGCTCAACCGAGCAAACACAACACTGACGAAAACAATCACACACAACACAAGACAAACACAACGAGAAACTTATAGGATACTAATCACGTAAAACAGAAACAGGTGTGACACAAACAGACAAAAGCAAACGAACATGAAAACATAAATCGGTGGCAGCTAGAATTCCGGAGACGACGAACGCCGAAGCCTGCCCGAACAAGGGAGAGAGGCAGCCTCGGCCGAAACCGTGACAATAGGGCTCTGGTTTGGGATGCAACCTGAGAGTGTGAGATAATGTGTTCTTGTCTAGCTTAAGACACCTTTTACCCAGCACTGTGAAAAAATAACTGACAAATGTTCCATATTTTCCTAATAAACACATACATTTGTTCAACTGAGCCTTCATGAAACTACACACAGAATCTACATGTTTTCCCAAAGCTTTCCCTCCTGTACTTCTCTCGTTCTCTCGCTTTTCCCATCTCCATCTTATTCTCTCACAAAGCCATGATTCCCATGCCTGATGACTCAAATTTTCAAAACGCTGCTTTACCTCCAGAGCAAGGAGTTTGGGTAGCCAGGCAAATGATTCCCCAGTACCTCTCTCTTTCCCTCTGTTCGCTACCCCTTTTCTGCTCATTCTCTCATTAACTCACACCAAGAAAACAAGAGAGAATGAAAAAGATAGTGAGGAAGAGAGGGGAAACAGAGAGGATTCATCCTTGAGCAGCCGCTGCAGGAGCCGGTATACTGTGCTATTTAGGAAGCAAAACCAAGACATGGAATAGTGGGAAGCTTCCCAAAACTTTTGGTGTTCTGTTCCTCTGGCTGTTCAAACAGAGCTGGAAAGGCCTTCATTTTATCAAAGCCCACGTTCAAACCAGACCAGGAACACGGAACACAGGCAGTGGATGAAGAAGGGGCAGGAGTTGGTGGGGAGGGGGGATGATCAAAGCCATGGTTAAAAAAATACAAACAGGAGAGGGCTTTGCGTTGTGAAAGTATCGCTCCCAGCAAGCCCTTTTATTTTAGGAGGAAGAGGGGCTGTGAGGGGAGGTAGCTTAGCAGTTAAGAACATTGGGAAAATAACCGAAAGGTTGCTGGTGTGAATCTCCAAGCCGACTAGGTGAAAAATCTGTCTATGTGACTTTGAGCAAGTTACTTAACCCTAATTGTGCCTGTAAGTTGCTCTGAATAAGAGTGTCTATTAAAATAAAATGTGAGCGTATTGTATCTATAAGGTAGCAGAGCTGGGAGTCTCAGGGCCATCTTCTCATTTATACTAGCTAACCGAGGAAGGAAAAAAGATCTACAGGAAGGGAAATGCAGATTCTTCCAGTACTGCAAGACAATATGTTTCTATTAAAGTCCCGTATTTACAGTACCTTCAGAAAGCATTCATACCACTTGACTCAGCGTTTTCCAAACTCGGTCCCCGGGACCCCAAGGGATGCACGTTTTGGCTTTTGCCCTAACACTACACAGCTGATTAATTGATCATTTGAATCAGCTGTGTAGCTCTAAGGCAAAAACCAAAGCGTGCACCCCTTGGGGTCCTGAGGACCGAGTTTCGGAAACCCTGCCTTGACTTATTTCACATTTTGTTGTGTTACAGCCTGAATTCAAAATTGATTAAATGTATATTTTCTTCGCACCCATCTACACACAATACACCGTAATGTGTATACATGTTTTTAGAAATTGTACCACATTTATTGAAAATGAAATACAGAAATATCTTATTTACATAAGTATTCACACACTGAGTCAATACTTTGTAGAATCACCTTTGGCGGTGATTACTGCTTTGAGTTGTCTTGGGTATGTCTGTATCAGCTTTGCACATCTGGATTTGGGGATTTTCGCCCATTCTTCCTGGAAGATTTCCTCAAGCTCTGTTATGGTAGATGGGGAGTGGCGGTGAACAGCAATCTTCAAGTCTTTCCACATATTTTCAATGGGATTAAAGTCGGGGCTTTGGCTGGGCCACTCAAGGACTTTCACATTCTTGTTCTGAAGCCATTACAGCATTGCATTGGCTGTATGTTTAGGGTCATTGTCCAGTCTAAGGTCGTTTGCACTGAAGCAGGTTCTCATCAAGGATTTTCCTGTATTTGGCTCCATTCATTGTTTCCTCTATCCTTATCCATCTCCCAGTCCCTGCCGCTGAAAAGCATCCCCATAGCATGATGCTGCCATCACCATGGTTTACTGTTGGTGATGAGCTGTGCCTGATTTTCTCCAGATATAGCGCTTTGCATTAAGGCCAAATAGTTCATTTTGTGTCTCATCAGACCACATAATCTTTTGCCTTATGATCTCAGAGTCTTTCACGTACCTTTTTGCAAAACTCCAGGCATGCTGTCATGTGCTTCCGTCTGGCCACTCTCCCATAAAGCCCAGATTGCTGAGTTGCTGTAGAGACTGTTGCCCTTCTGGCAGGTTCTCCCATCTCAGCCAAGGAACAATGTAGTTCTGTCAGTGTGGTCATTGGGTTGTTGGTCACCTCCCTGACCAAGGTCCTTCTTGCCCGGTTGTTCAGTTTGGTCGGACAGCAAGATCTAGGCAGAGTCTGGGTAGTTCCATATTTTTTGAATTTCCCAATGATGGAGACCAGTGTGCTCTTGGAAACTTTCAACACTCTAGAAATTGTTTTATACCCTTCCCCAGATATATGCCTCATCACATGGTATAGTTTCTGCACTGACATGCACTGTCAACTGTGGGACATTATATAGACAGGTGTGTTTCTTTCTAAATCATGCCCAAACAATTGACTTGGCCACAGGTGGGCTCCAATCAAGTTGTAGTGACATCTCAAGGATTATCAAAGGAAATTGTATGTACCTGAGATCAATTTGAAGAACAGCTAAAATAAGCAATGAGTAGGTGTTCTAAAACTTTTGACCGGTACTGTATGTCATCGAGATATGTCTGTATTTCATTTTCAATAAATTTGCAAAAAATGCTAAAAAATGTTTTCAATTTGTCATTATGGGGTATTGTGTGTAGATGGGTGAAATAAAAAATCTATTGAATCCATTCTGAATTCAGGCTGTAACAAAATGTTTAATAAGTCAAGGGGTATGAATACTTTCTGAAGGCAATGTAGGCGACTGAGCGGTTCTGGACCGGTTCCATCTGTTATTTTTGTGTACAGAGCACTCTGTGAACAGTGCAACATCAATTGCTGTGCACTCTGTGAAAGCTCTGGTTGTCCCACTTCACATGCCGCTCTCTGCTCTGAGCTGAGAAACAGTATGTGAAATCGGACTCCTCATTTGCTTATGGAGCAACGCTTCAAATTTTGTGGCCGATCCAGACAAAGGATTGATTTCTGCTGGCTGTGAATCTCGGAGCTCTGCTTTCAATACTGTATATGAAATGGGAGAGCCTAGCGGTTGCAGCAAAAGCCGTCTGATCTCGCTGAGATGTTCTCAGATTTAGATTTAGAGCTCTCAACATGAAAGAATCCAAAATCATTTGGTAGAATTTAAACAACATCACTTTCGCTTGGTCACTGTGTGCTTATAGCTGAAGTTGTAATGAGTCAACAGGCATTTGAATGGCGTCTCTGCGTCGCTCAGAGGACGCTGGGCAGAACATTCTCTGTCATCAGTTATATGAAATTATGCCAATTTTGTACTGTCACTAAGTATGATTGTTACTATATTTAGAAAGCATTTCAATCATTTCAAGCCCTATTCTCCCACCTTTGTTGAATAGGAAAAAAATCATATATGATTTTTCATATTTTCATATTTGTATTATATTTTATCACAAATGACGTGCTGTTTGGGGTCCCAATGCAAACATTATCGTATTTGTGAAGATTCTCACTGTATAAAATGTGCAGAATATCGAAGAATGCTGTTTCTGTCTGGCTACAGACCTAGTCTACAAAATACACAGTGTTTCCCATTTCCTTGTCTAAATACTAAAATCATGAAGGACAAACTGAATCTGCAGAGGACAAAATGTTCTTAAGCCCCTCTAAATAATTTGAAATGGTGTTTGGTAAAAAATTATGTCCCTGCAGTTTGAGCTTGGCACAAATCATATCAGCTCCAGCGAAACAGCCCCAGCTCTAGCCATGCAGGACTCAGGCTGTCATCTATTGGCCCGTGGGTCCAGAGTCCTGATTGGCTGACCAGTGGCCCATGGCGCTGCCTGTTCCTGTTGTCCCCCTCGTAGCGGAGAGAGAGAAGGGGGGAGAGGGGAAGAGGGAGAGAGAAAGAAAGAGAGCGTCGAGAGAGTGATAGAGAGATAAACCATAGACAGCGTAGAGAGAGAGAAAGGGAGAAAAAGAGAGAGAGTGAGAGGGAAAGAGAGAGAAAGCAGAGAGAGAAAGCATCTAGAGAAAGAGCTAGACTAAAGAGCGAGACCAAGATGGTAGCGGCGAGCGTGTAGCGGGGGCTAAGTGGAGGTGGCGGCAGCGGAGACGTCTTGGTAGTAGCTCAGTTGGTAGAGCATGGCGTTTGCAACGCCAGGGTTGTGGGTTCGATTCCCACGGGGGGCCAGTATATAAAAAAAATATATATATATATATATATAACTTTTATGCACTCACTCACTGTAAGCCGCTCTGGATAAGAGCGTCTGCTAAATGACTAAACATTTTAAAATGTTAAATGTAGTAGAGCAGAGCCACAACCATGTGTGATTAATTTCCTCCCTCAGATGAGGACGAATGCAGGCCACTCGCTGCTCTGTGGTTTATGCGCATGCAGACGGTGTTCCTCCCTGACACTTCAGTATGACTGTCTGATCTATGACTGTCTGATCCCTGGCCTGTGTCCAGGGACAAGATTTATGGTGCCACGGTTAGTAATGGCCCTGATTGCATGCAACACGGGGAGCCCCAGGAGAATTGTTCCAACCCGCTACACAGAAAGGAACTGACCCAGAATGTGTCAGAGGTGTGGGAAGGAGGAAGGATCTGATTGGACAGGGATATAGACCATCTCAAAGTTAGGGTGTGTGTGTCACTTTGATGGACATACTAATTTCTCTGGCTGTCTTTTTCTTACACACACATAGATTGTAGATACAGTTCAACCTCAAACAATCACTATTTACATGCCCTCGAGCTATTATTAACTTTTAAAGAGACTTACATCTGATCTCATAACATCCTTGCATAGACAAACAGTAACTCTTTGTTGCACACACATACGCACACACACACACGCAGGCACGCACACGCACGCACACATACACGCACACACGCGCACACACGCGCACACACGCACCCACACACACACACACACACACTTACTTAAACACTGGAGGCATCTAGTGTAGTAAGGGGAGTCTCCTCAGTCCATTGTGGAGCTGCTTTAGAAGGCTGTATTGAGAACTAATTGTAAACATTACACTCAGAAGTTCCAAAAGAATAAAGACATTTCAAATCTCATATTATGTATATACAGTCGTGGCATTTCAGTCCTGCCACATAAGGACCAGCTGACATCATGTCAGTGATTCTCTCGTTAACACAGGTGAGAGTGTTAACGAGAACAAGGCTGGAGATCACTCTGTCATGCTGATTGAGTTAGAATAACAGACTGGAAGCTTTAAAAGGAGGGTGGTGCTTGAAATCATTGTTCTTCCTCTGTTAACCATGGTTACCTGCAAGGAAACACATGCAGTCATCATTGCTTTGCACAAAAAGGGCTTCACAGGCAAGGATATTGCTGCTAGTAAGATTGCACCTAAATCAACCATTTATCGGATCATCAATAACTTCAAGGAGAGAGCTTCAATTGTTGTGAAGAAGGCTTCAGGGCGCCCAAGAAAGTCCAGCAAGCGCCAGGACCGTCTCTTAAAGTTGATTCAGCTGCGGGATCGGGGCACCATCATTGCAGAGCTTGCTCAGGAATGGCAGCAGGCAGGTGTGAGTGCATCTGCACGCACAATGAGGCGAAGACTTTTGTAGGATGGCCTGGTGTCAAGAAGGGCAGTGAGGAAGCCACTTCTCTCCAGGAAAAACATCAGGGACAGACTGATATTCTGCAAAAGGTACAGGGATTGGACTGCTGAGGACTGGGGTAAAGTCATTTTCTCTGATGAAGCCCCTTTCCGATTGTTTGGGGCATCCGGAAAAAAGCTTGTCCGGAGAAGACAAGGTGAGCGCTACCATCAGTCCTGTGTCATGCGAACAGTAAAGCATCCTGAGACCATTCATGTGTGGGGTTGCTTCTCAGCCAAGGGAGTGGGCTCACTCACAATTTTGCCTAAGAACACAGCCATGAATAAAGAATGGTACCAACACATCCTCCGAAAGCAACTTCTCCCAACCATCCAAGAACAGTTTGGTGACGAACAATGCCTTTTTACAGCATGATGGAGCACCTTGCCATAAGGCAAAAGTGATAACTAAGTGGCTCGTGGAACAAAACATCGACATTTTGGGTCCATGGCCAGGAAACTCCCCAGACCTTAATCCCATTGAGAACTCGATCCTCAAGAGGCGGGTGGACAAACAAAAACCCACAAATTCTGACAAACTCCAAGCTTTGATTATGCAAGAATGGGCTGCCATCAGTCAGGATGTGGCCCAGAAGTGAATTGACAGCATGCCAGGGCGGATTGCAGAGGTCTTGAAAAAGAAGGGTCAACACTGCAAATATTGACTCTTTGCATAAACTTAATGTAATTGTCAATAAAAGCCTTTGTAATTATACTTCAGTATACCATAGTAACATCTGACAAAAATATCTAAAAACAGCAAACTTTGTGAAGACCAATACTTGTGAAACTTTTGACCACGACTGTATACAGTGTTGTAACAATGTGCAAATAGTTAAAGTACAAATAGGAAAATAAATAAACATAAATATGGGTTGTATTTACAATGGTGTTTGTTCTTCACTGGTTGCCCTTTTCTTGTGGCAACAGGTCACAAATCTTGCTGCTGTGATGGCACACTGTGGTATTTTACCCAGTAGATAAGGGAGTTAATCAAAATTGGGTTTGTTTTAGAATTCTTTGTGGATCTGTGTAATCTGAGGGAAATATGTGTCTTTAATATGGTCATACATTTGGCTGGAGGTTAGGAAATGCAGCTGTTTCCACCTCATTTTGTGGGCAGTGTGCACACTTCTCTTGAGAGCCAGGTCTGCCTATGGCGGCCTTTCTCAATAGTAAGGCTATGCTCACTGAGTCTGTACATAGTCAAAGCTTTCCTTAAGTTTGGGTCAGTCACAGTGGTCAGGTATTTTGCCACTGTGTACTCTCTGTTTAGGGCCAAATAGCATTCTAGTTTGCTCAGTTTTTTTGTTAATTTTTTCCAATGTGTCAAGGAGTTCTCTTTTGGTTTTCTCATGATTTGGTTGGGTCTAATTGTGTTGTTGTCCTAGGGCTCTGTGGGGTCTTTTGTGTTTGTGAACATAGCCCCAGGACCAGCTTGCTTAGGGGACTCTTCTCCAAGTTCATCTCTCTGTAGGTGATGGCTTTGTTATGGAAGGTTTGTGAATCGCTTCCTTTTAAGTGGTTATAGAATTCAACAGCTCTTTTCTGGATTTTGATAATTAGCGGGTATCGGCATGCATTATTTGGTGTTTTTCGTTGTACATTTTTGCAGAATCCTGCATGCAATTTGGTGTTTGTCCCATTTAGTGAATTCTTGGTTGGTGAGCGGACCCCAGACCTCACAACCATAAAGGGCAATGGGGTTCTATAACTGATTCAAGTATTTTTAGCCAGATCCTAATTGATATGTCAAATTTTATGTTCCTTTTGATGGCATAGAAGGCCCTTCTTGCCTTGTCTCTTAGATCGTTCACAGCTTTGTGGAAGTTACCTGTGGCGCTGATGTTTAAACCGAGGTATGTATCGTTTTTTGTGTGCTCTAGGGCAATGGTGTCTAGATGGAATTTGTATTTGTGGTCCTGGCAACTGGACCTTTTTTGGAACACCATTATTTTTGTCTTACTGAGATTTACTGTCAGGGCCCAGGTCTGACAGAATCTGTGCAGAATATCTAGGTGCTCCTTGGTAACAGAAGCACCAGATCATCAGCAAAAAGGAGACATTTGACTTCAGATTCTAGTAGGGTGAAGCCGGGTGGTGCAGACTGTTCTAGTGCCCTCGCCAATTCATTGATATATACAGTGGGGAAAAAAAGTATTTAGTCAGCCACCAATTGTGCAAGTTCTCCCACTTAAAAAGATGAGAGAGGCCTGTAATCTTCATCATAGGTACACGTCAACTATGACAGACAAATTGAGATTTTTTTTCTCCAGAAAATCACATTGTAGGGTTTTAATGAATTTATTTGCAAATTATGGTGGAAAATAAGTATTTGGTCAACTACAAACAAGCAAGATTTCTGGCTCTCACAGACCTGTAACTTCTTCTTTAAGAGG
>NC_140011.1:11059109-11061175 GCF_964263955.1 Coregonus lavaretus
TCAAGGCTGACCTACAGCGGGCACCGGTCAGAGGCGCTCGCCTCAAAGGCTGTGCCAACGGTAAGTCTCTTAACTTTCTGTCTTTGTGTGTGTGTTTGTGTGTGTCAGTGGAGGCTGCTGAGGGGAGGACAGCTCATAATAATGGCTGGAATGGTGCGAATGGAATGGCCTCAAACCATGTGTTTGATGTATTTGATACCATTCCACTGATTCCGCTCCAGCCATTACCACAAGCCCGTCCTCCCTAATTAAGGTGCCACCAACCTCCTATGGTGTGTGTGTGTGTGTCTTTCTGGCTGGCTGGCTGGGTGGCTGGCTGCATGGCTGGCTGGCTGAACGTCTGGATGGTTGACTGGATGGCTGGCTGTCTGTCTGTCCTTCATGTGTATGTCTATGTGTGTGTGTCTCTGTCTTCGTATGTGTCAGTCTGTCCTGTATATGTACAATATTTATCTCTATCTGTGTATTATTCAATAGTCTGCCAGTGGTAAATATTAATATTACCTCAGGACCCTTGGTGCTAGTGTTGAATGTATGAGTGTTGAATATACAGCATGTACATATATGAGTAGTGACTGGTGTGTTTGTTGAGGTGTGTTGCTCGGAGTGAGAGCCTGAGAAAGCCTGAGGCGTGGTCCCTGAAGGAAGCTTCAGTCAAACCTAAAAGACCTGAGGGGAGTCTCCCTCTAGCAGCCAACCATGGAATACACTGCGGCTGACACTTACATACCACACACACACACACACACACACTCACTCACTCACTCACTCACTCACTCACTCACTCACTCACTCACTCACTCACTCACTCACTCACTCACTCACTCACTCACTCACTCACTCACTCACTCACTCACTCACTCACTCACTCACTCACTCACTCACTCACTCACTCACTCACTCACTCACACTAACACTAACACACTCCGATGGTAATGCCACCAGAGAGAGAGAGAGAGAGCCCCAGGTTACCATGAATGTTTTACACACATAGGGACTGCATGAAAATCTTTTATATGATTCAATGCCAACTGTTCAATACCAATATTTAAATTTGCAACCTATTTCTTTCAACACTCAACTTACTTTTCTCCTTTGGTTAAACCTAATAACATAAAAACAAACTATTATATATATAGAACCCATTTGTTCATGTTGTACCAATTAGATTTTTCACTTTGGAATTATCTCTCCAAATGTAATAAATTAGTTTACAAGCAATTCAATGAATTTCCTCTTAACCAAGATGATTCCATTAAATGAAGTAATGACTGCAAATACCTTCTTCACTTAATACTTCCACATTAACTTGTTATAACCTAAAATGACCATCTCTTCAATAAAACCCTTTTCAGGAAGTTTTAGTGTCACATTACTTACACTGACAATATTTATTGATCAATGTAAAATGTGCACACAAATAAATAAAAAAATTAAGCAGAACAAATTGCCTGGAATGAAATTCACTCTCATGGGTGGTCAAGAAGAACAAACATATAGCCACGCCCCCAATAGGCCATGCCTCCAACTCTTCTGATAGGCTGCCGCCACTACGTTGCACCCACCACTGTCTAATGAGAATGTGCACGTGTTGAAAGCAATTTAGAAGCTTTCATTCAATAAAATAAATCACATTGATCTGTCAAAGTCGTTATTTGATTTCAGAAGTGTAATTGTGGATAATTCCAACCACAAAAAGCACGTCAGATGAACAACTGTGCCGTCCAACTTTTTAAAGTGTACGTAGGTGGAGGAGCATAGCCTACTGGCAGCACAGAGCATCGCCCTGGCTGCATGTCTATGAAACTTCTACATATACAGTACACTAGCATTTTGTTATTTGGTTTTTACAAGCCTAAAAAAATATAGATTGTCTGTAAGAAAAGCAACTTTGCTAGTGACTCTGAGGTTGATAGTCATTTGGATAAAAGCATCTGCTAAATGGCATATATTATATTCTTATTAAATTGTGCCACAACTTTAAACAACAAGTTCCAAAAAAACAATCAATTTCAGGAGCAAACATTTGCCAAATGTATGTACACACAGGAAGCTATGGTTCACCA
>NC_140011.1:11063875-11363573 GCF_964263955.1 Coregonus lavaretus
TTGTCATGAATTCTAAATAGGTCTATCTATTATTCCTATAGTAGTGACATACTTGCTTCAGCCCTGGTTTCTCAGGAGAGAACATGACAGAGGAAAAGGGAATATTTTCGTCCTTCAAGGTTTGACACTTTTTACCTCATTACCATCTTTAGAGAGAGAGCGAGAGAGAGAGAGAGAGAGAGAGAGAGATGGAGGAGAGAGAGAGAGAGAAGAGAGAGAGAGAGAGAGAGAGGGGGGGAGCAAGAGATAGAGAGAGAGAGAGAGAGAGAGAGAGAGAGAGAGAGAGAGAGAGAGAGAGAGAGAGAGAGAGAGAGAGAGAGAGAGAGAGAGAGAGAGAGAGAGAGAGAGAGAGAGAGAGAGAGAGAGAGAGAGAGAGAGAGAGAGAGAGAGAGAGAGAGAGAGAGAGAGAGAGAGAGAGAGAGAGAGAGAGAGAGAGAGAGAGAGAGAGAGAGAGAGGGGGGGGGTGGACGACAAGGATGGGGAAGATATAAGAGAAGGAGTGAGAGGTAAAAGAGGACTAATAATAATAAAAATAATATGCCATTTAGCAGACGCTTTTATCCAAAGCGACTTACAGTCGTGCGTGCATACATTTTTGTGTATGGGTGGTCCCGGGGATCGAACCCACTACCTTGGCGTTACAAGCGCCGTGCTCTACCAGCTGAGCTACAGAGGAGAGAAAGAGAGAGAAAGAGAAAAGGAGAGTGAGAGGTTTGAGCTGGTGAAGGGAATGTAGAAGGCTCTCTGGGTAATTGCCGCATTATTTCTCCTTTCTCTCATGCGACAGTTCAGGGAGACAGAGAGCCACAGAGGCATCGAGAGGCCTGTCTGTCTCAGAACCTGTATGTTAGGAAGATGGTGACGGATAAAATACACTCCGTTAGACCAGGGTGGGAGAGAAGACCTGTCACATCTACCTCTCCCCGCTTTTCCTCTTCTCTCTCTCTACCTCCCCTCTCTCTCCTCTCAGCTTCTCTCCCTTTTTTGCTTTTTTATTGCTTTTCTATCTCTCCCTGTCTCAATCTCACAGCCCTGCTTGGTCCTTCTCTTTCACTCTTTTAAATCTTTTTCTATCCACATTTATTTTGCTGTCTTCATGTCCTTCCCCTCCATTTCCCTCTCTCTCCTTCCCTCCATCTCCCTCTCCCTCTCTCTCTCTCTCTCTCTCTCTCTCTCTCTCTCTCTCTCTCTCGCTTTCTTTCTATCCATCTCACTCTTTAGTGTTCTCTGTGTGAAGTGTGCAGTGTGAAGGGTGGAGGGTGTTAGACAGTGTGATGTGTTTAGGGACAGACATGTATCAGTCAGGAAATGGTGCCCACGGCCGGCCCGCTCAATAGGTAGCATAATGCGGTCACCTATGGCAGCCACCTATGGCAGCACGTTGACGAGGGCGGCATTTTCTAAGCAAAATGGACCAAGACGCACCTCCAACAACAGCAAATAATTCTGCCCAAAATCAATGACAATTTCTGTCAACCAGTGGCATATGGGCTTTTTAGGTGAGCGCTGATGATGAGCAGTGCCCACTTTGTCAAAGGTGCAAAATATTTTGCTTGTCCATTCCCAGCGCGCCTCTCCAGGCTGCTGTTGGAGGGATGCATTGCTGCAGCGCTCCAACGTTCCGTCCAAAAAAACGTAAATCATGTAGCAGATATAGAATATGGCAGAAATAGTATGTGGCCTTTCTGTAGTCTACAGGCTGGATATAAATTGTATGAAAATGTAATGAGACGGACACTTTTTACATCATGTAGGTTTCTCCGATCAAATAGCCTAACCTAAATGGCACCCAATCAAATAAAATGTTAACAAACAACATATCCTAAAAACAGGACAGGTCAAAGTAAAATGGACAAAATGTAATGGACAATCACAACTGTTGTCCAGGAGTTTCACTCCATTGTCATGATCAGTGGTTTCAAGTTTGTATCCGTCCATTTTTGACAAGCTGATCATAGCAAAAATATGTTTGGGCAGCAGAATGGCATGAACTGGCCCTGATGATGATTTATTCACATTCAGCTGCATCTGTGTTTCACTGGTTATAGGCTGGAATATCAAGTACTGCCATTGGAATGGATTAGGTCTTAGTGTAATATATTTGATTATTATTATTTAATTTGCTAAAAGGAAGAGACTAAAAATGAACGCTGTGTTAATAATGGATGGGATCAGATATATCAGAGTGCTCCTTCGGGTTGCATTATCAAAATGGTGCTTTTATCAAAAGTACCACAATCGCTCTAAAATATTAAATTCTGCTAAGAACTGAAATGTAAAAGTTTGAGATTGAATTTACGATTGTGTGCAGTTTGTAGCTTCTTTTTGGAGCCAGAGTGCATTTGGAACCACTCGCATTCTCGTCAATAATGCATACCCAGTTAGTTTATTGGTTTTGAAAAAAGAAAATACCATCCTAGATGAATTCTGATGTCTGTCTGTTGATGTGGGAGGGAGGAAAGGTAAAGATTTCAGTCTGAAATTGGTCTTATGTATTATTTTTTTAACAAAATGTCTGGTCATTGCTGTACTGAGCTAATGGAACGTTTATTTCCATCCTAAATATGTTTTACTTTCTATACACCCATAATCTCATCCGAAAGCCCTGTCGTAACAGTCAGCTCTAGGGTTGTTTTCGAGTGTTTGTTTGGGTGCTTGTATTGCACCTTGCAGAAGTCCTGTATACACAGTGTGATAGCGATGTCTAGCAGAGGCACAGAGACCTTATATTGTTTTGCATCATCCCTGCCTGTTTGTTGTTTCACTCTGAGGTGTGCTGGTGGTGGGTAGACAGGTAGACGGGGGAGGAACAGCAACTTGGAAAAAGAGAAAGAATGAGAAACAGACAGAGCATAAAATATAATTAATCACATTTTAAGGGAAGATTAGAAAATGGGGATGGAGGTCAGATGAAGGGTCATCTGCTTATCCCTTCCCTTATGGAAAGACCACATGATCTCATGTGATCTCATGTGATTTAATGTGAAGTAACATTTGGCAACCTGTGAAGCAACGTGATAACATAAAACTACACGTGAAAAGCTGATTTCATGTGAAATTGATGTGACAACATGGGGATGCAAAATGTCAACATGTGATACCATGACACTACTACATGAAAAAACAATTCAGCACATGTGAAAACCCAGGTGTCAAACCCAGGTGTATTTTGAAAGGCATAATTTACATTGTTTCAATTTAAACAGTCATGGTCCCCTGCAGGTTTTGTCTAGTTCCTGGTTTGTTCCAAGAACGTTCCCAAGTACGTTTTTAGGACGTTGTGTCATGGTCCCCTGGAGGTTTTGTCTAGTTCCCGGTTTGTTCCAAGGACGTTCCCAAGTACGTTTTTTTTTCTACCTGGCGGCAGGTAGCTTAGTGGTTAAGAGCGTTGTGCCAGTAACCGAAAGGTCGCTGGTTCTAATCCCCGAGCCGACTAGGTGAAAAATCTGTCGATGTGCCCTTGAGCAAGGCACTTAACCCTAATTGCTCCTGTAAGTCGCTCTGGATAAGAGCGTCTGCTAAATGACCAATTATTATTATTATTATTATTATTATTATTAGGACGTTGTGTCATGGTCCCCTGCAGGTTTTGTATAGTTGCCGGTTTGTTCCAAGGACGTTCCCAAGGACGTTTTTAGGACGTTGTGTCATGGTCCCCTGGAGGTTTTTGTCTAGTTGCCGGTTTGTTCCAAGGACGTTCCCAAGTACGTTTTTAGGACGTTGTGTCATGGTCCCCTGGAGGTTTTTGTCTAGTTGCCGGTTTGTTCCAAGGACGTTCCTAAGTACGTTTTTAGGACATTATGTCATGGTCCCCTGGAGGTTTTTGTCTAGTTGCGGTGAAAATGCAGTGAATCTACAACTAGTCACTGTTTTTTTACAGCTAAATTCAGGTGTTAATGTTAGGACAGCATGCTGCTATATGTTGGTTATTTGGGGCTCTGCCTCACTTGGGATTTGAAAGCACAACATCTTGGTTTCTAGCTACCTTAAGTTCCTGCCGCGCCACCAGGTATGTGGACATAGTGAAGATTGGCAAAAATACATTTCTGCTCTTTGCCTAAAGTTGTTGTAAAAAATTAAGTAAATATATACAACAACTTGAAGGTGTTATTTCTATAAAATGACAGTATGCTGCTCTATTCTGATTTCAATTAGTGTAAAGCATCTTGCATAATTTTGTACTGTGACAAAACGTGGGACTCAGCTCCTAGAAACTAAAATGTCCTGCTACATTGCAGCTACACCACCAGAGATATGGCCACATACTTATTGGCAAGAATGCATTTTTGGACATTGCTAAAAGCTGCCCAGAGTCAAGTACATAATTGTCAAATTATCACCAACAAAGAAACATGAAAGTAAAGCTCAAAGACACTTTACATAGAGTATACAATCATTATTTGAACATGCAGCCTTTTGGTTGGGAGTGTATCAATGTTTCTGCAATGCCACCAGGTTCATACTTACTCATACAAAAAAAATGTATAACAAGGTAAGGCTAGGGTACAGTGTTCTTACCTATGGTACAAAAAGGTAAAAGGTACACTTCACAGGGACACATATGAGCTCACATGGTACAGTTCGGTACCTTGTAGGTATAATGGGATATTTTTCTACACAATTATTTAAATATACGGTACGATCATCACTGCGCCTTGATAGGTGAGGGCAATGTACTGTAGTTGGGCTCATTAGCATATTTTGGGGTGTGGTCAACAGTATATGTGTATTTGTGCCAACCGTCAAATCAAATAAAATGTTATTTGCCACATGCGCCAAATACAACAGGGACATGCTTACTTACAAGCCCTTAACCAACCATGCGGTTTTTAAGAAAAAACATGCAAATAGTCTGGGTAAACATAATTAGTTGTTCAGGAGTCTTATGGCTTGGGGGTAGAAGCTGTTAAGAAGCCTTTTGGACCTAGACTTGGCGCTCCGGTACTGCTTGCCGTGCGGTAGCAGACACAACAGTCTATGACCAGGGTGGCTGGAGTCTTTGACAAATTGATGGCCTTCCTCTGACTCCGCCTGGTATAGAGGTCCTAGATGGCAGGAAGCTTGGCCCCAGTGTAGTGCCTTGCGGTCGGAGGCCGAGCAGTTGCCATACCAGCCGGTGATGCAACCAGTCGGGATGCTCTCGATGGTGCAGCTGTAGAACTTTTTGAGGATCTGAGGACCCATGCCAAATCTTTTCAGTCTCCTGAGGGGGAATAGGCTTTGTATATTTGGACCATGATAGTTTGTTGGTGATGTGGACACCAAGGAACTAGAAGCTCTCAACCTGTTCCACTACAGCCCCATCGATGAGAATGGGGGTGTGCTCAGTCCTCTTTTTTTTCCTGTAGTCCACAATCATCTCCTTTGTCTTGATCACATTGAGGGAGAGGTTGTTATCCTGGCACCACACGGCCAGGTCTCTGACCTCCTCCCTATAGGCTGTCTCATCGTTGTCGGTGATCAGGCCTACCACTGTTGTGTTGTCGGCAAACTTAATGATGGTGTTGGAGCCGTGCCTGGCCATGCAGTCATGGGTGAACAGGGAGTACAGGAGGGGACTGAGCACGCACCCCTGAGGTGCCCCCGTGTTGAGGATCAGCGTGGCAGATGTGTTGTTACCTACCCTTACCACCTGGGGCGGCTCGTCAAGAATTCCAGTATCCAGTTGTAGAGGGAGGTGTTTAGTCCCAGGGTCATTAGCTTAGTGATGAGCTTTGAGGGCACTATGGTGTTGAACGCTGAGCTGTAGTCAATGAATAGAATTCTCACACAGGTGTTCCTCTTGTCCAGGTGGGAAAGGGCAGTGTGGAGTGCAATAGAGATTGCATCATCTGTGGATCTGTTTGGGGCGGTATGCAAATTGGAGTGGGTCTAGTGTTTCTGGGATAATGGTGTTGATGTGAGCCATGAACAGCCTTTCAAAGCACTTCATGGCTACAGACGTGAGTGCTATGGGTCGGTAGTCATGTAGGCAGGTTATCTTAGTGTTCTTGGGCACAGGGACTATGGTGGTCTGCTTGAAACATGTTGGTATTACAGACACAGTCAGGGACATGTTGAAAATGTCAGTGAAGACACTTGCCAGTTGGTCAGCGCATGCTCGGAGTACATGTCCTGGTAATCCGTCTGGCCCTGCGGCCTTGTGAATGTCGACCTGCTTAATAGTCTTACTCACATCGGCTACGGAGAGCGTGATGACATAGTCATCCAGAACAGCTGATGCTCTCATGCATGCTTCAGTGTTGCTTGCCTCGAAGCGAGCATAGAAGTGATTTAGCTCGTCTGGTAGGCTTGTGTCACTGGGCAGCTCACGGCTGTGCTTCCCTTTGTAGTCTGTAATAGTTTACAAGCCCTGCCACATCCGATGAGCGTCAGAGCCGGTGTAGTATGATTCAATCTTAGTCCTGTATTGACTCTTTACCAGTTTGATGGTTCGTCGGAGGGCATAGCAGGATTTCTTATAAGCGTCCGGGGTAGAGTCCCGCTCCTTGAAAGCGGCAGCTCTACAATTTAGCTCAGTGTGGATGTTGCTTGTAATCCATGGCTTCTGGTTGTGGTATGTATGTTTGGTCACTGTGGGGATGACGTCATCGATGCACTTATTGAAGAAGCCAGTAACTGATGTGGTGTACTCCTCAATGCTATCGGAAGAATCCCGGAACATATTCCAGTCTGTGCTAGCAAAACAGTCCTGTAGCTTAGCATCTGCGTCATCTGACCACTTCCTTATTAACCGAGTCAGTGGTGCTTCCTGCTTTTGTTTTAGCTTATAATCAGGAATCAGGAGGATAGAGTTATGGTCAGATTTGCCAAATGGAGGGCAAGGGAGAGCTTTGTACGCGTCTCTGTGTGTGAAGTAAAGGGGGTCTAGAGTTTTTTTTTTCTCTGGTCGCACATTTAACTTGCTGGTAGGAATGAGGTAGAACAAATTTAAGTTTCCCTGAATTAAAGTCCCCGGCCACTAGGAGCGCTGTCTCTGGATGAACATTTTCCTGTTTACTTATGGCCTTATACAGCTCATTGAGTGCAATCTTCGTGCCTGCATCAATTTGTGGTGGTAAATAGACAGCTAGGAAAAATATAGATGAAAACTCTCTTGGTAAATAGTGTGGTCTACAGCTTATCATAAGATACTCTACCTCAGGCGAGCAAAACCTCAAGACTTCCTTAGTATTAGATTTTATGCACCAGCTCTTGTTTACAAATATACACAGACCGCCACCCCTTGTCTTACCGGAGTCAGCCATTCTATCCTGCCGATGAAGCGTATATCCCACCAGCTGTATGTTATCCATGTATTCGTTCAGCCACGACTCGTGAAACATAAAGATATTACATTTACATTTACGTCATTTAGCAGACGCTCTTATCCAGAGCGACTTACAAGTTGGTGCATTCACCTTATTATAGCCAGTGGGACAACCACTTTACAATATTATTTGTATTTTTATTTTTTTGGGGGGGTGGGGTAAGGGGGTTAGAAGGATTACTTTATCCTATCCCAGGTATTCCTTAAAGAGGTGGGGTTTCAAGTGTCTCCGGAAGGTGGTGAGTGACTCCGCTGTCCTGGCGTCGTGAGGGAGCTTGTTCCACCACTGGGGTGCCAGAGCAGCGAACAGTTTTGACTGGGCTGAGTGGGAACTGTGCTTCCGCAGAGATAGGGGGGCCAGTAGGCCAGAGGTGGATGAACGCAATGCCCTCGTTTGGGTGTAGGGACTGATCAGAGCCTGAAGTTACGGAGGTGCCGTTCCCCTCACAGCTCCGTAGGCAAGCACCATGGTCTTGTAGCAGATGCAAGCTTCATCTGGAAGCCAGTGGAGTGTGCGGAGGAGCGGGGTGACGTGAGAGAACTTGGGAAGGTTGAACACCAGACGGGCTGACAGCGAGTTGCAGTAATCCAGACGGGAGATGACAAGTGCCTGGATTAGGACCTGTGCCGCTTCCTGTGTAAGGCATGGTCGTACTCTGCGAATGTTGTAGAGCATGAACCTACAGGATCGGGTCACCGCCTTGATGTTAGCGGAGAACGACAGGGTGTTGCCCAGGGTCACGCCAAAGCTTTTGCACTCTGGGAGGAGGACACAACGGAGTTGTCAACCTTGATGGCGAGATCATGGAACGGGCAGTCCTTCCCTGGGAGGAAGAGCAGCTCCGTCTTGCCGAGGTTCAGCTTGAGGTGGTGATCCGTCATCCACACTGATATGTCTGCCAGCCATGCAGAGATGCGATTCGCCACCTGGTTATCAGAAGGGGGTTTTTAATGTCCCGTTTGTAGGATAACCTTAATCTTAGTGTAGGATAACCTTAATCTTAGGTCATCCAATTTATTTTCAAATGATTGAACATCGGCTAATTGGATTGATGTAATAGGAAGTGTACAAGCTCGCAGTCGGATTCTTACAAGGCACCCAGACCTACATCCACAATATCTCTGTCTCTTTCTCATGCGAATGACAGGGATTTGGGCCTTGTCGGGTGTCTGTAGAATATATTTCGCATCCGACTCATTGAAGAAAAAACCTTCGTCCAATACGAGGTGAATAATCGCTGTACTGATATCCAGAAGCTCGTTTTGGTCATAAGAGATGGTGGCAGAAACATTATGTACAGAATAAATTACAAATAACGCGAAAAAACACACATAATAGTACAATTGGTTAGAGGGCTGTAAAACAGCAGCCATCTTCTCCGGTGCCATTCCAGTCACACCTGCTCAGACCCACATGCTCACACCCCCATCTCCAGCTCCTGCATCACTCTCCACCACATGGCCTCAAACTGCAATATTATGTTTCTCTCCGTCGCCCACACAGTCAGTAGAAGTATCGTAGCAGTTTAAGTGTTTGATGGTTTTGCCAACCTAAGTAGAGCACCTTCTTTGACACTGACCTTTTTGTACACTGAGGAACAACACTGTATTGTAACTGTACTCTTGTTTTTGAGAGAGTGTGGATATATGTTCTTGTTAACAAATACCCATCTGGTGGCACTGTTTGGACATGAATGCACTCCAGAACAAAATGTTGCAAGTTAAAATCCAGAGAGCATTTATGCACACTTAGGGCTAGATTCTATCAGGGCCACGTCAGCGGATAGTGAAATAGAGGTTGTTTTGGTGGTGTTGGAGGTGGCATTGCGTTAGAGCTGTCAAATTTACAAGCTTCTCCCAGCATTATAAATGAAGCGGAAATTGCAATTCGCTGCACGGAACTGCATTAAGAGAAATCCCATGCAACCTTGTTTACAGGTTGGAACACTGGAATGTGATATGTAGTCTACATCGATAAGGCTGATAGAAATCCGTCATTATTTTCTTTAATGATTTTACATTTCAGTGTCATTATTTCTATATAGCCTACAATTCCTCGTTCTGAACTTCTAACACGAATAGGATGGGTGTGGCTTCATGGCAATGACCACATGAGCAGCCGCTCACCAATTTGACTACCACTCTTCATATTTACAAGCATGACGATGGCTGCATCATGTTATGGATATGCTCTTTCATGTGTACTTCCTGAATAGAGTTAGTTGTTGTATATTTACTGACAAAATACAGTTCAGCTGTAGAAATACATAAAAAGTTGTGTCCACTATTTTCACCGCAACTCAGTAGCAGTAACTTACTATACAATTACAGGAAAATCGGTTTAACAGTTTGTGCCACAAGCGCATCTAAAGTATGCTATACGTTTAAATGCAGTTGCATGTCAGGCATGCTAAGTTAATTTGTAGGAAGGACCAAAAAGTACCCAAGTGCATTGCGATTGATAGTACATATATAGCAAAACACTAATACAGTATCCTATTTAAGTAGAAATGTACTCTATAATGACTGTAAAATTTACCACAACATTAACAGCATATATGATAACAGTGTAGTTTCATGTTATCACATGTTGAACCATATGATTTCACATGTGCAATTGCATGTGTTATCGCTGTTCAGCTAAAATGTGCCCCCACCTGGGATTTGACCTCACAATCTCTGGTTTTGAAGTATGCTGATCTTTCTGCTGTGCCACAAAGTCTGTAGCATTCCTCTAAACAGTCATTATGTATAATACATCTCTGCACTTAGCAAAAGAGTGCGATCTGCAGTGCTATTTTATTTATCAGTTATTCTGACTATTCTCCACAGGAGGCTGGTGGCACCTTAATTGGGGAGGACGGGCTCGTGGTAATGGCTGGCGCGGGATCAGTTGAATGGTATCAAATACATCAAACACATGTTTGATGCCATTCCATTTGCTCCGTTCCAGCCATTATTATGAGCCGTCCTCCCCTCAGCAGCCTCCACTGCTATTCTCTCATCATTGATTTAATTTACTTGTTTCAGCAATTTGAGGATTTTCTATATACAGTCGTTTTCTAATGTCGATGTGGCATATTATTCTGTTTTAATGTTACTCCTGAATCACTATGATAAATATAATTGTTTTTCTTTAGTGTATTTTTAACAAAGCTGTCCAAAGTTTAGGAATACAGGTGAAATCAATTGATGACACAGACATGGTGGCATAGCAGGTAGATCAGAAGGCCGTGAACGAAGAGGTTGTGAATTCAAATCCCAGTTGAGGACATGTTGAATAATAATAACTGTATAAATAAACATGCACAATCTGGTCAAATATGTAAGTTAATAGCACTGTGTGTATGTCATAATGAGTCAAGATTTTTGCAGGGCATCTCATGTGAAATGTTTTATCCACATGTGAAATATCATCACATGGGAAGTGTTCCAAAAACACATGGTTTCACATGATTTCACATGTGCAAAACACGTGGAAATGTCACGTGGAGAATCACATGATTTCATTATTAAATTATGTGGTTTTTTTGTAAGCATTGTGACACAGCCGTAGCGTGTTTGTGCGTGCATGTGTGCGTGCGTGTGTATCTCTGTTTGTGTGAATGTCTGGGGAGAGTGCCCATAGCCATGAGGAAATAAGCCAGATAAGCTTGGAGCCAGGGTGTGAGAGAAAGCTTGTCCTCTGTGTGTTTAGTGTTATCACAGGCACTGGCTGACATGACCTTTGTGAAATAACCACTATTAGCCGTTGGTCTGCCACTGTGGGGCTAGCTAGCAGCAACACAGCAGCACCTACACAACAACATCCTCTCTATTCTATACTATTTGACAGAGGATGACAGAAACAGGGCTTACATCAACAACATGGTGCAGTTCTCTCCCTTGCTGCGCCTCTGTCTCTCTGTCTGTCTGTCTGTCTGTCTGTCTGTCTGTCTGTCTGTCTGTCTGTCTGTCTGTCTGTCTGTCTGTCTGTCTGTCTGTCTGTCTGTCTGTCTGTCTGTCTGTCTGTCTGTCTGTCTGTCTGTCTGTCTGTCTGTCTGTCTGTCTGTCTGTCCGTCCGTCCGTCTCTCTCTCTCTCTCTCGCTCTGTCGCTCTCTGTTCTGTGTGCAGGCTCATACACTCCTCAGTGATGATAGAGTATTTTAATTATATAATCTGTTGATTAAACATCAAACATGCACATTTCCTCTCTACCACTTGCCAGTCCAGCAACAGGGGAAATACACCGGGGGGCCTCAGGGCTGGATTAGGAGGAGAGGGGAGAGGGATGTAGGGGAGAGAGGGATGGAGTTAGGAGGTAGGGGAGGGAGTTGGGAGGAGGGGAGAGTGGGATTGGACAGATTGCAGACTTCTGAAAGAATAGTAGAGAATGGGAGCGCATCTCCCCCCCCCCCCCCCCCCCTTTCCTCTCTCTCTCTCTCTCTCTCTCTCTATCTCTGTGAGGTAATGGACAGACAGACAGACAGACAGACAGACAGACAGACAGACAGACAGACAGACAGACAGACAGACAGACAGACAGACAGACAGACAGACAGACAGACAGACAGACAGACAGACAGACAGACAGAAAGCTAGCCTGCTGAAAGGCTTATCTCAGCTTGTTAAGTAGCCTTTACTTAATGAAGAGATTACTAGCAGCTTAATGTGATTAGGAATATCCCCTTCAGCAGGTGTTGTGAAGGTGGACACCCTACAGGATTGGAAAGTTCATTTGGGGACAGTGTGTCTTTGTCAGTGTCTCCCAAATGGCATACTATTGCCTATTTAGTGCTAATAGGGCTCTTGTCAAAAGCAGTGCCATTTGTGATGCAACCTCTTTCCACACTTAAGAGCTTTCCACACTACTGAGCCGAGCCGTGCCAAACCAAGCTGTACTGGCCTGGTTACGCATCCAACATATTTGCTGAAAATGACAATGTGTGAAAATAAAATATCTGTCCAAGCGTAGTTTGTTTGGGGTTGGCACAATAGTGTGAAAAGGGTTTCATTTAGCTGTGTTTGTGTTCAGAATGGCTTGCCCTTCTCTCCCATTCTCTTTGAATACCTTACATACAGTACTCTGTAGAGAGAAAAAGTTAGGCTATGAAAAAGGCACAATGTATTGTAAAGGCATGTAATCTATTGACAAGCTGTCATAATAGATCACATCCCAGATCAGTTACCCTATTACGAGCTTGTCAATGTGTCTGTGTCCCAAATGGCACCCTATTTCCTATGTAGTGCATGCACTACTTTTGGACACATATTTGGGATGCAGCCAATGACACATAGCACATTTTATAGGCATAATAAAACACACATACTGTATACGTCTGGGTGAGTTTGGAGACGAAAAGGTGAAGTATAAACATCATCAATGAACTGTCAATCAACATGTTGTCTCTCGTGGAAACAACAAAGTGAGAATATAGATTTGATTGGGGAGCTAGAGAGGACGTTGTAGAATAGTGGACAAAAGCGATGTTCTCCTAATAGCTTAATTCCCCATCTTTTGTTTCTCAGGTTTAATTGGGAGTTTGTCATCCAATGACGCTGCTGCCAGTTTTGGTTGACATTTCCCCCTGATTGGTGTCATTTTGGTTGGAAATGCCAGGCCTAACTTAATTAGACGATAAAGGGCTTAAGACAACAAATCCTCACTTAACAAACTATCAGGATCCATCAGTATCAAATATTAAATTATGAGTGAACTTCTCTCTGTGATCGAGAGAGAGAGAGAGAGAGAGAGACGAGGACCTATACCCAGACCACAGCTTCACCAGCCACATCCCAACCAGCTGAGACCACCCCAAACAAATCCTGCCCCCCCCCAGATCAGACCTATGCCCCTTATGCCCCCCCGTTGCCCCGCCAATGTAACAAGGACCTCAACATGACAGCCGCACATATGCCCAGGCCGTGAGCAGAGCAACAGGCCCAACCCCCACTAATGCACCCCCCCAAGCCCCATCCTGTGACCTAAGAGGTATGTATCAGATGCTCAACATGCTCTGCACACACCTACTGTAATGGTCTGGGCCTAAACTACACAAATACAACACTAGACACTATGGAACACAAAGCTTATATTATCTCATCCTGGAATATACAAGGTCTGAGGTCATCTGCCTTTGGCCTAAAGAGCAGGAACCCAGACTTCATCAAATAAATTGGAAATACAGACATTGTCATCCTACAAGAAACATGGTATAGAGGAGACGGACCCACTGGTTGCCCTCTA
This sequence comes from Coregonus lavaretus, assembly GCF_964263955.1. Lineage (NCBI taxonomy): Eukaryota > Metazoa > Chordata > Actinopteri > Salmoniformes > Salmonidae > Coregonus > Coregonus lavaretus. Next base: position 11,077,411 of record NC_140011.1, read on the forward strand.
GGTTACAGAGAGCTGGTAGTCCCATCCACCAAACTACCAGGTGTGAAACAGGGAAGTGACTCAGGGGGTATGCTAATTTGGTATAGATCAGACTTAACCCACTCTATTAAATTAGTCAAAACATGAACGTTTTACATCTGGCTAGAAATTAATAAGGAAATGATCTCAACAGAGAAAAAATGTCCTTGTGTACTACCTATACCCCCCCAATATAATCTCCATACTTTAACGATGACAGGAGATCAACCATTTCCAGGCCCAGGGACATGTACTAGTCTGTGGCGACCTAAATGCCAGAACTGGACAAGAACCTGACACACTTAGCAAACAGGGGGACAAGCACCCACCTGGAGGTGACAATATTCCCTCCCAAATATGCCTCCCTAGACACAACTATGACAAAACAACCAACAAAAATAGGTCACAACTCTTGCAGCTCTGTCGCACGCTGAGTCTGTACATATTCAATGGTAGGCTTCGAGGAGACTCCTATGGTAGGTACACCTACAGCTCATCCCTTGGCAGTAGTACGGTAGATTACTTTATCACTGACCTCAACCCAGAGTCTCTCAGAGCGTTCACAGTCAGCCCACCAACACCCCTATCAGATCACAGCAAAATCACAGTCTATCTGAACAGAGCAATACTCAATCATGAGGCATCATAGCCAAAGGAACTGCACAATATTAAGAAATGCTATAGATGGAAGGAAAGAAGTGTAGAAACCTACCAAAAGACAATTAGGCAACAACAAATTAAATCCCGTTTAGACAACTTCCTGGACAAAACATTTCACTGTAATAGTGAAGGAGTAAACTTTGGCAGTAGAAAGCCTAAACAGTATATTTGACCTTTCAGCTTCCCTATCAAATCTAGCAATTTCAAGCAGACAACCTAAGAAAATTTACAACAATGACAAATGGTTTGATGAAGAATGCAAAAACCTAAGAAAGAAATTGAGAAACCTATCCAACCAAAAACACGGAAACCCAGAAAACATGAGTCTACGCCTTCACTATGGTGAATCACTAAAACAATACATAAATACACTACGGAAAAAGAAGGAACATCACGTCAGAAATCAGCTCAATGTAATTGAAGAATCCATAGAATCAAACCACTTCTGGTAAAATTGAAACACACTAAACAAACAACCACATGAAGAGTTATCTATCCAAAATGGAGATGTGTGGATAAACCACTTCTCCAATCATTTTGGCTCTATAACAAAGAACAAACAGCAAAAACATATACATGATGAATTACAAATCTTAGAATTAGCTACTATAGTCTACCAGAACCCACTGGATTCTTTAATTACATTGAATGAACTACAGGACAAAATACAAACTCTCCAACCCAAAAAGGCCTGTGGTGTTGATGGTATCAAACATGAAATGATAAAATATACAGACCACAAATTCCAATTGGTTACACTTAAACTCTTTAACATCATCTTCAGCTCTGGCATCTTCCCCAATATTTGGAACCAAGGACTGATAACCCCAATCCACAAAAGTTGAGACAAATTTGACCCCAATAACTACTGATGGATATGTGTCAACAGCAACCTTGAGAAAATCCTCTGCATTATCATTAACAGCAAACTTGTACATTTCCTCAGTGAAAACAATGTACTGAGCTAATGTCAAATTGGCTTTTTACCAAATTACCGTACGACAGTCCACATATTCACCCTGCACACCCAAATTGACAAACAAACAAACAAACCAAAACAAAGGCAAAGTCTTCTCATGCTTTATTGACTTAAAAAAAGCTTTTGACTCAATTTGGCATGAGGGTCAGTATATAAATTGATGGAAAGTGGTGTTGGGGGAAAAACATATGACATTATATAATCCATGTACACAAACAACAAGGGTGCAGTTAAAATTGGCAAAAAAACACACATATTTCTTTTGGCAGAGCCATGGGGTGAGACAGGGATGCAGTTTAAGCCCCACCCTCTTCAACATATAATTTATATCAACGAATTGATGAGGGCACTAGAACAGTCTGCAGCACCCGGTCTCACCCTACTAGAATCTGAAGTCAAATGTCTACTGTTTGCTAATGATCTGGTACTTCTGTCCCCAACCAAGGAGGGCTTACAGCAGCACCTAGACCTTCTGCACATATTCTGTCAGACCTGGGCCATGACAGTAAATCTCAGTAAGACAAAAATAATGGTGTTCTAAAAAAGGACCAGTTGCCAGGACCACAACTACAAATTTCATATTGACACTGTTGCCCTAGTGCACACAAAAAAACTATACATAACTCAGCCTAAACATCAGCGCCACAGGTAACTTCCACAAAGCTGTGAACGATCTGAGAGACAAGGCAAGAAGGGCCTTCTATGCCATCAAAAGGAACATACAATTTGACAAACCAATTAGGATCTGGCTAAAAATATCAGTTATAGAACCCATTATTAAAAAATGTAAAGAATATGGCACCACAACAAACCTGCCAAGAAAGGGCCGCCCACCAAAACTCACGGACCAGGCAAGGAGGGCATTAATCAGAGAGGAACAGCCCCTGGATCATTGCTTCCTTTCTCTCTCTCTCTCTCTCTCTCTCTCTCTCTCTCTCTCTCTCTCTCTCTCTCTCTCTCTCTCTCTCTCTCTCTCTCTCTCTCTCTCTCTCTCTCTCTCTCTCTCTCTCTCTCAGTGCATACATTTTTTTAACATGTTTTAGTCATTGTGATGTTGTTCTTGCTGTTGTGTTTAAGGACAACTCTGCTCTTTAGAGAGTTCTGGAACACTCAGTCCTCATTCCACCTTTTAGTATAAGGCGGGGCACCACACCCTAATAGGCACCCTAATAGGCAATGAACCAGTTGAATATAGACACCAATATACTACTTTTTTGTATTACAACTTTTCTGAAATATTGTATTAAAACATGCACATGATTCTATATCTAATTAAATATGTAAATATTTGCATATACCACAAATTCATTTTTCTGCACACTGGATGAAGTCAGCCTAATTATTTTGGTTTCATTTAGTTAGGAACAATCTCTATGAAATTGGCGTTTAAATTATGTATCATTACATGTAGTGAGTTTTGAATAATGGGTTTATGTCCATTCGAATGTGGTTAAAATTCATGACATTTTTATGACGGTAGTATGATAAATAAAATAAAATATGCATTTACATCGTGTTTTTGACATTTTTATTTGTACCTTTTGAAAGTACTAATATTAAAGGACCAAAATTCCAAAATGATGCAAACATTTAATATCAGCCTCGCCTTAAAATGGCTGCCGTCGGCCATGTGAAAGCTGTTGTTGTTGTTGTGAGGCGGGAGATGAGATTACAGGCTCTCACCCCTCACCTTCTTAGTGTCATAGTGTTATAGAGGGTTATAGAGGGTGGCACTGTCATCTCCTTAAACAGAGCTAGACCATGACCCCATGCATGATCCTAACTGAGATTGGCCGTGTTCGAGTGCATCAAAACCGTGATGTATCATGGGTAAATTGTGACCGACTCTCTGATCTACAAATAATACTGAATAGTTATTTATGATGCAAGATGATTTGTAGATTAGTCAGTGTCACTTTGCCTTTAAAGTCGTCTGCAATGTCGAACGTGCCCACACTCTTACTGCTTAGGCTATATCCTGCCTGCAACCGTCTACTGGATGACCCGGCTGTAGGCGTTAGGTTGTGTCTAAGGCTAGAGGATGAATTGAATGGGATGGAGGAGGAGGAGGAGGAGGAGGAGGAGGAGGAGGAGGAGGAGAAGAAGAAGGAGGAGGAGGAGGAGGAGGAGGAGAAGAAGGAGGAGGAGGAGGAGGAGGTTGAACCTCCCTCTTGATTGACTGACAGCTAAGGTCCAAGGCAGAGTGTAATACCAGACTACCACACACATGGTCAGATACACACATGTACACACATAGTGTGCTACTGTTACATACTGTACAGTACCCTTGATTTGAACTAAGTCTACATTCTGTACCCTTGACTGGACAGCTGTTTGGCCATCTTCACAGATAATACAAGTGAGCAGTTTCTCCCTGGAACCCAAAACTTGTTGAAACCCCCATTGCTTGTTTTTATTTATGTATATATATTTTTTGCTCCTGTATTCTATATTTGCTGCAGTGGAGAGGAAGGAGTCCATTGGGGTTGGATGTATGAGTAAGCATGAGAAGGAGAGGGAGGTGGAGAGGGAGCGAGAGCTGTTGTCTGTCTTATTCGCCTCTATGCTACATGCTTCTTCAGGGTTTTTTTACGCATCAATGAAAGGAATGGGAAAGGGGATACCTAGCTTGTCCTGAAGCAGAAAGAGTCCAGTCACCCCAACAAACACACACACACACACACACACACACACACACACACACACTCTTGCACCCACGCTTGAATGGAAAGCACACCAGCACACCAACACACATACACACACTCACCCTCGACCCCTCCACCGCCTTCTATGCCAGAGACAGTAATGGTGTGTGAGGGGAAATGATCAGTGTCTGTGTGGGGCAGTGGCCCGTGGCTCTGGGGATCACACACACTGGCTCCAGGGTCAATAGGCAATCAAACCTGAGTGAGAAGGCTAGGCCATATTACTGAGCAGAAGACACAGGCAGGGTGTGCGTGTGCGTGTGTGTGCATGTCACCGCCCTAATCTGTGGAGGTGCTAGCCTAGCTAATCGCTAATCTGGCTGGTGGAAATGCTGCCCATTCAGGTCACCAGCGCAGTGATTCACTGTGGCCGATAGGGCAGCTAGCTAATGGAGTGGCTAAAGCTGGTTCAGGGACCGTGGGGGCAGCTCTCTACTCTCACGGTATAGGCTAAGTGGCCAAGGTGATTCATGAGTAGAATTGGGAGAGTGGGGAGTTTGGTTACAGAACATACAGGTAACATCCAAAATATAGGAAATACCAACATAAAGTGTCTTAATAGGCTGTTGGGCCACCACGAGCCACCAGAACAGCTTCAAAGCGCCTTGGGATAGATTCTACAAGTGTATGGAACTCTATTCGAGGGATGCAACACCATTCTTCCACAGGAAATTCCATAATTTGGTGTTTTGTTGATGGTGATGAAAAACGCTGTCTCAGGCACCGCTCCAGAATCTCCCAGAAGTGTTCAATTGCGTTGAGATCTGGTGACTGAAACAGCCATGGCATATGGTTTACATCATTTTCATGCTCATCAAACCATTCAGTGATCACTCGTGCCCTGTGGATGGGGGCATTGTCATCCTGGAAGAGACCACTCCCATCAGGATATAAATTATTCACCATAGATGGGTTAGCTGACAACATCACGGAAAAGATGCACGTGCTTCAAGGCGGCAAAAGGCAGTGTGTTGCACAAGTTCTCATTGTGCAAATGTTTTTATGTTTTCAATTAACAATGAAGACGAAATATAGTTTACGTTAGAGGTTGACCAAGGAGTGAATATTAGTTCCTGTCCTCTCTTGTCCTATCAACTTTTTCCCTGTACTGTCCTGATCCCGTGACAGTTTTATAACCCTGGAACTTTCCTGTCCCATTTCGATAAAAATCACTCCCGTCCTGTCCCGTGCTCATCTTTATGCAGTGGTGGGAAAAGTACTCAATTGTCATACTTGAGTAAAAATAAAGATACCTTAATAAAAAATGACTCAAGTAAAAGTGAAAGTCACCTAGTAAAATATTACTTGAGTAAAAGTCTAAAAATATTTGGTTTTAAATATACTTAAGTATCAAAAGTAAATGGAATTGCTCAAATGCACTTAAGTATCAAAAGTAAAATTTTAAACCATTTCAAATTCCTTATATTAAAAGCAAACCAGATGGCACAATTGTATATTTATTTTTTATTGACGGATAGCCAGGGCCACATAATTTACAAACGAAGCATTTGTGTTTGTGAGTCTGCCAGATCAGAGGCAGTAGGGATGACCAGGGATGTTCTCTTTATAAGTGTGTGAATTGGATAATTTTCCTGTCAAAATTTAACGAGTACTTTTGGGTGTCAGGGAAAATGTATGGCATAAAAAAGTACATTATTTTCTTTAGGAATGTAGTGAAGTAAAAGTAAACGTTGACAACAATATAAATATTAAAGTACAGATACCCCAAAAAACGTTTTACTTAAGTACTTTACACCACTGTCTTTATGTGCAGAAATCAGAAATAGCTTCCTCCTAGCTGCTCGTCTGTCCCCGCTCTGCGGCAGAATCGCATTAGTGGAAACCAAGACTGTTCTCAGGGCAAGCCTTGTTGTAGCTAGATATGTTTGAGTCACGTTGGGACAATTTTAGCATTTTAGCTAACTCTAACCCTAAGCCTTTTCCTAACCTTAACCTAATTATCCTAACCTGCCACGTTAAATCTCCTAACCTGCCACATTAATTCTCCTAACCTGCTACGAAAAGTCACTTCTGCTAGTAAAAGCCGACAGATATGAACTCATAGATATGGACGTGTAATTGTGTACGTCGCTGCTCGCTGCGTACATCTGAGGGAAAGTAGTGACTAGCTACAACTGGAGCAAGGCACTAGAGTGAGTCAACGGAATGGGTAAGGGGGAAATTACTTTTTTTTATTTTGTATTAACTAAACTATATTAGGCCTTTTATGAAATGCTTCACACATTACGTATTTATACCCCCCTAATAAAATAACTCAGTTCATAACTATTCCTGTACTACCCGTTCCTGTGGACTGTCGATCCTGTCCTGTCCTGTCCCAAACTTGACTCTAGAACCCGCGGTAGTCCTGTTCCCATGTCAACCTCTAGTTTACATGTTGTCAACATTCTAAGCCAACCCTGTCTGTTTTGCCCGATAGTTGTGCACGTGTTGGTTTTGTTACTAAACAACCAACCCGTCTATAGGTTGAACTGATCACTCAGAATGGCTGTGTATTTATTGCCGTTTACCTTATCCACTAAGTGGACCTAAACCATGCCAGGTAAATGCACCCCACACCATACACATTACAAAATGAGGGTTTCCCAAGGGTTATTTGGGAAGGGTGATGATTCTATGTGGAACCATGACTAAAATAACCCTTTGAGCTCTTCAATGGTTCTTTAAAGTTCACGAAAGGGTTATTTGCTCTTTTAGTGATAATTAAAATGTAGTGGAGGTGGCTCATTAGAAAATTTTGGGGCATTGTTTGCGCACAGCTCTTTTTGTGCAACCGTGAGCGAGAGTCTCATTCCAGTTTATCTAATGTGTGGTGTTATGCGTTTGCATGTTGGATGACAATGGCTGGTGCTGATGTCTTGTGGAAGACGCATGTATGATCGTGTGTCAATTTAGTGCAGTTGACTAAATCAGTCAGTGATTCTCAATTTCTTGTCAGGGACCCCCAGCAGTAGCTCACTTGATTCAACTTGTCAATTAAGACAATAATCACAGCTATGGAATTTTGACAATATAATATGGCTGACCGGAATAAAAAACCCTGTGGTTCTTCAAAAGGATCTACAAAAAACCTTTCAGATTGAGAAAGGTTAATTATATAACCATTCTCCATAAAGGTTCTGAAAAGAACCATAAAAAAAGGGTTCTGTATAATGTAGCTCCAATAAGGGTTGTAATATAGCGGAACCCTTATTTGGTGCTATATAGAACCTTTTTTAATGGTTATTTATAGAACCTTAGGAAAGGGTTCTTTATAGCACCATACAGGTTCCATTTAACCCTATGAGCATGGTTCTTTGCCGAACCTTCAAAAAAGGGTTCCTCTATGGCAGGGTTCTTCAATTCCAGTCCTGGAGGACCGAAACACTTCTGTTTTTTATTTCTACCTGGTAGTTAATTGCACGCACCTGGTGTCCCAGGTCTGAATTAGCCCCTGATTAGAAGGAGAGGATGAAAAACAGAGGTGTTTCGGCCCTCCAGGACCGGAATTGAAGAACCCTGCTCTATGGTTACAGGCCAAAGAACCCCTAACTGGTACTATTTAGAACAGGGCCCTCCAACCCTGTTCCTGGAGAGCTACTGTCCAGTAGGTTTTCAGTACAACCCTAATCTAGTGCACCTGATTCTAATAATTAGCTGGTTGATAAGATGAATCAGGTTAGTTATAACTGGGGTTGGAGCAAAAACCTACAGGAGGGTAGCTCTCCAGGAACAGGGTTGGAGAGCCCTGATTTAGAACCATACTTTTTTTGTGTGTAACAGAGCCGCCAGAACCCTCATTTACTCAAGTGTTTCCTTTATTTTGGCAGTTGCTTGTACAATACAAGGAACTATTACAGTACCAAGGTATATTATTAACCCAATGCATTGATTTACCCAATGAAGGGTTATGTTTTTGAAATACTGTTAAGTGTATCTTTCTTTCATGTTTGTTATAGGTTGGAATGTGAAAGAAGATCTAGGGAGAATGATAGCCTCCTGGAAATCATCCTCTGTTCTCACATTCAGTGACGTGTCCAGAACATTTTGAGTGCGGTGGCCAAGGTGGGATACAGACCCAGTTGAGGGGGGCCATAACATTTTGAACCTTAATCAAGTTTCAAGTTTTATTGTCACGTGCACAAGTACAGTGTCATGTCTTTCTTGCTAGCTCCCAACAATGCAGCACAAAATCACACAAGAAATAGAAAGAAGAAGAACACAAGAAAGTAAGTAAACTATATACAGGGTCAGTTCCAGGGTCAGTGCCAATACCATATTTACAATATGCAGGGATACTGGAGTGGTAGGGGTAGATACTGTATCTATACAGATAAGGTGACTAGGCATCAGGATATAGGATAAACAGAGTAGCAGCATCATATATGATGATTGTATGTGAGTGTGTGTGTGTGTGTGTGTGTGTGTGTGTGTGTGTGTGTGTGTGTGTGTGTGTATATGTATGTGTGTGTGTGTGTGTGTGTGTGTGTGTGTGTGTGTGTGTGTGTGTGTGTGTGTGTGTGTGTGTGTGTGTGTGTGTGTGTGTGTGAGAGTGTGTGTGTGTTGGAGTGTGCATAGAGTGAAAATAAAAGAGGAGGGTCAATGCAGATAGCCTGTGTAGCCGTTTTGTTAGCTATTTAGCATTCTTATGGCTTGGTGTTAGAAGATGTTCGTAGAGGTCCTGGATGGCAGGCAGCTCTGCCCCAGTGATGTACTGGGCTGTCCGCATCACACTCTGTAGCGCCATTTGATCGAGGGCGATGAAGTTGCCATACTAAGCAGTGATGCAGCCAGCCAAGATTACATTTACAGTGGGGGAAAAAAGTATTTAGTCAGCAACCAATTGTGCAAGTTCTCCCACTTAAAAAGATGAGAGAGGCCTGTAATTTTCATCATAGGTACACGTCAACTATGACAGACAAAATTAGATTTTTTTTTTCAGAAAATCACATTGTAGGATTTTTAATGAATTTATTTGCAAATTATGGTGGAAAATAGGTTTTCACACACTGTTGCTGGTATTTTGGCCCATTCCTCCATGCAGATCTCCTCTAGAGCAGTGATGTTTTGGGGCTGTCGCTGGGCAACACAGACTTTCAACTCCCTCCAAATATTTTCTATGGGGTTGAGATCTGGAGACTGGCTAGGCCACTCCAGGACCTTGAAATGCTTCTTACGAAGCCACTCCTTCGTTGCCCGGGCGGTGTGTTTGGGATCATTGTCATGCTGAAAGACCCAGCCACGTTTCATCTTCAATGCCCTTGCTGATGGAAGGAGGTTTTCACTAAAGATCTCACGATACACGGCCCCATTCATTCTTTCCTTTACACGGATCAGTCGTCCTGGTCCCTTTGCAGAAAAACAGCCCCAAAGCATGATGTTTCCACCCCCATGCTTCACAGTAGGTATGGTGTTCTTTGGATGCAACTCAGCATTCTTTGTCCTCCAAACACGACGAATTGAGTTTTTACCAAAAAGTTATATTTTGGTTTCATCTGACCATATGACATTCTCCCAATCCTCTTCTGGATCATCCAAATGCACTCTAGCAAACTTCAGACGGGCCTGGACATGTACTGGCTTAAGCAGGGGGACACGTCTGGCACTGCAGGATTTGAGTCCCTGGCGGCGTAGTGTGGTACTGATGGTAGGCTTTGTTACTTTGGTCCCAGCTCTCTGCAGGTCATTCACTAGGTCCCCCCGTGTGGTTCTGGGATTTTTGCTCACCGTTCTTGTGATCATTTTGACCCCACGGGGTGAGATCTTGCGTGGAGCCCCAGATCGAGGGAGATTATCAGTCTTCCATTTCCTAATAATTGCTCCCACAGTTGATTTCTTCAAACCAAGCTGCTTACCTATTGCAGATTCAGTCTTCCCAGCCTGGTGCAGGTCTACAATTTCGTTTCTGGTGTCCTTTGACAGCTCTTTGGTCTTGGCCATAGTGGAGTTTGGAGTGTGACTGAGGTTGTGGACAGGTGTCTTTTATACTGATTACAAGTTCAAACAGGTGCCATTAATACAGGTAACGAGTGGAGGACAGAGGAGCCTCTTAAAGAAGAAGTTACAGGTCTGTGAGAGCCAGAAATCTTGCTTGTTTGTAGGTGACCAAATACTTATTTCCCACCATAATTTGCAAATAAATTCATTAAAAATCCTACAATGTGATTTTCTGGAGAAAAAAAATCTCAATTTGTCTGTCATAGTTGACGTGTACCTATGATGAAAATTACAGGCCTCTCTCATCTTTTTAAGTGGGAGAACTTGCACAATTGGTGGCTGACTAAATACTTTTTTTCCCCACTGTACATTACATTTACATTTACGTCATTTAGCAGACGCTCTTATCCAGAGTGACTTACAAATTGGTGCATTCACCTTATGATAGCCAGTTGGACAACCACTCTCCAATTATTTTTAAAAAATATATTTCTAATATTCATTTGTTTATTTATATATTTCTGTATTTTTTCTTTATTTTTAAAAATATTTTTATTTATTATTATTATTATTATTATTATTATTATTATTATTATTAGTATTATTATTATTATTATTATTTGGGGGGTTTGGGGGGGGGGGGTAGAAGGATTACTTTTAAACTATCCCAGGTATTCCTTAAAAAGGTAGGGTTTCAAGTGTCTCCGGAAGGTGGTCAGTGACTCCGCTGTCCTGGCGTCGTGAGGGAGCTTGTTCCAACATTGGGGTGCCAGAGCAGCGAACAGGTTTAACTGGGCTGAGCGGGAACTGTGCTTCCGCAGAGGTAGGGGGACCAGCAGGCCAGAGGTGGAAGAACGCAATGCCCTCGTTTGGGTGTAGGGACTGATCAGAGCCTGAAGGTAAGGAGGTGCCGTTCCCCTCACAGCTCCGTAGGCAAGCACCATGGTCTTGTAGCAGATGCGAGCTTCAACTGGAAGCCAGTGGAGTGTGCGGAGAAGCGGGGTGACGTGAGAGAACTTGGGAAGGTTGAACACCAGACAGGCTACAGCGTTCTGGATGAGTTGTAGGGGTTTAATGGCACAGGCAGGGAGCCCAGCCAACAGCGAGTTGCAGTAATCCAGATGGGAGATGACAAGTGCCTGGATTAGGACCTGTGCCGCTTCCTGTGTAAGGTAGGGTCGTACTCTGCGAATGTTGTAGAGCATGAACCTACAGGATCGGGTCACCGCTTTGATGTTAGCGGAGAACGACATGGTGTTGTCCAGGGTCACGCCAAGGTTCTTTGCACTCTGGGAGGAAGACACAACAGAGTTGTCAACTGTGATGGCGAGATCATGGAGTGGGCAGTCCTTCCCCGGGAGGAAGAGCAGCTCCGTCTTGCCGAGGTTCAGCTTGAGGTGGTGATCCGACATCCACACTGATATGTCTGCCAGACATGCAGAGATGCGATTCGCCACCTGGTTATCAGAAGGGGGAAAGGAGAAGATTAAGTGTGTGTCGTCTGCGTAGCAATGATAGGAGAGACCATGTGAGGATATGACAGAGCCATGTGACTTGGTGTATAGAGAGAATAGGAAAGGGCCTAGAACTGAGCCCTGGGGGACACCAGTGGTGAGAGCACATGGTGCGGAGACAGATTCTCGCACACACCACCTGGTAGGAGCGACCTTTCAGGTACGACGCAATCCAAGAGTGAGCTGCGCCGGAGATGCCCAACTGGGAGAGGGTGGAGAGGAGGATCTGATGGTTCACGGTATCAAAGGCAGCAGATAGGTCAAGAAGGATGAGCGCAGAGGAGAGAGAGTTAGCTTTAGCAGTGCGGAGAGCCTCCGTGACACAGAGAAGAGCAGTCTCAGTTGAATGACCAGTCTTGAAACCTGACTGGTTTGGATCAAGAAGGTCAAAGATGCTTTCAATTGTGCAGCTGTATAACTTTTTTAGGATTTGAGGGCCATGCCAAATCTTTTAAACTTCTCCTGAGTGGGACATTGCGCCTTCTTCACGACTGTGTGCTTGTGTGTGGACCATTTTAAGTCCTTAGTGATCTCGACCCACTCCACTGCAGCCCCGTTGATGTGAATGGGGGCGTGCTTGCCCCCCTCTTTCCTGTTGTCAACTATTAGGTCCTTGGTCTTACAGACGTTGATGGAGACGTTGTTGTCCTGGCACAGCACTGCCAGGTCACTGACCTCCTCCATGTAAGATGTACCATCGTCGCTGGTGATCAGGCCTACCACCGTTGTGTCATCAGCAAACTTGATGATGGTGTTGGAGTAGTGCGTGGCCACGCAGGCTGAAAAGAGAGTACAGGAGGGAACTAAGCACACACCCCTGTGGGTCCCCCGTGTTGAGGGTCAGCGTGGCGAAGGGTATGTTGCCTACCCTCACCACCTGGGTTCAGCCCGTCAGGAAGTCCAGTTGCAGAGGGAGGTGTTCAGTCTCAGGGTCCCAAGCTTGGTGATGAGCTTGGAATGGACAATGATGTTGAACGCTGAGCGGTAGTCAATGAACAGCATTCTCATGTTGGTATTCTTCTTATCTAGGTGGGTGAGGGCAGTGTGGAGTGCAATTGAAATTGCGTCGTCTATGGATCTGTTGGGGTGGTATGCAAATGGTGTGGGTATTTGTATTTATTATGCATCCCCATTACTCTCCCTGGGTTCCAGCTAAATTAAGGCAGTTATATACAAAAAAAGACAAAAAATATTGCATTACAGTTCACAACATATTTCAGTGTGTGTGTGCCCTCAGGCCACTACTCTACTACCACATATCTACAACACAAATTCCATGTGTACATGTGTGTATTGTGCATATTTTATCATGTGTGTGTGTATGCGTGTGTCTGTGCCTGTGTCTTTGTCTCTTTACAGTCATCGCTGTTCCATAATGTGGATTTGTATCCGTTTTTTTACATCTGATTTTACTGCTTGCATGTGGAATAGAGTTCCATGTAGTTCTGTGCGCCTCACATAGTCTGTTCTGGACTTGGGGACTGTGAAGAGACCTCTGGTGGCATGTCTTGTGGGGTATGCATGGGTGTCCGAGCTGTGTGCCAGTAGTTTAAACAGACAACTTGGTGCATTCAACATGTCAATATTTTTTCACAAATACAAGTAGTGAGGAAATCAATCTCTCCATTTTAGGCCAGGAGAGATTACTCTTAGCTCTCCGTGTACATTTAAGGGCCAGCCATGCTGCCCTGTTCTGGGCCAATTGTAAGTCCCTCTTTGTGGCATATGACCACATGACTAGACAGTAGTCCAGGTGTGACAAATCTAGGGCCAGTAGGAACTGCCTTGTTGATAGTTTTGTTAAGAAAGCAGAGCTACGCTTTATTATGGACAGATCTCTCACCATCTTAGCTAATGTTGCATCAATATATATTGACCAATTCAGTTTACAGTCCAGGTCTCCTCAACTTGCTCAATTTCCACATTATTCATTACAAGACTTAGTTGAGGTTTAGGATTTAGTGAATGATTTTTCCCAAATACAATGCTTTTAGTTTTTGAAATATTTAGTACTAACTTATTTCTTGTCATCCATTCCGAAAGTTACTGCAGCTCTTTGTTAAGTGTTGCAGTGATTTCACTTGCTGTGGTAGCTGGCGTGTATAGTGTTGAGTCATCAGCATACATTGATACTCAGGCTTTACTCAGAGCCAGTGGCAGGTCATTAGTAAAGATTGAAAAAAGTAAGGGGCCTAGACAGCTGCCCTGGGGAATGTCTGACTCTACCTGGATTATGTTGGAGAGGCTTCCATTAAAGAACACCCTGCCTCTTTTTTGCCGGCGTTTCCCTGTGTAGCCAACATTTTTTGCTGGAAATACACAAACAGTCCTGGGCAGATGGGTCGAAGTCGAAGTTGAAGCCGGAATCTGATGTTCAAAAGTTATTGTCGATCAAAAGAAATGATAGCAGATACATTTTGTGCAAAAATAAATGCCAAAAATAGAAAAGTTGGGTGTGAGCTCACAAGACGGCAGCCTTGCAGTACGACGCCGCAAGGTGGATTTGTTCAATATAATTATGACGGTTCAACACATTAAATGCTTCAGCTTAGGTTTGGTATATTTCCCTGTTCAAATAATTCATAAAGTGCCATCTAGAGTGCGAGTTATACCGTGACATTCGGGGGTCTCAATTTTTTTTTCGGGACCTCCAATGTGTGCACACACTTGCGCATGCATGACATTTTTTATGGGCTTTAAAGTAAAGACTTGTAATTTAACTGTACATATGTATTAGATTTTAATGTGTCATGAACACAACCAGTCATGATGTTTTTATCTGATTGTCAAACAAATCACTTCAAAAAGTAAGTTAAGTATGTTACCTGTGCATGTTCGTGGTGGCATGGACACCCCACTGCTCAAATTCTTCTAGATATTCTCTATTTATACCTCCTTACACCCTGAAGTGCACATCTGTATCTATCAGACATCTCTGACTCCTCTTTCAGGTGCTTCCAGTGAAACAGTGAAGCAGAGTTCAGCTCTTTCAGAAACAAGATAACAGTCGTTAGATATATTTCCGAAAGGTCACTGCCAAAGTGAACAGGAACTGAGAAAATTGAGTTATTATCAGCAGGAGAAAGTGTGTAAAAGAGCAAAAGTCTATCTGACAATACTCAGCAACATCATTGGAGTTGCTTTGGGGAAACAAATGGAGGGTGGTTTCTTTCTTTTTGCTGGATGTGATTGGTCTCCCTGTTGCATTTTTAACCTCCCTGCTATCCTGCTGCCTCTGGGCTAGAGATAATGGTAGTGAAATTCAGAGAAAGAGAGAGATAATTAGGCATAGAGGAGAGAGAAAGGGCGAGGAAGATAGATACATAGAGAGAGCGAGAGAGAGAGAGAGAGAGAGAGAGAGAGAGAGAGAGAGAGAGAGAGAGAGAGAGAGAGAGAGAGAGAGAGAGAGAGAGAGAGAGAGAGAGAGAGAGGAGAGAGAGAAGAGAGAGAGAGAGAGAGAGAGAGAGAGAGAGAGAGAGAGAGAGAGAGAGAGAGAGAGAGAGAGAGAGAGAGAGGGGGCGATAGAAGCTCAGAGGGTGAGAGTAAGTGAGGAAGAGATATAGACAGAGGGAGAGAGATGAGAGAGATAGAAGAAGAGAGGAGAGTGAGAGAGAGAGAGAGAGAGGAGAGAGAGATAGAGAGAGAGCAAGAGCAAGTGAAAAGATAAACCTCTCCATCGTTTGCTAATACCTATCATCACTCACTCAATATGCACTATTTTCCTCCATTCTAGAGAGGGAGGGAGGGACAGAGGGCTAGAGAGGTAGTTATGCCACAAAGGAGAATTTACTGAGATGGGTTTTGAACTATTGTGTTTGATCTCTTGTTGTTGTGTTTGATTGTCTCTGTCTGTACACAAAGGCCTCTACCAACTCTCCTACTGGGAGAATGAGAGGAGTAGAGTGAAGAGCACAAAGGCCTGCTATGACAACTAAAACGATCCTGACAATATGACTACTAGAGATTTTAGCAGAACATTTTCTAACCATAGCAAAACTACATCTATAAAGGGGAGAAACAAACCACATGGGAACAGAGCCCAGTAAATAACGCAGGACAAAGCAGTCCTATAGATGGACTAAGAACAGCATGGAAAACTACCAGAAAGCAATTGTCCATCAAGAAATGCAATCCCTTCAAGACAGCTTTCTGGCCATCACATATCCTCACAATTAAGGAAGGCTAGGCTACTGGCTGTAGTCCTACAAAACAAACAACATTTTTGACAAGATGCTGGCATCTATCTGCTCTGCTCCCCCTGTTACTACCCCCTCGGCATATTGCTCTTGGTTGATGTGATGGCAACAGGTCCCATTCTACCACGTGTTCTTGAATTAACTATGGACTTGCCCCCGCAGATGACTTTCCAAGGACTACACCCGCGCATGCCCGAGAAACGTGCATCCCTTTTTCCCACGGGTTTCAACCAGTTAATTATATGCACCCCTGCTTGTTGAGGCAATGGTTTTGCCCAGGGGAGCGGTTTAAGGTATTTCCACCCTGTCTATTAGCCTTGTACGAACCATCCTGATCTCGCAATCTTAATCATTCTAGTTTTGTGTGAGAGTGTCCGGTGGTAGCCTGTAGGTAATATTTGTCTAACAGTGCCCATTATCCTGATTCCCACCAAATCTTGATTTTGTGTTGAGTTCATTTTTGTTCATTTTTGTTTATCATTTGTTCGTTTTGGTAGATTGTTTTCTGCTTATTTTTGCCATAATTATTATGTATTCCTACCACTGCTAGGCCAACCATACTTTATTGAACAAAACCAACATTTTGGCACCGTAAATCCCTTTTGCCATCTACCTATAAAACCGTGTGACACGCTACCTTTTCAAAGTTGAACTGTAGGCCTGTGATAAAAACAAGAATGATGTTTCGTTGTGTTTGTAGAGGTTATGGGGTGGTTCATTGGTGTGGAACAC
Source organism: Coregonus lavaretus (assembly GCF_964263955.1). NCBI lineage: Eukaryota > Metazoa > Chordata > Actinopteri > Salmoniformes > Salmonidae > Coregonus > Coregonus lavaretus. The sequence continues at coordinate 11,094,152 of NC_140011.1, forward strand.
AAATACCGACTCAGAGAATTGCCTGTGTCACTTTAACACAAACAACACCTTCACTAGTAATCATTCCGACAGTTTTTCCATGCAGATGTGTTTTTCACAGCTATAGCACATTTCCAATTTCTGTTCATCCACTGCTTGTGATGACCCAATCATCAGCATTGTTCCTGGGGAATTTATTTAATATACAAATATGTCTAGGCCTATACACACACACAAAGGCACGCATGCATGCATGCACACAGGCATACAAGCGCATGCACACGCACACACACACACACAGTGCCCTATTTTCTATTAAGTCTTTCATCTCCAGTCTGAGTCTGTAATCGAAAGTATTCTGTGTATTTGTTTTGTTTTCCGTCCTGAAAGGTCTCTTTTTGCAAAGCTTCACTCTATTTCTTCACACATCACTTAGCTTTATGTCATTTATTTCATTTAATTCATAGTGCTACAGTGGGTGAAGGATAATGTAATTTTCACCTAGTGCTAGATTTCTGATTATTTTATTATGACGAAGTCAATCAAGATTTTATGGATTTCTTTTATTAGCTTCCTACAAATGGCCTTTTCAGAGGGAAGAGCATGTGCATTAGATATTGGTGAGAGCAGAAGCATTTATAACTGAGAGACGATAACTTTTTAATGGTGTTCTTAGATCTACAAGATTTGTGCACTTTTCACTGTGACTCATCTTACTACTGGAAAGATACAGCAGTTAGATTGTGTATCACTGCTGACCCTAGACCAGCCCCAACCTCCAACCTTTGAGCTCTCCCACATAAAAAAATACTACAGTTTACTATAGAATATTACAATACTTACTATAGAATTCTGTAGTAAACTATAGTATACTGTAGACTACACTACACACTGTAGTATCCCTCGACCGTGTGTAGTTCTTAGTATATAATTGTATATTATACTGCAGAATACTATAGTAAATAGTACAGTATTATCCACACAAAAAACACTGTAGTAAATACTACGGAAATGTCTGCAAAAACACTACAGTCCGCATTTACTATAGTAAACAATAAAAAAAAGTTGTGCCACCCGTAAGTGAACCTACATGCCAAGTATAGACCATATATTGTGTTCCTTCAGGTTTTAGAGAAAAATAAACAGAAACAGAAACACTTCAGTAAATACTACAGTAACATCCCAAAAACACTAGTCAGCAAATATTACTGTACTACAGTCTACAAACACACAGCAGTAAATACTATAGTGTGCAAACAGATTACAATAAAACAATTTTTTACTGCAGTATTTATACTATAGAAAACTGTAAATACGACAGTATACTACATTATTCACTGTAGTGTTTTTGCGGACTTCAGTCTGCAAAAAAACTATGGTGAATACTACAGTAAAGTCCGCAAAAACACTACAGTGAATACTTCATAGTATTCCTACCATAGTATACACTATAGTATTTTTTTCATGTGGGCTAACCCCTGTATGACCTGTGTCTGGTGTTCTATAGTCATGACCTCTAACCCCTGCTCTTCGTCTGTGTACTCCAGGTGATCCAGCGCAGGGAAGATGGCTCGGTCAACTTCTTTAGAGGATGGGACTCCTACCGCGAGGGATTTGGCAAGATCACTGGAGAACACTGGCTCGGTAAGTGTGTGTGTGTCCTTTTTGTGAGTGCACGATCAAGAAGCACCTTGGCCCGGTTCCAGGACCATTACTGAATAGGATAATAATTTGAATGCTGATAAAATACTCAGGGTCATGAGGGTAGAAAATGTGATTTGAGGCAATGTCCCGATTACTCATCTAACCACATTTAACCACAGATACAGCAGGAGTCTGTGAGAGCACCACAGAGTACTCTTCCTACTCCTCATTCAGAGGGTGTAGTTGTCTTCTTAGCCCCCGTCATCAAGTATCCCTCGGGCCAAACATGAAATATGAAGTGGTGTATATGCTAGAAAGTAATATACTAGCTGCTGCTCCATCCACTTTTTCCCTTTCCTTCCTTCCTTCCTTCCTTCCTTCCTTCCTTCCTTCCTTCCTTCCTTCCTTCCTTCCTTCCTTCCTTCCTTCCTTCCTTCCTTCCTTCCTTCCTTCCTTCCTTCCTTCCTTCCTTCCTTCCTTCCCTCTCTCTCTCTCTCTCTCTCTCTCTCTCTCTCTCTCTCTCTCTCTCTCTCTCTCTCTCTCTCTCTCTCTCCCTTCTTTTCTTGCCATTTGTCTCCCAGCCTTGTTCTCGCTCTCTTTTCCTGTGCTTTGTTCATAAAGCCTGTTCTTAGTGTGCCTGCCATGTTCTTGGAGTTTAAGCTGTGTGCTCACAGACTAAATAGTGTGTGCTTTTCTCTATAGCTTCAGAAGTGTGTTCCGTAGACGTAGCCTGTGTTGCTGTTGTCCTGTATCTTCAGTACTGTAGTATTGCCTGCCTGTGTAACTGTGTACTGTATCTGCTGCAGTGTGTCCTGTCTTGCAGCTATAGAGAATTGTTTACAGATGTGCTGCCAGTAGATTATCTTAGTGTGATCTTATATCTGCAGTGCTGTGGTGTGTTCTGCTCTTGGATCTGTAGAAGTAGTAGAAGTGGTAGCGTGTACTGTAGACTTCCCGTGTAGTTGTCAGACGGTTCTTCTCGGATCTGCTCTGCCTGCATAGATACAGTGAGGGAAAAAAGTATTTGATCCCCTGCTGATTTTGTACGTTTGCCCGCTGACAAAGAAATGATCAGTCTATAATTTTAATGGTAGGTTTATTTGAACAGTGAGAGACAGAATAACAACAAAAAGATCCAGAAAAACACATGTCAGAAATGTTATGAATTGATTTGCATTTTAATGAGGGAAATTAGTATTTGACCCCTCTGCAAAACATTACTTAGTACTTGGTGGCAAAACCCTTGTTGGCAATCACAGAGGTCAGACGTTTCTTGTAGTTGGCCACCAGGTTTGCACAAATCTCAGGAGGGATTTTGTCCCACTCCTCTTTGCAGATCTTCTCCAAGTCATTAAGGTTTCGAGGTTGACGTTTGGCAACTCGAACCTTCAGCTCCCTCCACAGATGTTCTATGGGATTAAGGTCTGGAGACTGGCTAGGCCACTCCAGGACCTTAATGTGCTTCTTCTTGAGCCACTCCTTTGTTGCCTTGGCCGTGTGTTTTGGGTCATTGTCATGCTGGAATACCCATCCACGACCCATTTTCAATGCCCTGACTGAGGGAAGGAGGTTCTCACCCAAGATTTGACGGTACATGGCCCCGTCCATCGTCCCTTTGATGCAGTGAAAATGTTCTGTCCCCTTAGCAGAAAAACACCCCCAAAGCATAATATTTCCACCTCCATGTTTGACGGTGGGGATGGTGTTCTTGGGGTCATAAGCAGCATTCCTCCTCCTCCAAACACGGCGAGTTGAGTTGATGCCAAAGAGCTCGATTTTGGCCTCATCTGACCACAACACTTTCACCCAGTTCTCCTCTGAATCATTCAGATGTTCATTGGCAAACTTCAGACGGGCCTGTATATGTGCTTTCTTGAGCAGGGGGACCTTGCGGGCGCTGCAGGATTTCAGTCCTTCACGGCGTAGTGTATTACCAATTGTTTTCTTGGTGACTATGGTCCCAGCTGCCTTGAGATCATTGACAAGATCCTCCCGTGTAGTTCTGGGCTGATTCCTCACCGTTCTCATGATCATTGCAACTCCACGAGGTGAGATCTTGCATGGAGCCCCAGGCCGAGGGAGATTGACAGTTATTTTGTGTTTCTTCCATTTGCGAATAATCGCACCAACTGTTGTCACCTACTCACCAAGCTGCTTGGCGATGGTCTTGTAGCCCATTCCTGCCTTGTGTAGGTCTACAATCTTGTCCCTGACTTCCTTGGAGAGGTCTTTGGTCTTGGCCATGGTGGAGTGTTTGGAATCTGATTGATTGATTGCTTCTGTGGACAGGTGTCTTTTATACAGGTAACAAGCTGAGATTAGGAGCACTCCCTTTAAGAGTGTGCTCCTAATCTCAGCTCGTTACCTGTATAAAATACACCTGGGAGCCAGAAATCTTTCTGATTGAGAGGGGGTCAAATACTTATTTCCCTCATTAAAATGCAAATCAATTTATAACATTTTTGACATGCGTTTTTCTGGATGTTTTTGTTGTTATTCTGTCTCTCACTGTTCAAATAAACCTACCATTAAAATTATAGACTGATCATTTCTTTGTCAGTGGGCAAACGTACAAAATCAGCAGGGGATCAAATACTTTTTTCCCTCACTGTAGATGACTATGGGTTTGTATCTGCAGTATGTTTAGCTGTAATGTGATGTCTCCGCCTCCGTCTGATGTAGAAAAGGTCATCCCATCTTATGGTGCGGCTCGTTAAAGACAAAATAACGACCGCCGAGGGAACATAGGAGGAAAAGCTATGTTTTTAGCCCCAATCACTTTCCTTTCTCCCCCACCCTGGCCTTCCCTCGCCGCAAATAAAATATTACCACGCAGATTTCTGGGTTTATCGCTTTACATGCCACTCGCCGTGTGATGAGTGGGGGAAATTTGGCGTGCCATAATTGAGCTGTTAAACCCCCTGAGTGGTGTAAGTGCATGTGATTGCAGGAGAGGTGACAATGTATGCACTCACTAACTGTAAGTCGCTCTGGATAAGAGCGTCTGCAAAATGACTAAAATGTAAAAAAATGTAAAGGTGTGAAGTGGTGCGTGCGTGGGCTTGCATGCATGTGTTGGGAGGTGGCGAAAACTCAAAGATTTGGGATGACAGGCCTGTCTGTGTCAGAACCCTGAGGTTGATGACCACGAACAGGGAGGGGGGGGGGTTGATATATAGAGAGAGCACTTTGGACACAGCAGGGTCGAGGAAATGTTGATACATCCTTTTATAGCCAGCAGGCGACGGCCCTCCTCCTCTCCTGCTGGTCCTGTCCTTCTCTCTGCCTGTGTCTAATGTAGGAGGGCTGTGATGGAGGTCTACTAGTGGTTTGGAGAGGTTGGCGGTGCCTCTTTTTTGAAAGATGCTAGTTTCAGTTTATATTAAATAGACATGAAAGACTCAAACAGGCAACTTACCCCTTTTCTCACTTAACTCAACATTGGAATCTATTGTGCTGTCTGTGACTCATCCACACTTGAAGAACACCTGTCTTTATTGTAGTTTCTCTCTCTCTCTCTCTCTCTCTCTCTCTCTCTCTCTCTCTCTCTCTCTCTCTCTCTCTCTCTATCATTTCTGTGTGTGTGTGTGTGGAGGGTTTCACCTAAACCTCTCAGATCAATACAAAAACACCATCAGAAACTCAGTAAATTAACTCCCCAGCCCATAGTACCAGTCTCTTAGTCTCTCAGCACAGGTGTAACATGCTTCCAACACAGCAGGGACTCCACAGCACAACTACACACATTGTACACTGAACACCTGCATAGGAATAAAATACACTATTGTATATAAATAGAACTGTGTCAATGTAACGACCAACCACTATTGTCCAACCACTACAGTCTACAAAATAGTATTGAGTTGCACCACCTTTTGACCTCAGAACAGCCTCAATTCATCGGGGCATGGACTCTATAAGGTGTAAAAAGCGTTCCACATGGATCCTGGCCCAATGGTAGTGGACCATTCTTGATACATATTGGAAACAGTTGAGCGTGAAAAACCCAGAAACGTTGCAGCTCTTGACACACTCAAACCAGTGCGCCTGGCACTTACTACCATACCCCGTTCAAAGGCACTTAAATATTTTGTCTTGCCCATTCACCCTCTGAATGACAGACATACACAATCCATGTCTCAATTGTCTCAAGGCTTAAAAATCCTTCTTTAACCTGTCTCCTCCCCTTCATCTACACGGATTGAAGTGGATTTAACAGGCGACATCAATAAGGGATCATAGTTTCCACCTGGATTCACCTAGTAGTCTATGTCAGGTTTTCCCAAACTCAGTCCTCGGGATCCCAGGGGGTGCATGTTTTGGTTTTTGCCCTAGTACTACACAGCTGTTTCAAATAATAAATTAATCATCAAGCTTTGATAAATTAGGGCAAAAACCTAAATGTGCACCCTTTGGGGTCCCAAGGACCAAGTTTGGGGAAACGCTGGTCTATGTAATGGAAAGAGCAATGTTTTGTACACTCAATGTATATAACCTGTTTATACGCGTATAAGGAAATGTTCCCGTCTTGATTGGAGGTATCGTACTTTCCCTCAGAGAGAAAATGCATGTCTTGTGTATGATAAAAAATGTATCACATCCACTCAAGTTTATAATGGATGGTCCCGAGAGTTCATCGGAGAGACAAACTCTATTATCTTCCACTTCTTGTTTGCCTAGAAACACAATTACGTGTGTGCACTCGATCAAAACTCTCCCAGCTCATTCAAATGAACAAAATACACTCAAATGCAATCTTACAGCCACACGGCACATAGGTTAGCAGGCACTCCACACCAGTACACTTAGAGTTATTGCATATACACTTGTAAGCATACACACAGACACAGACACAGACACAGACACAGACACAGACACAGACACAGACACAGACACAGACACAGACACAGACACAGACACAGACACAGACACAGACACAGACACAGACACAGACACAGACACAGACACAGACACAGACACAGACACAGACACAGACACAGACACTTCACTACATTCTACAAAATGAGGGGTCTTTGGAAAGGCTGATGATTCTATGTGGAACCATAATGACTCAAAGAACATTTGAGCTCTTTAATGGTTCTTTATAGTTCACAAAAGGGTTATTTGCTCTTTTAATGTTAATTAAAATTCAGGGGAGCGGCTTATTATAATTCTTTGGCGTATGGTTTGCTCACAGCTCTTTTTGTGCAACCGTGAGTGAGAGTGTCATTCCAGTTTATCTGATAGATTTTGTTATGCGGTTAAGTGTTATAAATATGGCCATTGACAGTGTCCTGGAAAGAGTCTGTTATGGCCTTGTGTTCATTTTTCTAAAGCTGTCAGTGGTTTTCAATTCTCTCCTCAGCTGTTCCGGAGATAGTGCACTTGATTCAACTTGTCAATTCACACAATAATAACACCTAAAGAATTTTAACAATATGGCTGACCAGATTATTCATAAGAAAACCTGTGGTTCTTCAAAAGGATCTACAAATAACCTGTCACATTCGCTTATAGACGGGACGGACCAAGGCGCAGCGTGATATGCATACGTTTATTTATATTGAAATAACACCACAACAAAACAACAAATGAAACGAAACGTGAAGTCCAAGGTAGACAAACAACATACAGTGGGGGAAAAAAGTATTTAGTCAGCCACCAATTGTGGAAGTTCTCCCACTTAAAAAGATGAGAGAGGCCTGTAATTTTCATCACAGGTACACGTCAACTATGACAGACAAATTGACAAAAAAAAATCCAGAAAGTCACATTGTAGGATTTTTTATGAATTTATTTGCAAATTATGGTGGAAAATAAGTATTTGGTCACCTACAAACAAGCAAGATTTCTGGCTCTCACAGACCTGTAACTTCTTCTTTAAGAGGCTCCTCTGTCCTCCACTCGTTACCTGTATTAATGACACCTGTTTGAACTTGTTATCAGTATAAAAGACACCTGTCCACAACCTCAAACAGTCACACTCCAAACTCCACTATGGCCAAGACCAAAGAGCTGTCAAAGGACACCAGAAACAAAATTGTAGACCTGCACCAGGCTGGGAAGACTGAATCTGCAATAGGTAAGCAGCTTGGTTTGAAGAAATCAACTGTGAAAAATTATTAGGAAATGGAAGACATACAAGACCACTGATAATCTCCCTCGATCTGGGGCTCCATGCAAGATCTCACCCCGTGGGGTCAAAATGATCACAAGAACGGTGAGCAAAAATCCCAGAACCACACGGGGGGACCTAGTGAATGACCTGCAGAGAGCTGGGACCAAAGTAACAAAGCCTACCATCAGTAACACACTACGCCGCCAGGGACTCAAATCCTGCAGTGCCAGACGTGTCCCCCTGCTTAAGCCAGGACATGTCCAGGCCCGTCTGAAGTTTGCTAGAGTGCATTTGGATGATCCAGAAGAGGATTGGGAGAATGTCATATGGTCAGATGAAACCAAAATAGAACTTTTTGGTAAAAACTCAACTCGTCATGTTTGGAGGACACAGAATGCTGAGTTGCATCCAAAAAACACCATACCTACTGTGACGCATGGGGGTGGAAACATCATGCTTTGGGGCTGTTTTTCTGCAAAGGGACCAGGACGACTGATCAGTGTAAAGGAAAGAATGAATGGGGCAATGTATCGTGAGATTTTGAGTGAAAACCTCCTTCCATCAGCAAGGGCATTGAAGATGAAACGTGGCTGGGTCTTTCAGCATGACAATGATCCCAAACACACCGCCCGGGCAACGAAGGAGTGGCTTAGTAAGAAGCATTTCAAGGTCCTGGAGTGGCCTAGCCAGTCTCCAGATCTCAACCCCATAGAAAATCTTTGGAGGGAGTTGAAAGTCCGTGTTGCCCAGCGATAGCCCCAAAACATCACTGCTCTAGAGGACATCTGCATGGAGGAATGGGCCAAAATACCAGCAACAGTGTGTGAAAACCTTACAGAAAACGTTTGACCTGTGTCATTGCCAACAAAGGGTATATAACAAAGTATTGAGAAACTTTTGTTATTGACCAAATACTTATTTTCCACCATAATTAGCAAATAAATTCATAAAAAATCCTACATTGTGATTTTCTGGATTTTCTTTTCTCATTTTGTCTGTCATAGTTGACGTGTACCTATGATGAAAATTACAGGCCTCTCTCATCTTTTTAAGTGGGAGAACTTGCACAATTGGTGGCTGACTAAATACTTTTTTACCCCACTGTACCTCACACGGAACAAGATCCCACAACTAACTACTGCCAAAAGGCTGCCTAAGTATGGTCCCCAATCAACTAGCGACAGCTGCCTCTGATTGGGAACCACACCGGCCAACATAGAAATAGACATACTAGAACATCAACATAGAAATATACAACATAGAACATACACACTCTGGCGTGACAGTAACCCCCACCAAAGGTGCGGACTCCGACCGCGCCACATAAACATAACAGGGTAGGGGCCGGATGAAGTGGAGCCGCTGACCGGAGCTGGATCAGGCACCAGTGGAGCGGACTGCTCTGGCTCCGGAGTGGAGCCGCTGATCGGAGCTGGACTGGACCCCGGTGGAGTGGATTTCTCTGGCTCCGGAGTGGAGCAGCTGACCGGAGCTGGACTGGACCCCGGTGGAGCGGATTGCTCTGGCTTCGGAGTGGAGCAGCTGACCGGTGCCGGAACAGGCACCGGTGGAACAGGCACGGGCCGTGCCGGACTGGACACACGCACCACTGGCTTGGTGCGGGGAGCAGGAACGGACCGGACCGGGCTGGCGACGCGCACCACTGGCTTGGTGCGGGGAGCAGGAATGGGCCGTACCGGATTGGCGACGCGCACCACTGGCCTGGTGCGGGGAGCAGGAACAGGCCGGGCCGGGCTGGCGACGCGCACCACTGGCTTGGTGCGAGGGGGAGGAACAGGCCGGGCCGGGCTGGCGACTCGCACCACTGGCTTGGTGCGAGGGACAGGAACAGGCCGGACCGGGCTGGCGACGCGCACCACTGGCTTGGTGCGAGGGATAGGAACAGGCCAGACCGGGCTGGCGACGCACACCACTGGCTTGGTGAGAGGAGCAGGAACAGGCCGGGCCGGGCTGGCGACGCGCACCACTGGCTTGGTGCGAGGAGCAGGAACAGGCCGGGCTGGCGACGCGCACCACTGGCTTGGTGCGAGGAGCAGGAACGGGCCGGACCGGACTGCGAAGGCGGACTGGAGGTCTGGAGCGGAGAGCCGGCACACCCCGTCCTGGCTGGCTGCCCATCTTCACACGACACGTGCGTGGTGCTAGCACAGGACGTACAGGACTGTGCCGGAACACTGGCGACACAGTACGTAGCTCCGCATGACACAGAGCCTGCCCAGTCACACGCTTCCTCGCGTGAGTACGGGGAGTTGGCTCTGCTCTAACGTTAGGCTCCACCAACCACCCTTTTAGCCCCCCCCCAGAAATGTTCTTGGGGCTGTCTCTCGGGCTTCTTCCTCGGCCGGCACCTTCTGCGTTGCCTCTGCTCCTCTCTATACCGCGCCTCCACTGTCTCCTCCCAAGGACGGCGATCCATCCCGGCCTGAATCTCCTCCCATGTCCAGGAACCCTTTCCTTCCAGGATCTCCTCCCATGTCCAGGCTGTATGCTCCTGGACACGCTGCTTGGTCCTCGTTTAGTGGAATCTTCTGTCACGTTCGCTTATAGACGGGACGGACCAAGGCACAGCGTGATATGCATACGTTTATTTATATTGAAATAACACCACGACAAAACAGCAAATGAAACGAAACGTGAAGTCCAAGGTAGACAAACAACATACCTCACACGGAACAAGATCCCACAACTAACTAGTGCCAAAAGGCTGCCTAAGTATGGTCCCCAATCAGAGACAACTAGCGACAGCTGCCTCTGATTGGGAACCACACCGGCCAACATAGAAATAGACATACTAGAACATCAACATAGAAATATACAACATAGAACATACACAATCTGACTCAACATATACGAGTCCCTTGAGTCTGGGCGTGACATAACCTTTCAGATTATTTTAGAACTATTCTCCATAAAGTTTCTATAAATAACCATTAAAAAGTGTTCTATATAGCCCCAAAAAGGGTTGTAACCATAGCGGAACCCTTTTTTGCTGCTATACAATATAGAACCTTTTTTAATGGTTATTTAGAAAATCTTAGAAAATGGTCCTTTATAGCACCATACAGGTTCCATTTATAACCTTATGAGCATGGTTCTTTATGAAAATAAAAATAAAAAAGGGTTCTATATAGCACCAAAAAGGGTTCCACTATGGTTACAAGCCAAATAACCTCTATATGGTAGTATTTTAGAAGAAGAAGAAATGTTGTGTGTGTGGAGGGTTTGTATTCTGCTCACGCAACAGAGATCTGTAAAGGGCTGCATCTCTACAAAGAGAGCAGACCAATAAAAGAACAGTCTGAATCCTGGGAGGACGAGAGGCTATTGTGCTCTTTCTAATTTTGTCATTATTTTTCACAGACACTCACTTTACATGGCTGGGGCAGGCTAGGGAAAGCCACACAATCAGCAATCAACCAGAGCTTCTCCTTCACAGACCTTTGATTCACTCCTCTCCTTCCTTGATTCTCTCCTCTATGCTACTCCCTCCTTCCCTGCTATCATCATCCAACCTCCTAACACTCTGTCCCCTGGCCCAAGCTCGGTTCTGTCCCCCTCAACCCCATCCAGCCCTGTATCATCAGAAAGTACCCCTCCTCACCCCTCTCCCTGTCCCCCTTCACTCCTCTCACCCCTCCTCATCGCTCTGGCTGTCCCCCCTCACTTCTCTCACCCCTCCTCACCTCTCTCCCTGTCCCCCTTCACACCACTCCTCATTTCTCTCCCTGGCCTCCATGTCCAGACTTGTGTCATCAGAAAATGCCCCTAAATGCCTGACCTAAGTAGGGCCTACCCCTTATGCCTACCTCTCCCCTCTCCTGACACCTCACCTCAGTCCCTGAACTCTGGCCCTGTGTCATCACAACGTACTTGTGAATGCCTGTAGGACCTACCCTAGCCCCCCTCCCCCACCGTGGCCATGCCCCCACACCTCCCTCATCTCATCCAGCTTCCCCCTCTCTTCGTCTCTTCTCCCTGGCCTCCACCTAGACCTCAGCCCCTCTCACCTCCAGCCATCCCCGTGTCATCAAAAACCGCATCTGAATACAGAACCAGGCAGAAGCAGCAGTAGCTCTGCTGTAGAAAAATAAAAGTTACATCTGGCATCATCTGCCCTCAGGTCATCTCTGCTTCTGACAGCATGGGGTTAGAGGTTGAAGGCATGCACCAATTACAGTGAGAGGAGGGAGAGAAGAGGGAGGAGAGGGGAGAAGAGGAGGACAGGGGATCGACGGTGCAGAGGGAGTTTTATTCTCCTGGTGTTTAATGGAGATATAGATAAAATGATAGGTGATCTCTCTGTGGCTCATTAGCAGGGAAGGACTGAGGGAAGGCATCAGTGGCTTCTAACATAAAAAAATGAATAATGAAAAATTAAATATGAATATACTGTATGTTGATTACATAAGTATTCAGTCAATACATGTTAGAATCACCGCTGTAGAACCTTTTGAGGATCTGAGGACCCATGCCACATATTTTTTGTCTCCTGAGGGGGAATAGGGTTTGTTGTGCCCTCTTTTTGACTGTCTTGGTGTGCTTGGACCATGTTAGTTTGTTGGTGATGTGGACACCAAGGAACTTGAAGCTCTCAACATGCTCCACTATAGCCCTGTCGATGAGAATGGGGGCATGCTCGGTCCTCTTCTTTTTCCTGTAGTCCACAATCATCTCCTTTGTCTTGATCACGTTGAGGGAGAGGTTGTTGTCCTGGCACCACATGGCCAGGTCTCTGACCTCCTCCCTATAGGCTGTCTCGTCGTTGTCGGTGAGCAGGCCTACCACTGTTGTGCAATCGGCGAAATTAATGATGGTGTTGGAGTCGTGCCTGGCCATGCAGTCATGATTGAACAGGGAGTACAGGAGGGGACGTGGCACACACCTCTGAGGGTCCCCAGTGTTGAGACAGCCTATAGGGAGGAGGTCAGAGATCTGGCCGTGTGGTGCCAGGACAACAACCTCTCCCTCAACGTGACCAAGACAAAGGAGATGATTGTGGACTACAGGAAAAAAAAGAGGACTGAGCACGCCCCCATTCTCATCGACGGGGCTGTAGTGGAACAGGTTGAGAGCTTCAAGTTCCTTGGTGTCCACATCACCAATGAACTATCATGGTCCAAACACACCAAGACAGTCGTGAAGAGGGCACGACAAAGCCTATTCCCCCTCAGGAGACTAAAAAGATTTGGCATGGGTCCTCAGATCCTCAAAAAATTCTACAGCTGCACCATCGAGAGCATCCTGACTGGTTGCATCACCGCCTGGTATGGCAACTGCTTGGCCTCCGACCGCAAGGCACTACAGAGGGTAGTGCGTACGGCCCAGTACATCACTGGGGCAAAGCTTCCTGCCATCCAGGACCTCTATACCAGGCGGTGTCAGAGGAAGGCCCTCAAAATTGTCAAAGACTCCAGCCACCCTAGTCATAGACTGTTTTCTCTGCTACCGCACAGCAAGCGGTACCGGAGTGCCAAGTCTAGGTCCAAAAGACTTCTCAACAGCTTCTACCCCCAAGCCATAAGACTCCTGAACAGCTAATCATGGCTACCCGGACTATTTGCACTGCCCCCCCACCCCATCCTTTTTACGCTGCTGCTACTCTGTTAAGTATTTATGCATAGTCACTTTAACTCTACCCACATGTACATATTACCTCAACTACCTCAACTAGCCGGTGCCCCCGCACATTGACTCTGCAACGGTACCCCCCTGTATATATAGCCTCCCTACTGTCACTTTATTTTACTTCTGCTATTTTTTTCTCAACACTTTTTTTGTTGTTGTTTTATTCTTACTTTTTTTGTTTAAAATAAATGCACTGTTGGTTAAGGGCTGTAAGTAAGCATTTCACTGTAATGTCTGCACCTGTTGAATTCGGCGCATGTGACCAATACAATTTGATTTGATTTGATTTGAGGATCAGCATGGCGGATATGTTGTTATCTACCCTTACCACCTGGGGGCGGCTCGCCAGGAAGTCCAGGATCCAGTTGCAGAGGGAGGTGTTTAGTCCCAGGGTCCTTAGCTTAGTGTTGAGTTGGTTATTAATTGCTGCTAGACAGCCATTTTCAAGTCTTGCCATAGATTTTCAAGCTAATTTTAGGCAAAACTGTAACTGTATCTAGGCCAGAAACATTAATGTCATCTTGGTAAGCAACACCAGTGTATATTTGGCCTTGTGTTCTAGGCTGAAAGTTGAATTTGTCTCCCAGTGTCTGTTGGAAAGCAGAATGAACCAGGTTTTCCTCTAGGATTTTGCCTGTGCTTAGCTGTATTTCATTTATTTTATCTTAAAAAACTCCCTAGTCCTTTCTGATGACAAGCATGCCCATAACATGATGCAGCCACCACAATGCTTGACGATATGAAAAGTGGTACTCAGTGATGTGTTGTGTTGGATTTGCCCCAAACATAACATTTTGTGTTCAGGACATTAATTTCTTTGCCACATTTTTTGCAGTTTTACTTTAGTACCTAATTGCAAACAAGATGCATGTTTTGGAATATTGTTATTCTGTGCAGGCTTCCTTCTTTCACGCAGACATTTAGGTTAGTATTGTGAAGTGTAACTACAATGTTGTTGATCCAGCTTCAGTTTTGTCCTATCACAGCCATTAAACTCTGTAACTGTTTTTAAGTCACCATTGGCATCATGGTGAAATCCCTGAGCGGTTTCCTTCCTCTCCGACAACTGAGTTAGGACGCCTGTAACTTTGTAGTGACTGGGTGTATTGATACCCCATCGAAAGTGTAATTAATTTTTGTACTCATCTACCAATAGGTGCCCTTCTTCGCGAGGCATTGGAAAACCTCCCTGTTCTTTGTGGATAATTCACTGCTCGACTGAGGGACCTTAGAGATAATTGTATGTGTGGGGTACAGAGAAGACGTAGTCATTCAAAAATCATGTTAAACACTATTATTGCACACAGAGTGAGTCCATGCAACTTATTATATGACTTGTTCAACAAATTTTTACTCCTGAATGTATTTAGGCTTGCCATAACAAACGGGTTGAATACTTATTGACTTAAGACATTTCAGCTTTTTTATAAAAAATATGAACAACGCAATTCCCCTTTGATATTATTGGGTATTGTGTGTTGGCCAGTGACACAAAAATGCAAAAATGCAGGTATCTAGGGCTATTACGGTGACCGTATTACCGCCACACCGGCGGTCACGAGTCATGACCACAGTCAAATTCCACATGACCGTTTAGTCACGGTAGCTAGGCTTCTCCAAGCTCTGATGCTGCTGATGGTCATTAGTAGCCTACTGAACTTGTTAACTGCCTGGTACTCAGCACTCGATTGTCCCTGTAATCACTCTAACATCAATTGAAATGTAATCAAAAATCTATTCAAATTAATATGAGAGCCCATGAGCCCATGTTGCGCAACATTTCTATAGGATATGCAATTGCGTAAGAAAACAGAGTTTTGATGGCCTCTATTAAAAAGACAAATATCCCATCAGCTTTCTATAGGCTAGGCCTCCTATATTTATTTCTCAACTTTCCTAATATTATGCACATTGCTTCTCTTTACAACAGAAGTAAAGCCACCTGGCTGGCATGAAAATGAACCACGGGAAAAGCGTCCTCCATTCGCTATTTACGTGCATAGGTGACATATATTTTTTTCCGCTGCCCCTGTTTCGAGATAGGTGCATAATAATGGTCCATTCTAAATCAAAACAAATTTCACACATATATTATTTAGTATGTTTAAAGACAAGATTAAATTAAGAATAGTCTGATGGGTGACAATAAATGTATTATCACTTGTGAATGATGCCCAGCTTATGTGCAGTAAGGCAAGAAACAGCACATGCCTTTTCGAATCATAGTCACACACCTCATGTAGCCCAGCCCATAGGCCTATATGTTTTGATAAGGTTTGTATCACAACTAAAGTGGCCAAATAACTTCTTAAAATTAAGCACAATAATCCACTTTACAACCGGTGTAGAGCCTAACTGGCATACATAGGCGGCGTGTGAGTTTCAAGTTTGCGGAAGATCATTTCCACCATAGAAATGCACCTTTATAATAAAGCATTACATGCATAATCGCATTTGCGGTCAATTTTGAGAATGCTGTGTTCACGCTAATTGATTGCATTTTGGAACGTTCGTGTTTATAGCCTACTGCCGTGTGCTCATTGCTGCGCTCATAATGTGAAAAATGGCCTAATAGTTTATCAACAATTTTAAGCTAAATGTTCTGAACTCTTACAACAGCCTCACTGATTTTTTTTTATGCTAGTGGTTGTATTAATTTTGGGATCTATTGCATCCCACAACTGTCCCAGACTATGTTTGGAATATTTCCTTCTTTCTCACAGAAGGACAAGTTGATGAATAGAATAGGTCAACTTTGTACTATGGGGATAGTAGATTGACATAGGCTAGTGCTTTTGCTGTACGTTAGGCCTACTCATCTTGTTGGCTTATGAAAAGTAAATGTGGACAGTTCTTCCAACATATTTAATATGCGCCTCAGAATTCGATAAGGACACGTGCCCCGATGTGTCGGTCTTCACTTGAAGCCTGTGAGAAGGACCCGAGATTGCCTGTGAGAAGGACCAGATCACGTGACGGGCATTGGCTAATTGAGATATCTGAGTGAGCCATGTGAGTGAGAGGTGCTTTGGAGCATTCAGCCGGCAGAAGGGAATTATAATGATTATATTCAGCCCAAGGGCACAACTGCCACTGGCCAGAAAAGGCGTGGATTTTTTTAGGGGGCATTACGGCCACACAAAGGGGATTCCGCCAGGAAATTCGAGGCATTATCAAGTGCTTGTCAAATTGTGAATGAGACACTGATGAAGTGTGTGCAGCCTGCGCAAGAAACCAAAGCAGAGCTCATGCCCTTCATGCAACTATTTTTAAACCATCATTAGAGTCGCATCATGCAGCCTTAGAATGTATAAAAAATCTAAACATATAGCCCAACATTTGTATCACAACTAAAGTTGCATAAATAACTCTATATTAAGCATATAGGAGGACCTGTTTCTTTGTTAACCGCTCAACACAGAATAGCCGCATGTGTGCACTCCCTCAAATCGTTTGGAGAAAACATCCTTTAATTTTTATTCAGCTATGTTAAATTCTATTCTTCATACTATAAAATAACGCCATGGAATTCTAAGCAAATCTTGTCTGCTAAATAAAATTGTGTAGCCCACAGCCATATTGCATAGCCAGATCAGGGCCTAACATAAGGACAACTCAGAGTATGCTATTCTGTTCTTCTGAAATATATTACATTTTCTTCATATCATGTTTCTTTAGACCTGTCCAAAATAAATAATGGATTTATAAAATGTATTTATTAGACTTTTTTAAATGTAGATGTTCGAAAGGTCATGTGTTCATGTTAATTAACGGTCAATTACCGTGAGACCTGCAGTTAATTGCTTGACAATCACCGGCTGACCAAATTTCATTAACGCCACAGCCCTAGCTGTAACACAACAAAAATATATTTCAAAAGTCAAGGGCAATGAGTACTTTCTAAAAGCAGTGTAGATAGAAGCATTATGCCGATATGACAGAGACAGGAAGGAAGAGAGGGATAGGGAGAGAGGGAGAGAGGGTGACATACAGAGTAAAGACATGCACCCTGTCTTTATGTGCAGTGACGAAGAGAGATTTTGAAGATTATTTGAGGATTTATTTGTACTTGTGTTCTTACGTACTGTGGCAGTTCTTCAGCTCTGCTTAGTATGACAGCATATCAGTACAATCAGTCTCTTCCCAGTCATCCCCAGCTGGGCTGCAGCTCATTTTGTTTTACTTGAGAGAGTTGCTGCATATTAGTGGGTCTCTCTCTCTCTCTCTCTCTCTCGCTCTCCTCTCTCCTTTCTCTCTCTCTGATGACTGAGGGCTGACTCACTGACTAAACTAAAAGAGCTGTCTGTTGAATCCTCAAAGAGATCACATAACTTTCCCAAGGATGAGAACACACACACACACACACACGCTCACACCCACACCCACACACTGTTCATGCAGACATTAAGCTGACACACAAATGCAGGCATTCTCATACACCACACACACACATACTTTCTCTCTCTGCTGATATTTTAACTGTGGTAGTGTGATGATAAGGACTCTGTACCTAGCTAGCAGGAAGGTCACAGCTTGGAGGGGCCCTGAGGAGCACTCTGCATAGAACTCCCTTCAACTCTCTTTGTCCCTGCTGTTACCATGAATAAATACACCTATTATTCCTGCCTGAATCAGCTGCACAGCTATCCATCTACATCCATCCAGACACTGTTTGCCTCCTCTATCTGTCTAGGCAGATAGCTCAATATTTACCTCAAAATTGGACATCTGTCCATGTCTTCTTAACCGGCCACAAAGGGCAACAGTGAGCGTTATTACCATGAAGTAGGCTTGGGTTTTACTAAGGTGTTGTGGATGGGGGTGACGGATGGGTGCAATCCCATGACTCCGGATCAGAAAATGACATGTTCAATTTATACTTTTTTTTTGTTTTACCCCTATTCCAAACTTTAACACTTACCTTCAAAATTTGACATTTGGAGCAAATTAGAAAATTTCGTTCTTCAAATTTCTGCCCTGCTAGAGCTTCCCCAGTAAGTGCTGTTATTGTGAAATGGAAACCTCTAGGAGGCTCAGCCACGAAGTGGTAGGCCACAAAAGCTCACAGAACTGGACCTCTGAGTACTGAAGCTTGTAGCACGTAAAAATCGTCTGTCCTTGGTTGCAACACTCACTACCGAGTTCCAAACTGCCTCTGGAAGCAACGTCAGCACAAGAACTGTTCGTCGGGAGCTTCATGAAATGGGTTTCCATTGCTGAGCAGACGCACACAAGCCTAAGATCACCATGCGCAATGCCAAGCGTTGGCTGGAGTGGTGTAAAGCTCGCCGCCATTGGACTCTGGAGCAGTGGAAACTTGTTCTCTGGAGTGATGAATCACGCTTCACGATCTTGCAGTCCGATGGACAAATCTGGGTTTGGCGGATGCCAGGAGAACGCTATCTGCCCCAATGAATAGTGCCAACTGTAAAGTTTGGTGGAGGAGGAATAGTAGTCTGGGGCTGTTTTTCATGGTTCGGGCTATGCCTACAGCATACAATGACATTCTAGACAATTCTGAGCTTCCAACTTTTGGGGAAGGAACCTTTCCTGTTTCAGTATGACAGTGACCCTGTGCACAAAGCAAAGTCCATACAGAAATGGTTTGTCGTGAACGGTGTGGAAGAATTTGACTGGCCTGCACAGAGCCCTGACCTCAATCCCATCGAACACCTTTGGGATGAATTGGAACGCCGACTGCGAGCCAGGCCTAATTGCCCAACATCAGTGCCCGACCTCAATAATGCTCTTGTGGCTGAATGAAAGCAAGTCCCCGCCACAATGTTCCAACATCTAGTGGAAAGCCTTCCCAGAAGAGTGGAGGCTGTTATAGCAGCAAAGGGCGGACCAACTTCATATTAATGCCCATGATTTTGGAATGAGACGTTCGACAAGCAGGTGTCCACATACTTTTGGTCATGTAGTGTATATGTATATGGAGACCGTTTAGTGCCAAAAATAAGGCATTAAATACATGTTTAAAAAAATATTATAATAATGTTTCCTGATCTTTCTTATATCGCTCAGATTTAGGACAGACACTTAAGAACAAAAATCCTGTTGTTCCATGTAGTGAATCTGTTATTCAATGTGTTTGTATTTGCTAATAGCAGTAAGGCAAACATTATTGGAGTTTTTTTTTTATTTTATATATAGATCGGCATACCATGGATCATTTAACTATTGGATTTTGAATTGTAGGACCCCTTTAGGTATATAAAAAAAAATGTTAAAATTGTTTGATAAAATATTTAATTTGGGCTTTACTATTATAGCCAATAGACTCGCATTGAATAACACATTTATAAATGGATAAAAGACACTAAAAAAATTAATCGTAAGTAATAAGGTTTTGAAGTGTCTGTCCTATATCTAGGAGATACAGTGAGGGAAAAAAGTATTTGATCCCCTGCTGATTTTGTACGTTTGCCCACTGACAAAGAAATGATCAGTCTATCATTTTAATTGTAGGTTTATTTGAACAGTGAGAGACAGAATAACAACTAAAAAATCCAGAAAACGCATGTCAGAAATGTTATAAATTGATTTGCATTTTAATGAGGGAAATAAGTATTTGACCCCCTCTCAATCAGAAAGATTTCTTGCTCCCAGGTGTCTTTTATACAGTTAACGAGCTGAGATTAGGAGCACACTCTTAAAGGGAGTGCTCCTAATCTCAGTTTGTTACCTGTATAAAATACACCTGTCCACAGAAGCAATCAATCAATCAGATTCCAAACTCTCCACCATGGCCAAGACCAAAGAGCTTTCCAAGGATGTCAGGGACAAGATTGTAGACCTACACAAGGTTGGAATGGGCTACAAGACCATCGCCAAGCAGCTTGGTGAGAAGGTGACAACAGTTGGTGCGATTATTCGCAAATGGAAGAAACACAACATAACTGTCAATCTCCCTCGGCCTGAGGCTCCATGCAAGATCTCACCTTGTGGAGTTGCAATCATCATGAGAACGGTGAGGAATCAGCCCAGAACTACACGGGAGGATCTTGTTAATGATCTCAAGGCAGCTGGGACCATAGTCACCAAGAAAACAATTGGTAACACACTACGCCGTGAAGGACTGAAATCCTGCAGCGCCCGCAAGGTCCCCCTCCTCAATAAAGCACATACAGAGGCCTGTCTGATGTTTGCCAATGAACATCTTAATGATTCAGAGGAGAACTGGGTGAAAGTGTTGTGGTAAGATGAGACCAAAATCGAGGTCTTTGGCATCAACTCAACTCGCCGTGTTTGGAGGAGGAGGAATGCTGCCTATGACCCCAAGAACACCATCCCCACCGTCAAACATGGAGGTGGAAACATTATGCTTTGGGGGTGTTTTTCTGCTAAGGGGACAGGACAACTTCACCGCATCAAAGGGACGATGGACGGGGCCATGTACCGTCAAATCTTGGGTGAGAACCTCCTTCCCTCAGCCAGGGCATTGAAAATGGGTTGTGGATGGGTATTCCAGCATGACAATGACCCAAAACACACGGCCAAGGTAACAAAGGAGTGGCTCAAGAAGAAGCACATTAAGGTCCTGGAGTGGCCTAGCCAGTCTCCAGACCTTAATCCCATAGAACATCTGTGGAGGGAGCTGAAGGTTTGAGTTGCCAAACGTCAGCCTCGAAACCTTAATGACTTGGAGAAGATCTGCAAAGAGGAGTGGAACAAAATCCCTCCTGAGATGTGTGCAAACCTGGTGGCCAACTACAAGAAACGTCTGACCTCTGTGATTGCCATCAAGGGTTTTGCCACCAAGTACTAAGTCATGTTTTGTAAATACTTATTTCCCTCATTAAAATGCAAATTAATTTATAACATTTTTGCCATGCATTTCTCTGGATTTTTTTGTTGTTATTCTGTCTCTCACTGTTCAAATAAACCTACCATTCAAATTATAGAATGATCATGTCTTTGTCAGTGGGCAAACGTACAAAATCAGCAGGGGATCAAATACTTTTTTTCCCTCACTGTAAATCATCCCTCTCATCTGACCTCCCTCTCTATGTTCCAAACTGTGCTATGTTAGAAGAGAATACTGGTATTCCTCTCTTTCTCTCCCCTTTGCCAAGAGGCAAGCCATACTGGGCCAAACGAGTCTCCCCATAGTCTCACCGGACTCTCCATAGCCTCACCCTCAGGTAATTACATGCAGCCGGAGGAGAGAGAAGAAAGCATTTAATGTAATTTTACACTCTCAGTGCCGTGCTAACAGTATGTTTAAACCCCACAGCTGCAGCACAGTATGCCAGTATCTGCTAGCCAGGCATTCTGGACTACAGTATCAGCCAAGCATTTTATTCGCTACAGATTATCTCTAAATCCTTCTTTATCTAACTTGTCTGGGATTTAAAAGTGTTCCCTGATATGTACCACCAGGTGGTTGCTGTGCCACATGCCTGGTATACACAGGTAGTGGATGGGGTGAGTACGATGTACAGAGCTGAGAGGAAAAGCACACGGGAAAATGCACTATAAAAATGAATGCAATCCATTTGATCACGGTTTTGCGGCCAGGGTTGGTCACAAGACATTTGTCCAAGCACCTTTCATGGCTGAATGGATGGAAGGTTCTCATTCACCTTGTACTCACACATTCCTCTATCTCTATCTGCTCCTGCACTTAATAAAACCAGATAAGTTCTGGCTACTCGAACATTTTGAGGAAACCGATTACCTCAACAACAAAAAAATGTTAAGAAACTTAAATAGCTGAAGTGAGCAGTACTACCTTCATATGAGTAATACAAATGCAGTTTTTTTTTGTTATACTTCAATTTAACACCCACACTAAGCCACGCCTTCCCAGTGTGTCTTGCCTTTTCGGTTGAATTGTAGAGTTACCACCCATAACTGTATTTGGTAGTGACAGAGACATGGTTGTTGACTTCGTTTGAAATCAGTCTCATGGCCTTCACCAAATAAGTGTCTAGGTAGCCCCCCCTGGGCCACGTGTAGCTCAGTTGGTAGAGCATGGCACTTGCAACGCCAGGGTTGTGGGTTTGTTTCCCACAGGGGGCCAGTATGAAGAAAAAAAGAATGTATGCACTAACTGTAAGTCGCTCTGGATAAGAGCGTCTGCTAAATGACTAAAGATGTAAAATATATCTAATTTTAATTATCACATGCACTGAGTGTAACAGGTGTGGACCTTACTTTGAAATGCTTACAAGCCCTTAACCAACAATGTAGTTTTAAGAGAATACAGATAAAATATTTACTAAATAAACGAAAGTATAAAAATAAAAAAAGTAACACAATAAAATAACTATAATGAGGCAGTATACAGGGGGTACTGGTACCGAGTCAATGTGCGGGGGTACAGGTTAGTCTAGGTAATTTGTACATGTAGACAGGGGTAAAGTGAGAATGCATAGATAATAAACAGCGAGTAGCAGCAGTGTAAAATCAAAGGGGGTTGTGAATGCAAATACTCCGGGTGGCCATTTGATTAATTGTTGAGCAGTCTTTTGGCTTGGGTGTAGAAGCTGTTAACGAGCCTTTTGGACCTAGACTTGGCGATCCGGTAACGCTTGCCATGCGGTAGCAGAGAGAACAGTCTATGACTTGGGTGACTGGAGTCTTTATTTTTATATTTTATTTTTTTATGTTTTTTACATATTTAGCAGACGCTCTTATCCAGAGCGACTTACAGGAGCAATTAGGGTTAAGTGCCTTGCTCAAGGGCACATCGACAGATTTTTCACCTAGTCGGCTCGGGGATTAGAACCAGCGACCTTTCGGTTACTGGCACAACGCTCTTTACCACTAAGCTACCTTTGACAAATCTTTGGGCCTTCCTCTGACACCGCCTTGTATATAGGTCCTGGATGGCAGGAAGCTTGGCCCCAGTGATGTACTGGGTTGTACGCACTACCCTCTGTAGCGCCTTACAGTCGGATGACGAGCAGTTGCCATACCAGGCGGTGATGCAACTGGTCAGGATGCTCTCGATGGTGCAGCTGTAGAACATTTTGAGGATCTGGGAACCCATGTCAAATCTTTTCAGTCTCCTGAGGGGGAAAAGGCATTGTTGTGCACTCTTCACAACTTTCTTGTTGTGTTTGGACCATGACAGTTTGTTGGTGATGTGGACACCAAGGAACTTGAAACTCTCAACCCGCTCCACTACAGCCCCGTCGATGTGAATGGGGGCGTGTTCGGCCCTCTATTTCCTGTAGTCCACGATCATCTCCTTTGTCTTGCTCATATTGAGGGAGAGGTTGTTGTCCTGGCACCACACTGCCAGGTCTCTGACCTCCTCCCTATAGGCTGTCTCATTGTTGTCGATGATCAGACCTACCACCGTTGTGTCGTCAACAAACTTAATGATGGTGTTGGAGTTGTGCTTGGCCACGCAGTCGTGGGTGAACAGGGATAACAGGAGGGAACTAAGCACGCACCCCTGGGGGGCCCCCGTGTTGAGGATCAGCGTGGCAGATGTGTTGTTACCTACCCTTACTACCTGGGGGCGGCCTGTCAGGAAGTCCAGGATCCAGTTGCGGAGGGAGGTGTTTAGTCCCAGGGTCCTTAGCTTAGTGATGAGATTTGTGAGCACTATGGTGTGGAATGCTGAGCTGTAGTCAATGAACAGCATTCTCACAACATGTTCCTTTTGTCCAGGTGGGAAAGGGCAGTGTGGAGTGCGATTGAGATTGCTTTTTAGAAATGTGTATGTGTTTGTGTGTGTTGAGCGGGTTGTATGTGTAAGCATGGATGTACAGTATGTGTTTATTTGTATGTGGGTTTATCGGTGTGTGCAGTAATACAGTATGTAGGGCTACCTACATACCTACCAGTTATTGCATATTATTGTCTCCTGAAACAAAGCAATGAAAGTCAACCAATCCCAAACAAATAAATTATAATTCAGAATGAAAGGATTAATAAAGTTAAAATCAAATCAAAACTCATCCAGCTACGACAGCATCATAATCACTGCCCAGCTGTAGGCCTAGTCTTTTAGGGGGTAGATCAGCTTTAATATTGCAGATAGATTAATAACTTCCATCAATGTAATTGTCTGAATAACTTCCAATCCCCCATGTTTTTTTTCTCTCGCAAATATATATATATATATATATATACATACATACATACATATACACATACATACAATTGAAGTCGGAAGTTTACATACACCTTAGCCAAATACATTTAAACTCAGTTTTTCACTATTCCTGACATTTAATCCTAGTAGAAATTCCCTGTTTTAGGTCAGTTAGGATCACCACTTTATTTTAAGAATGTGAAATGTCAGAATAATAGTAGAGAGAATGATTTATTTAAGCTTTTATTTATTTCATCACATTCCCAGTGGGTCAGAAGTTTACATACACTCAATTAGTATGTGGTAGCATTGCCTTTAAATTGTTTAACTTGGGTCAAACGTTTCGGGTAGCCTTCCACAAGCTTCCCACAATAAGTTGGGTGAATTTTGGCCCATTCCTCCTGACAGAGTTGGTGTAACTGAATCAGGTTTGTAGGCCTCCTTGCTCGCACACTCTTTTTCAGTTCTGCCCACACATTTTCTATAGGATTGAGGACAGGGCTTTGTGATGGCCACTCGAATACCTTGACTTTGTTGTCCTTAAGACATTTTGCCACAACTTTGGAAGTATGCTTGTTCATTTGGAAGACCCATTTGCGACCAAGCTTTAACTTTCTGACTGATGTCTTGAGATGTTGCTTCAATATATCCACATAATTTTCCTTCCTCATGATTCCATCTATTTTGTGAAGTGCACCAGTCCCTCCTGCAGCAAAGCACCCCCACAGCATGATGCTGCCACCCACGTGCTTCACGGTTGGGAAGGTGATCTTGGTCTTGCAAGCTACCCCCTTTTTCCTCCAAACATAACAATGGTCATTATGGCCAAACAGTTCTATTATTGTTTCATCCGACAAGAGGACATTTCTCCAAAAAGTATGATCTTTGTCCCCATGTGCAGTTGCAAACCGTAATCTGTATTTTTTATGGCGGTTTTGGAGCAGTGGCTTTTTCCTTGCTGAGCGGCCTTTCAGGTTCTGTCGATATAGGACTCGTTTTACTGTGGATGTCGATACTTTTGTACCTGTTTCCTCCAGCATCTTCACAAGGTCCTTTGCTGTTGTTCTGGGATTGATTTGCACTTTTCACACCAAAGTACGTACATCTCTAGGAGACAGAACGCGTCTCCTTCCTGAGCGGTATGATGGCTGCGTGGTCCCATGGTGTTTAAACTTGCGTACTATTGTTTTTACAGATGAAAGTGGTACCTTCAGGCGTTTGGAAATTGCTCCCAAGGATGAACCAGACTTGTGGAGGTCTACAATTATTTTTCTGATGTCTTGGCTGATTTATTTTGATTTTCCCATGATGTCAAGCAAAGAGGCACTGAGTTTGAACGTAGGCCTTGAAATACATCCAAAGGTACACCTCCAATTGACTCAAATGATGTCAATTAGCCTATCAGAAATGTCTAAAGCCATTACATCATTTTCTGGAATTTACCAAGCTGTTAAAGGCACAGTCAACTTAGTGTATGTAAACTTATGACACACTGGAATTGTGATACAGTGAATTATAAGTAAAATAATCAGTCTGTAAACAATTGTTGGAAAAATTACTTGTGTCATGCACAAAGTAGATATCCTAACTGACTTGTCAAAACTATAGTTTGTTAACAAGAAATGTGTGGAGTGGTTGAAAAACGAGTTTTAATGACTCCAACCTAAGTGTATGTAAACTTCCGACTTCAACTGTACATATACACATACATATACATACGTATATATGCATATCCTTTTAAAAATATATTTCCCTTTATTACTCCTGAACTTCCTCTACCCTCAACCTCTCTGATCATTTTCATGACGTCCAACCGGTTTGCTTCTATATACCAAATCTTTCTAACTGTGCTCTTTCACAAAAGCTCTCAACCTATAACCTATATACTTATTATGAACAAAGTATGCTTTAAATTAGTTATGTTGTTGTTATTAGCTGTTGCTAGTTGTTACTAGTCCCATCCTTCAGCTCCATTCAACACCTGCCATCTATCTCCCAACACCATCCATATTGGATTTATATTTGCCATATATTTTTCAACTGTACTGTGATGTTTCACAAAAGTTCTGAACCCTCTATTCTCATTGTTTCTACAGATTGTAAAATGAAAATAAACATTTTTGATAAAAGTATTATTATATTATTGATCGATTGACTATGAATTTCAGATCACCCTGTAGTGCTATCTGCAGGGTTAGCTCCAGGTAAATATTGCAATCCTTCAGCAATTCCTGGACCTGTGAAGAGAAACAACCTACAAATGGACAGTACCAAAACAAATGATCTAATGATTCCGTCTCTTCGCAGCAAAATCTGTAGAGCTGGGAAGATTCTATCCTCCATATAAATAACATTCTATTGGTAGCAAGAATTTTATAAAATAATTTAAATTGAAAAATTCTAAGTTTTGAATCTGGCGTCGTTTTGTGTTATCAGTTCATGAACACTATGCCATGGAATCGGTTCGTCAAAAACCTCTTCCCAACTATTTTGCAATCTATGTGGGACGGCTGTCAATCCTTTGGTCCTTAAATGAAACTGGAATACTTTTTTATTTATCACAATTTTCTTTAACCAATTATGATCTTTAATGCAGGGCCGACAGACAAGTTCCTTACTTTTTATCCCTTCCACTTTCCTCTTCCATTTTTGCGGAAATGCTGCAATTATTTGGTTGTAATTTTGGGTAGAGCAGACATTTCCATATGTTTTTGTTAGCTGCATGTGCGACATAACTAATTTGAGTTTAACCACAATATTTGTTGGATTATTTGTTCTGTCGTTTCTGGAGGACTAAATTGACTTGTTTTAGAAATAGTGATATTTGGGAGATTATTTCCTTTTCAAATACAGTGGAGAAAAAAAGTATTTAGTCAGCCACCAATTGTGCAAGTTCTCCCACTTAAAAAGATGAGAGAGGCCTGTAATTTTCATCATAGGTACACGTCAACTATGACAGACAAATTGAGGAAAAAAAATCCAGAAAATCACATTGTAGGATTTTTAATGAATTTATTTGCAAATTATGGTGGAAAATAAGTATTTGGTCACCTACAAACAAGCAAGATTTCTGGCTCTCACAGACCTGTAACTTCTTCTTTAAGAGGCTCCTCTGTCCTCCACTCGTTACCTGTATTAATGCACCTGTTTGAACTTGTTATCAGTATAAAAGACACCTGTCCACAACCTCAAAGAGTCACACTCCAAACTCCACTATGGCCAAGACCAAAGAGCTGTCAAAGGACACCAGAAACAAAATTGTAGACCTGCACCAGGCTGGGAAGACTGAATCTGCAATAGGTAAGCAGCTTGGTTTGAAGAAATCAACTGTGGGAGCAATTATTAGGAAATGGAAGACATACAAGACCACTGATAATCTCCCTCGATCTGGGGCTCCACGCAAGATCTCACCCCGTGGGGTCAAAATGATCACAAGAACGGTGAGCAAAAATCCCAGAACCACACGGGGGGACCTAGTGAATGACCTGCAGAGAGCTGGAACCAAAGTAACAAAGCCTACCATCAGTAACACACTACGCCGCCAGGGACTCAAATCCTGCAGTGCCAGATATGTCCCCCTGCTTAAGCCAGTACATGTCCAGGCCCATCTGAAGATTGCTAGAGTGCATTTGGATGATCCAGAAGAGGATTGGGAGAATGTCATATGGTCAGATGAAACCAAAATATAACTTTTTGGTAAAAACTCAACTCGTCGTGTTTGGAGGACAAAGAATGCTGAGTTGCATCCAAAGAACACCATACCTACTGTGAAGCATGGGGGTGGAAACATCATGCTTTGGGGCTGTTTTTCTGCAAAGGGACCAGGACGACTGATCCGTGTAAAGGAAAGACTGAATGGGGCCATGTATCTTCAGATTTTGAGTGAAAACTTTTTTCCATCAGCAAGGGCATTGAAGATGAAACGTGGCTGGGTCTTTCAGCATGACAATGATCCCAAACACGCCGCCCGGGCAACGAAGGAGTGGCTTCGTAAGAAGCATTTCAAGGTCCTGGAGTGGCCTAGCCAGTCTCCAGATCTCAACCCCATAGAAAATCTTTGGAGGGAGTTGAACGTCCATGTTGCCCAGCGACAGCCCCAAAACATCACTGCTCTAGAGGAGATCTGCATGGAGGAATGTGCCAAAATACCAGCAACAGTGTGTGAAAACCTTGTGAAGACTTACAGTAAACGTTTGACCTGTGTCATTGCCAACAAAGGGTATATAACAAAGTATTGAGAAACTTTTGTTGTTGACCAAATACTTATTTTCCACCATAATTTGCAAATAAATTCATTAAAAATCCTACAATGTGATTTTCTGGAGAAAAAAAATCTCATTTTGTCTGTCATAGTTGACGTGTACCTATGATGAAAATTACAGGCCTCTCTCATCTTTTTAAGTGGGAGAACTTGCACAATTGGTGGCTGACTAAATACTTGTTTTCCCCACTGTAACTGAAAGTGAGAGGTTGTAATCTTAATAAAGGGAAAAAGGCCATTTTTGAACATGGGGTGAGACAAACTGACTAATTTGCTAGAGAACCAGTTTGGATTTAAGTATACAGTGAGGGAAAAAAGTATTTGATCCCCTGCTGATTTTGTACGTTTGCCCACTGACAAAGACATGATCAGTCTATAATTTTAATGGTAGGTTTATTTGAACAGTGAGAGACAGAATAACAACAAAAAAATCCAAAAAAACGCATGTCAAAAATGTTATAAATTGATTTGCATTTTAATGAGGGAAATAAGTATTTGACCCCTCTGCAAAACATGACTTAGTACTTGGTGGCAAAACCCTTGTTGGCAATCACAGAGGTCAGACATTTCTTATAGTTGGCCACCAGGTTTGCACACATCTCAGGAGGGATTTTGTCCCACTCCTCTTTGCAGATCTTCTCCAAGTCATTAAGGTTTCGAGGCTGAAGTTTGGCAACTCGAACTTTCTGCTCCCTCCAAAGATTATCTATGGGATTAAGGTCTGGAGACTGGCTAGGCCACTCCAGGACCTTAATGTGCTTCTTATTGAGCCACTCCTTTGTTGCCTTGGCCGTGTGTTTTGGGTCATTGTCATGCTAGAATACCCATCCACGACTAATTTTCAATGCCCTGGCTGAAGCAAGGAGGTTCTCACCCAAGATTTGACGGTACATGGCCCCGTCCATCGTCCCTTTGATGCGGTGAAGTTGTCCTGTCCCCTTAGCAGAAAAACACCCCCAAAGCATAATGTTTCCACCTCCATGTTTGACGGTGGGGATGGTGTTCTTGGGGTCATAGGCAGTATTCCTCCTCCTCCAAACACGGCGAGTTGAGTTGATGCCAAAGACCTCGATTTTGGTCTCATCTGACCACAACACTTTCACCCAGTTCTCCTCTGAATCATTCAGATGTTCATTGAAACTTCAGACGGGCCTGTATATGTGCTTTCTTGAGCAGGGGGACTTTGCGGGCGCTGCAGGATTACAGTCCTTTACGGCGTAGTGTGTTACCAATTGTTTTCTTGGTGACTATGGTCCCAGCTGCCTTGAGATCATTGACAAGATCCTCCCGTGTAGTTCTGGGCTGATTCCTCACCGTTCTCATGATCATTGCAACTCCACGAGGTGAGATCTTGCATGGAGCCCCAGGCTGAGGGAGATTGACAGTTCTTTTGTGTTTCTTCCATTTGCGAATAATCGCACCAACTGTTGTCACCTTCTCACCAAGCTGCTTGGCGATGGTCTTGTAGTCCATTCCAGCCTTGTGTAGGTCTACAATCTTGTCCCTGACATCCTTGTTGAGCTCTTTGGTCTTGGCCATGGTGGAGAGTTTGGAATCTGATTGATTGATTGCTTCTGTGGACATGTGTCTTTTATACAGGTAACAAGATGAGATTAGGAGCACTCCCTTTAAGAGTGTGCTCCTAATCTCAGCTCGTTACCTTTATAAAAGACACCTGGGAGCCAGAAATCTTTCTGATTGAGATAGGGTCAAGTACTTATTTCCCTCATTGAAATGCAAATCAATTTATAACATTTTTTGACATGCGTTTTTCTGGATTTTGTTGTTGTTATTCTGTCTCTCACTGTTCAAATAAACCTACCATTAAAATGATAGATTGATCATGTCTTTGTCAGTGGGCAAACGTACAACATCAGCAGGGGATCAAATACTTTTTTCCCTCACTGTAACTTTTGTATGACTGAAGCTTTTAGTGATAGGTCTAATGCTTTAATATTTAATTATTTCTGTCCTCCGAATTCATATTCATTTTATAAATAGGTCCATTTAATTTTGTCTGACTTGCCGTTCCAAATAAAATAGAATATTATTTTCTCATTAATTTTTTTTAAACTGTTCACTAGGCGTAGGCAATACCATAAGCAAATAGGTAAACTGGGATAATACTAAAGAGTTAATCAGGGTTATTTTTTGTCACGATCGCCAATAAAGTAGGACCAAAGCGCAGCGTTGGGAGTGAACATGATAACTTTAATGTTGAAATAACGACAAAACAAAAACACGATCCGTAACGTCCTCAGTACACCGACTGAACATAGAACAAAAACCCACAACTAACACAAGAAAACCTACATCTTAAATATGGCTCCCAATCAGAGATAACGAGCCGACAGCTGACACTCGTTACCTCCGATTGGGAGTCATTGAATACAAACAAGGAAACACAACCACAACCTAGAAATAGACACAACAGAACTCCCCACCTAGAAATAAACGTGACAGACATGCAACCATAAAACATCACCCAAAACCCAACAAAACAACATACACCCTGGCTCAAATACACAAGTCCTGGAGCCAGAGTGTGACAGTACCCCCCCCTAAAGGTGCGAACTCCGGGCGCACCAGCATACAGTCTAGGGGAGGGTCTGGGTGGGCGTCTGTCCACGGTGGCGGTTCTGCCCCTGGTCGTGGTCCCCATCCCACCTTAGTCACCACCCGCTTCCCTAGCCTCCTCCACATTACCACCCCCCAACTACACCCCACTGGGTTAAGGGGCGGCACCGGACTAAGGGGCAGCACCGGACTACGGGGAAGTACCGGACTAAGGGGCAGTACCGGACTAAGGGGCAGTACCAGGCTGAATGGCGGATACTGGCTGGACGGCTCTGGTGGCTCCTGGCTGGTCGGCTCTGGCGGATCCTGGCTGGACGGCTCTGGCGGATCCCGGCTGGACGGCTCTGGCGGATCCCGGCTGGACGGCTCTGGCGGATCCCGGCTGGACAGCTCTGGCGGATCCCGGCTGGACGGCTCTGGCGGATCCCGGCTGGACGGCTCTGGCGGATCCTGGCTGGACGGCTCTGGCGGATCCTGGCTGGACGGCTCATGGCTGGCTGATGGATCTGGCTGCTCATGGCTGGCTGACGGATCTGGCTGCTCATGGCTGGCTGACGGATCTGGCTGCTCATGGCTGGCTGACGGATCTGGCTGCTCATGGCTGGCTGACGGATCTGGCTGCTCATGGCTGGCTGACGGATCTGGCTGCTCATGGCCGGCTGACGGATCTGGCTGCTCATGGCTGGACGGCTCTGGCGGATCCTGGCTGGCGGAAGGCTCTGGCTGATCCTGTCTGGCAGAAGGCTCTGGCTGATCCTGTCTGGCGGAAGGCTCTGGCTGATCCCGTCTGGCGGAAGGCTCTGGCTGATCCCGTCTGGCGGAAGGCTCTGGCTGATCCTGTCTGGCGGACGGCTCTGGCTGGACAGGGCTGACGACGCACCCCGTAGGCTCGGGGCGTTGAGCAGGGACAGGCAGAACCGCACTGGGGACACACACCCCTGGCCCTACACGGGGATCAGGAACGGGCCGGACCGGACTGGAAACACCCCCCAGTACCTCTCGCCGTGCCTCCACACTTTCCATCCCCTTCGTAACCAGTGGCCCCCTTAAACTGGCGGCCATATCTGCCAACCTCTTGCACTCCTCCGGGCCGTACACCTTCTGCCCCGACGTCGTGAGCCCCCCCCTAAAAATTTTCTGGGGGTCTCTCCTCTCGGTGGACCAGGCCTCCATAGTCCTCTCCCAACCTTCGCTCTTCTGGCTCCACCACCCGTTATCCAACTGCTGCTTGGTCTCGTTGTGGTGGGTTTTTCTGTCACGATCGCCAATAAAGTAGGACCAAAGCGCAGCGTTGGGAGTGAACATGATAACTTTAATGTTGAAATAACGACAAAACAAAAACACGATCCGTAACGTCCTCAGTACACCGACTGAACATAGAACAAAAACCCACAACTAACACAAGAAAACCTACATCTTAAATATGGCTCCCAATCAGAGATAACGAGCCGACAGCTGACACTCGTTACCTCCGATTGGGAGTCATTGAATACAAACAAGGAAACACAACCACAACCTAGAAATAGACACAACAGAACTCCCCACCTAGAAATAAACGTGACAGACATGCAACCATAAAACATCACCCAAAACCCAACAAAACAACATACACCCTGGCTCAAATACACAAGTCCTGGAGCCAGAGTGTGACATTTTTCCACAATTTGACAGGTATTTACCTTTCCATGGTAGCAATATCTTATCTATTTTTGCTAACTTTCTATTACAATTTATTGGAGTGAAATCATTTATTTCATTTAGGATATGTTTTTTATTTTGCTATTTTTTTCACCTTTATTTAAACAGGCAAGCCAGTTGAGAACAAGTTCTCATTTACAACTGTGACCTGGCCAAGATAA
Source organism: Coregonus lavaretus (assembly GCF_964263955.1). Classification (NCBI taxonomy): domain Eukaryota; kingdom Metazoa; phylum Chordata; class Actinopteri; order Salmoniformes; family Salmonidae; genus Coregonus; species Coregonus lavaretus. The sequence goes on from NC_140011.1 coordinate 11,127,292, forward strand.
GCAAAGCCGTGCGATAAAAACAACAACACGAGTTACATATGGGGTAAAACAAAACATAAATTCAAAAATACAACAGAAAATATATATTAAGTGTGTGCAAATGTAGCAAGTTATGGAGGTAAGTAGGCAAAAGTGCAAAATAATTACAATTAGTATTAACACTGGAGTGATAGATGTGCAAGAGATAATGTGCAAATAGAGATACTGGGGTGCAAATGAGCAAAATAAATAACAATAAGGGGATGAGGTAGTTGTGTGGGCTAATTTCAGATGGGCTGTGTACAGGTGCAGGGAACGGTAAAGTGCTCTGACAACTGATGCTTAAAGTTAGTGAGGGAGATAAGAGTCTCCAACTTCAGAGATTTTTGCAATTCGTTCCAGTCATTGGCAGCAGAGAACTGGAAGGAATGGCGGCCAAAGGAGGTGTTGGCTTTGGGGATGACCAGTGAGATATACCTGCTGGAGTGCATACTACGGGTGGGTGTTGCTATGGTGACCAATAAGCTAAGATAAGGCGGGGATTTGCCTAGCAGTGATTTATAGATGGCCTGGAGCCAGTGGGTTTGGCGACGAATATGTAGTGAGGACCAGCCAACAAGAGCGTACAGGTCACAGTGGTGGGTAGTATATGGGGCTTTGGTGACAAAACGGATGGCACTGTGATAGACTACATCCAATTTGCTGAGTAGAGTGTTGGAGGCTATTTTGTTAATGACATCGCCGAAGTCAAGGATCGGTAGGATAGTCCGTTTTACGAGGGCATGTTTGGCAGCATGAGTGAAGGAGGCTTTGTTGCAGGGGGGGGGGGCTAGTTGCAGCGGAGGGTGCAGAGCTGGTGACCGGGGTAGTGGTAGCCAGGTGGAAAGCATGGCCAGCCGTAGCAAAATGCTTGTTGAAATTCATGATTATTGTAGATTTATCGGTTGTGATAGTGTTTCCTAGCCTCAGTGCAGTGGGCAGCTGGGAGGAGGTGCTCTTATTCTCCATGGACTTTACAGTGTCCCAAAACTTTTTGGAGTTAGTGCTACAGGATGCAAATTTATGTTTGAAAAAGCTAGCCTTTGCTTTCCTAACTGCTTGTGTATATTGGTTCCTAACTTCCCTGAAAAGTTGCATATCGCGGGGGCTATTCGATGCTAATGCAGTATGCCACAGGATGCTTTTGTGCTGGTGTAGGGCAGTCAACTCTGAGGAGAACCAGGGGCTATATCTGTTCTTAGTTCTGAATTTTTTGAATTGGGCATGCTTATTTAAGATTGAGAGGAAAGCACTTTTAAAGAACAACCAGGCATCCTCTACTGACGGAATGAGATCTATATCCATCCAGGATACCTGGGCCAGGTCAATTAGGAAGGCCTGCTCGCTAAAGTGTTTTAGGGAGCGTTTGACAGTGATGAGGGTTGGTCGTTTGACCGCGGACCCGTTACGGACGCAGGCAATAAGGCAGTGATCGCTGAGATCCTGGTTGAAGACAGGGTGTATTTAGAGGGTAGATTTGTCAGGATGATATCTATAAGGGTGCCCATGTTTACAGATTTAGGGTTTGAACCTGGTAGGTTCCTTGATCATTTGTGTGAGATTGAGGGCATCTAGTTTGGATTGTAGGATGGCCGGGGTGTTAAGCATATCCCAGTTTAGGTCACCAAGCAGTACGAACTCTGAGGATAGATGGGGGGCAATCAATTCACATATGGTGTCCAGGGCACAGCTGGGGGCTGAGGGGGGTCTGTATGCTGATAATGGTCCTCTGAGTATATCAAAAAAGGTTTGGTATACCTCGACTGTTATGCCATCCAACCCTGGAGTTTTCCCGGACTTAAAGTCTTTAATTGCATCCATAAGTTCCTCCTCTGTAATTTCACCTTCACATGAGTCTTTCTGTATGGCTGTTAATTTTACATTATCAATAGAAGAAAAAAAACTACAATTAGCTTCAGTTAGAGGAGATGGAGGTGACTGAAACAAAAACATATGCTTAAAGTACTTTGCTTCCTCCTTCAAAATAGTATTTGCTGAATCATGTGTGACTCAGTCATTTGTAACCGGTTTCAGTAAATTCTTTTTGGTAGCATTTCTATGTTGAAGATTAAACAATTATTTGGTGCATATTCCCCCATATTCCATCCAGTTCGCTTCATTTTGTATAATATATTACACTTGATCTTTCTTGAATAAGTTTCTCCATTTCTTTTTGTTTTTCCTCTAATTTATTCTGAGCCTCTATGTTACAGTTTTTATTGCCATCTATATGTTCTGTTAGACCTTCTATTTCCTTTGTTAGTATGGACTAAATTGCTTTTGTTTTCGAGAAGAGTACTGAATTGCATGGCCTCTAAAGGCACATTTAGGTCAGACCGCATTCTGTCCCCTATCAACACTTTTTAAACTTTTGGTGCCAACGAGAATGACATAAGAAAGAAGTTTAAGATGGCTAGCTTGATTGAGTCTCTGCCATGTATATAACACTAGGTCAGGATATTTAAGCCTCCATATATCTACTAGTTCTAATGTATCCATGACATTCATGATTTCCTTAAGAGCATGAGGGTGATAGTTTGTAGTGTGATTTCCTTTGCGGTCCATTGAGCTATTTAAAGCAGTATTATAGTCTCCCACCATAATAATAGAGTCTTGTATTGATTGAAGGGTTGACAATTTATTATATATAGTCAAAAAAGTGTGAATCATCATTATTTGGTCCGTAAAGGTTAATGAGCCATATCTGTTTATGGTCCAATAACATATTTGAAATCATCCATCTACCTTGCGGATCTGTTTGGACAATTTGCACATTCGGATCGAAATCACTGTTAATTAATATCATCACCCCTTTTGAGTTTCTTTGCCCATGGGAGAAGAATATCCCCCCCTTGTTCCGTGTAAGGTATGTTGTTTTTGTCTACCTTGGACTTCACGTTTCGTTTCGGTTATTGTTTTGTCATTGTGTTTATTAAGTTTAAATAAACATGTATGCATATCACGCTGCGCCTTGGTCTGACCCGTTCATCAACGATCGTGACAGGGATACACACACACACACACACACACACACCAACACACACACACACATAGTCTTACACACTCAACCCCTTTCCTCCACAATCAACCATAAGCTCAGATGCTCACCGGTTGTTACATCCCAGAGCCCAAATCAAGAAAGGACCTGATTTACGAATGCATATACAGTTACAGCTGTTTGAGCAAACATTGACAAAAATGTGAGATTTGATTAACCTATGTCAAGTCCTAGGTAATGGAGATCAGATCCACCCTCATCCCCTGAAACACAAACACTCTGGTCCCCCGTTGTAACCATTTTTCCCAAGCATCTCTGTGCAGTCAGACCTTTGATTATTTTGTGCCACCAGGGCCACAATAACATGCCCCCTCTCTGATTGTCTGAGTGTGACCCCCTCCCCATGGGTTACTGCAACCAGTGATGCCAGAACTGCCACTACCTGGGTGGGGGTACCCCACCGGAATCCCCACCGGCTAGTTACAAGGTCATCAAGGTTCTCATTTGCAACTTTGAGAATTTCCTTGTATATTATGCTCTCCCATCAGGGGACTCTGGCTTTCTAGGACCAACCCTGCCAGGCAGGCTCAGAATCTTGAGGGGGCGGTGCTGCTCTAGTGGGTCTCTGACTGCATTTATATTTCTGTTTTGATTGCATTATTTATATAGGCAACTTACAGCAGGGCCATAAAACAGATGGGGACTTCTCTTTGGTGTATGGGTCACTCAGGTGGGTGTCTAGGATATAGGGTTGTGGACCGTTCCATGATGATAGGACAATAAATAAATAAATTAGATGTATACTTTATTTAAAAATGTATATCCCTCATCTGCACAAAATTGAAAGCTCTCTCTCACAACCCCTGCTCATAGACATATGTTGGTTCTGGAATATGCAACCATTTCCTTTCTCACTCACTTAACGCCACACTTTTCCAAACACAAAAACGCACACTACACCTTCCATCACAATACATCCACACATACCCACATACTGTGCCTTCTATGTTTTCTGTTTGCTATGTTTTTATCTCCACTATGTTGATTGAGTACTTGTGTTCTAATTAGTTATATTTGAAGATATATTATTTTGCTTGTTATCCTTTCTTGTAATGCCGTCTTATCCCTTTATAAAATACTATAACTACTATAAATGTGTTTTATTATTACAATCCCTACCATGGCTAGTATTTGGTGTTCCATTAATCGACTCCTCTATTAGAACTTTCAGAATAGCCATGGAGTAGTCTTTGTGTCGCGGAACATTTGGTTGTCAATATACAGTTTATCGACTACGAGAGCAACACGCTTCCCTTTTAATCTATTTTCCTTGAAGATTGGGTACAGAACTTTACGCCGTTCTGCAATATCCCTCGGGAACTGATCATTCATGCCTATTTTCGTGCAAGCAAGTATTTTACCTAGGCTTTTAACCATTACTTTATCCTTAAATAAAGCAAAATTGGCAACGATTGGACGCTTATATCTCTGTCCTCTTTGTCCAAAACCGTGTACATGTTCGAGTTGGATTTTATCGACAGCATCGAGTGGGATTTGAAGCGCTGTAAGAAAGATGTCCTTCACAATTCTTTCGGTAACCTCTCCTTATTTTTCTTGGATACCCGTAAGTACTAGATTTTCTCTCATCGATCTAGTCTGTATATCTAGTAAGGCTCTCTCAAAAAGTTGTTCTCCTTTTTAAGTTCCTTAACGTCCGTTTCTATCTTAGCTTTTTTTGTATGTTTCTCCATTATCGCTGCTTTTTCATCACTCATTTCAAGACTCGCCTTCAACTCCTTTACATCCTTGCTGACCAACTCTAGTATGCCCAGTTTGTCATTTATTGACTTCAACAGATCGCTTTCCACACTTACCAGTCCCAGTGGTGAAAAGCATAAATCATCTGTATCCGTCGAGGAGTCACGTTTTCTCTTGGAGATTGATTCTCCTCGTTTATCCTCCGTCATGTTTGAGTGTTGCTTGTTGTTGTAATATTTGTCAATACATTTCTCTAGCCTTATGATTTGTTTTGTGTTATTATTCAGATTGAATGTTCTTACCCACAAGTATATGAAGTGCTAATATTTAGTCTAACTTACTGATATTGAATATTACGTTTTTATCTTGAGGTGATTCGCACCGCCGTGTGTTCAATACGCCATCTTCTTGGCCTAGTCTTACTGTAACCCACTACAGCAGCTGAGCAGACAGACATTATATAATACGATCTCCCGGATGACAAAGAGAAATAGAAACTACAATCCCGGCATATATAATTTATATGGACATATAACTGTTTTCAGGTAAGGGTTCCTCTCACAGCGCATTCATATCTCATCTATTATTCAACTGTTAAGAGAGGAGAGAAGCCTCATCTGTGATTCTGACACTCTCAGTGTTCAACGAGCCCCATCAGCTACTATCAGAGGAGCGCAATAGAGGCAAGGCCCTCAGCAACCCTGATGCTGTCACACCCTACTGAAACGCCCAGCCTACAGCATCAGCCTCAGAGCAGAGTAGAGGCAAGGCTCCCTGATGCTAGCACACCCTTTAGTGTCTTAGCCTGGTAGAGCTCATAGAGGCAGGCGAATAGCTGCAGATGTAGGATCTTAATTTGCCCAGGTTGTCACAGCAATAAAATATTCCTGCAGCAACAGGAAATGTGAATTATTGTGTGGATTATAATTAGTGGACATTTTTGTAGGGGTTGATACATTTTTTGTTTGTCTGAAATTTTAAAGAGGAAACTTTAGAAGCCTTTTAAAACCAGCAATACACTACAGGTTTGCATTTCCTGCTGTGCAGAAAATGTTCTGCAACAACAGGGTGATCAAATTAAGATCCTACATCTGTAGCTAGCCTACCCCATATGCTGCAGTTTGGGGCTCAGAGCGGAGGCAAGGCCCTCAGCAGCTTTGCCTGACACTGTTGTACCTGCTATTGAAACTTCCATCCACATACACAGAGTGTACAAAACATTAGGAACACCTTCCTAATATTGAGTTGCACCCCATTTTACCTTCAGAACAGCCTCAATTTGTCGGGGCATGGGATACAAGGTGTCGAAAGCATTCCACTGGGATACTGGCCCATGTTGATTCCAATACTTCCCACAATTGTGTCAAGTTGGCTGGATGTCCTTTGTGTGGTGGACCATTCTTGATACACACAGGAAACTGTTGAGCATGAAAAAACCCAGCAGCGGTGCAGTTCTCGACACACTCAAACTAGTGCGCCTGGCACCTACTACCATACCCCGTTCAAAGGCGCTTAAATATTTTGTCTTGCCCATTCACCATCTGAATGGCACACATACACAATTCATGTCTCAATTGTCTCAAGGCTTAAAAATCATTATTTAATCTGTCTCCTCCCCTTCATCTACACTGATTGAAGTGGATTTAACAGGTGACATCAATACGGGATCATAGCTTTCACCAGGATTCACCTGATCAGTCTATGTCATGTCATGTTTTGTACACACAGTATATATCTAGCTAGCCTACTCACTTTTCTATAGAAAACAACATCCTACTATAGTCATGACAATTTTACACCCGCTGTAGAACCCCCCAGCCTACTACAGCCCTGACAGTTAGAGCTCTCGCTGGCAGCTAGCTAGCGTATAGTCCCATGGGCATCCACTGGGGAACATTGCTAGAGTTTAGACACATTTTTTAGCAGTTTGCTGAAATTCTGTGGTAATTCTGATATGTTTGAGGATCGCTGTCAATTGGCGAGCCCACTCTGTTGGTGAAGCCACTTAATATGATGATCCTCTTTTACTATTTCTCTCTCTGTCCCAGCTCAAGTATGAAACCCTCGCTGACGCGTGCAGAATATATATATTTTTTAACCAGCCACCAGTAGTTTTTTAATAAGGTGTAACATTTTATGGGCGGATTCCTCACATAAAGGAGTGTTGAAGGATCGCGGATGGGGTGATTGAAAATGTGATTGTGGAATGACTGAATGGGTCTATTATTGATGAGGAGAAAGCCTGTACTCTGAGGAAGAGAGGATGTTGGTTGGTTTCCCCCCAGCTTACTGCACCCCTCTGGTAATTTACTGTCTGCAGCCCAGTGTTTAAGTCTGCTGAGTACCTGAGCTTAGTAAATAGTCGTCCATTTTGAGTGTGATGTAGGGAGAGGAGCCAGGAAGCAGGAGGCAGATGTATCAGTGAACACCATGTTACTCTTTACAATGTGTGCCTCTAAATAAAACAAGGACTCCAGTTGCACCCTGCTGTATCATAACACTGTTGTCTGTTACTAATGACTGTTAGGATCACCAGTTATTACCTCACTAACAGTATTGCCTTACTAACAGTTTAGTTGATATCATGGCCATCACAAGTCTTTCCCTGGATAAGCCCTTTCCCTACAGTAGGTTTGCCTACAGATGTTTGGCCATTATTTAAAAAATAACCTGGTTATTACATATCACAACCATGTTTGTTTGAACTAATGGCTGCTTTGGGAGAGTACACCAGTTATTATCACCTTGCTAACAGTATAGCCCAGCGTTGATGCCATGGCTAACACAAGTCTTTCCCTGAGTAGGAACACTAACGGAAAACTGTAAATTATACGGTAGTTGTTTGTATTATCAGTAGTAAAATACTCTGAAACATTTTGCTGCAGCAAACTGTAAATTATGCATTGTGGAAAAATTTTGGGGGCGGGGAAATAATTGCTGTATTCCGAATGGTACTGTAATTCCACCCCACAGAATGCAGTACTTTAGCGCATTTTTTGGAGCGCCAAAAACCTTTTGACCACTAGTGGGTGCATGGTATTGTTGTTTATGGATCATTAACATATTTGGAGGTGTGCCTTGTAAGAGGCTATATTTGTTGCACCCTTGAGTGAGAATTCTACAAGGATGATAAAGATGATTCTGGCCCAGTGGGAGTGAGATTGTTTTTGAGAGAATGGATCCTTACCTTCTGGCTGACCAATATGTGGTGTCAGGTTGGGTGTAGAAGAGCTTGAGAACTGTTGAGATGGTGAAAGTAACTTGAATTGGACTCAGGGATGAGAACTGTGACTTGCTTTTCTTTCCGGAGCAGGGCACCGTTGAAAGGAGTGATAACTGGGGTGGCGTTAAGTGTTGTGGAGGATCAACTAAAATGTCAGTTTCCCGGTGTCTGTGACGCCCGCCATTTGATGTGATGCAGACCCGGTGGAGAGCGTGGTGAAACAAAGAAGACACTGTCTGTCCAGCTGAGTTTTGATGCAGAGTCTTTACCCAACAAAGTTAAGTTAATATGTGTCAGTTATCCCGTTTTGTCCTGAACCCATTATGGTGTTTTAGGTGCCAAGCTTATGGTCATGTTGCAGCAGTGTGTAGGAGGGAGATTCCTAAATGTGGGAAGTGTGCAGATGTTAACTGTAGGGGTACCCATGGTGCTGGAGATCAGAAGTGTCTGGTGAGAGAAAGGCAGATTGAGGTTGACATGATCAGAGTAGTACAGAAGGCATCGTATGCTGAGGCATTGAAGAGAGTATTAGAGGAAGATGGGTCCAGGACAAGGGATCCTAAGAGGATCTCTGTGAGTAGGCCGAGGCCAATAGAGAGTGATAGGAATAACATGTGTAAGTTTTTGTTTTGTTTTGTTCATAGCCATGGATATCAACTGTACCGCAGACATGGAACATATAGTACATTCGGAAAGTATTCAGACCCTTTGACTTTTTCCACATAATGACAAAGCAAAAACACATTTTTAGACATTTTTGCTAATATAAAACAAAAAACAAAATGAAATATCACATTTACATAAGTATTCAGACCCTTTACTCAGTACTTTGTTTAAGCACCTTTGGCAGCTATTACAGCCTCTCGTCTTCTTGGGTATGACGCTACAAGCTTGGCACACCTGTATTTGGGGAATTTCTCCCATTCTTCTCTGCAGAGCCTCTCTAGCTCTGTCAGGTTGGATGGGGAGCGTGGCTGCACAGCTATTTTCAGGTCTCTCCAGAGATGTTCAAGACCGGGCTCTGGTTCGGCCACTCAAGGACATTCAGAGACTTGTCCCGAAGCCACTCCTGCGTTGTCTTGGCTGTGTGCTTAGGGTCGTTGTCCTGTTGGAAGGTGAACCTTCGCCCCAGTCTGAGGTCCTGAGTGCTCTGGAGCAGGTTTTAATCAAGGTTCTCTCTGTACTCTTCTCCGTTCATCTTTCTCTTGATCCTGACTAGTCTCCCAGTCCCTGCCGCTGAAAAACATCCCCACAGCATGATGCTGCCACCACCATGCTTCACCGTAGGGATGGTGCCAGGTTTCCTCCAGACGTGACGCTTGGCATTCAGGCGAAAGTGTTCAATCTTGGTTTCATCAGACCAGAGAATCTTGTTTCTCATGGTCTGAGAGTCCGTTGGGTGCCTTTTGTCAAACTCCAAGCGGGCTGACATGTGCCATTTACTGAGCAGTGGCTTCCGTCTGGCCACTCTACCATAAAGGCCTGTATTGGTGGAGTGCTGCATAGATGGTTGTCCTTCTGGAAGGTTCTCCCATCTCCACAGACGAACTCTGGAGCTCTGTCAGAGTGACCATCGGGTTCTTGGTCACTTCCCTGACCAAGGGCCTTCTCCCCCGATTGCTCTGTTTGGCCTGTCGGCCAGCTCTAGGAAGAGTCTTGGTGGTTCCAAACTTCTTCCATTAAAAATGATGGAGGCCACTGTGTTCTTGGGGACCTTCAATGCTGCAGAAATGTCTATTTTTGTTTTTAAAAACATTTAGGGGGTAGATAAGCTTTAATATTGCAGATAGATTGTAACTTCCATCAATGTAATTGTCTGCATCATTTCCAATCCCCCATATGTTTTTTCTCTCACAAGTATATATATATATATATATATATATATATATATATATATATATATATATATATATATATATATATATATATACATACAGTGGGGAAAAAAAGTATTTAGTCAGCCACCAATTGTGCAAGTTATCCCACTTAAAAGGATGAGAGAGGCCTGTAATTTTCATCATAGGTACACGTCAACTATGACAGACAAAATGAGGAAGAAAAATCCAGAAAAACACATTGTAGGATTTTTAATGAATTTATTTGCAAATTATGGTGGAAAATAAGTATTTGGTCAATAACAAAAGTTTATCAATACTTTGTTATATACCCTTTGTTGGCAATGACACAGGTCAAACGTTTTCTGTAAGTCTTCACAAGGTTTTCACACACTGTTGCTGGTATTTTGGCCCATTCCTCCATGCAGATCTCCTCTAGAGCAGTGATGTTTTGGGGCTGTCGCTGGGCAACACGGACTTTCAACTCCCTACAAAGATTTTCTATGGGGTTAAGATCTGGAGACTGGCTAGGCCATTCCAGGACCTTGAAATGCTTCTTACGAAGCCACTCCTTCGTTGCCCGGGCGGTGTGTTTGGGATCATTGTCATGCTGAAAGACCCAGCCACGTTTCATCTTCAATGCCCTTGCTGATGGAAGGAGGTTTTCACTCAAAATCTCACGATAAATGGCCCCATTCATTCTTTCCTTTACACATATCAGTCGTCCTGGTCCCTTTGCAGAAAAACAGCCACAAAGCATGATGTTTCCAACCCCATGCTTCACAGTAGGTATGGTGTTCTTTGGATGCAACTCAGCATTCTTTGTCCTCCAAACATGACGAGTTGAGTTTTTACCAAAAAGTTATATTTTGGATTCATCTGACCATATGACATTCTTCCAATCCTCTTCTGGATCATCCAAATGCACTCTAGCAAACTTCAGATGGGCCTGGTACTGGCTTAAGCAGGGGTACACATCTGGCACTGCAGGATTTGAGTCCCTGGCGGCGTAGTGTGTTACTGATGGTAGGCTTTATTAGTCCCAGCTCTCTGCAGGTCATTCACTAGGTCCCCCCGTGTGGTTCTGGTATTTTTGCTCACCGTTCTTGTGATCAGTTTGACCCCACGGGGTGAGATCTTGCGTGGAGCCCCAGATCGAGGGAGATTATCAGTGGTCTTGTATGTCTTCCATTTCCTAATAATTGCTCCCACAGTTGATTTCTTCAAACCAAGCTGCTTACCTATTGCAGATTCAGTCTTCCCAGCCTGGTGCAGGTCTACAATTTTGTTTCTGGTGTCCGTTGACAGCTCTTTGGTCTTGGTCATAGTGGAGTTTGGAGTGTGACTGTTTGAGGTTGTGGACAGGTGTCTTTTATACTGATAACAAGTTCAAACAGGTGCCATTAATACAGGTAACGAGTGGAGGACAGAGGAGCCTCTTAAAGAAGAAGTTACAGGTCTGTAAGAGCCTGAAATTTTGCTTGTTTGTAGGTGACCAAATACTTATTTTCCACCATAATTTGCAAATAAATTCATAAAAAATCCTACAATGTGATTTTCTGGAGAAAAAAAATCTCAATTTGTCTGTCATAGCTGACGTGTACCTATGATGAAAATTACAGGCCTCTCTCATCTTTTTATGTGGGAGAACTTGCACAATTGGTGGCTGACTAAATACTTTTTTTCCCCACTGTACATACACATACATATACACACACATACATATAAATACATATACATTCATATATATATATATAGAACCAGTTCGGATTTAAGTATAACTTTTGTATGACTGAAGCTTTTAGTGATAGGTCTAATGCTTTAATATTTAATTATTTCTGTCCTCCAAATTTATATTCATTATATAAATAGGCCCGTTTAATTTTGTCTGGCTTGCCGTTCCAAATAAAATGGAATCTTTTTTTCTCATATATTTTTAAAAACTGTTTGCTGGATTTTTTTGTTGTTATTCTGTCTCTTGCTGTTCAAATAAACCTACCATAAAAATTATAGACTGATCATTTCTTTGTCAGTGGGCAAACGTACAAAATCAGCAGGGGATCAAATACTTTTTTCCCTCACTGTAGATAAGAGAAATAGATTAATAGGGAGACTGTGAACGGCCTCACACTCCAGTACAGTAGGTGGCAGTGTATGCACCTCTCGATGCGATCCGCCAATACAAATTTAAAGAAGAAGATGCGCCCCGTACCAACTTAAATCCTAAGTGGTTATAGTGCCCCATAAATGTAAAATGTATAGGGGACAGATTGGAGTGGCAGGAAGTCTTAAACCTTAAATGGTTGAGCATTTTGAGATGTCCTTTTGGACTGTTTTGCCCTGTAGTCGCACTGCCAATTTGGAAGCCTTTATTAAGGCCTCTAGAAATGCAAGTGATATAAAACACAAAATATTCATTAGTATTCTGTAATGTTTTTAAACACTTTACCTAACACTTTTCCCAAACTCAGTCCTGCTATATGCAATGATGTCATGTATCTTGTAAAGTGATGAAAATGTGATGTGTTCAGTGGATATGGTGAATGGGGTTGTGATGTTGTAAACAGTGGTAATAGACGACTGTTGTGCTGCTGATGTCAGCATGAAAATAGTAATAAAACTATTTCATAGGTTGTAATGGTATAGTTATCATGTATAAAATGGAACAGTAGGAAATGAGAATTGGTCATATATTTCTCAGAGACGTATATAAGATGCCAGCAGTGTTTGCCTGTCAAGGGTGAGCTATCGATTGCCTCTCAATTACAAACCCATTAGATAACTCACTTCCTACTCTAAAGCCAATTATGCATTAACCATAGAGCCATGACCTCTGTGAACCCTAGTGACCTCACACCCTAATCCCATAGATCAGAGGCAGCACTTAACCCCTCCTTTACACCCTCCTATTCCTTATTTTCCTTGATATCGCTCCATTTTCTTTCCCTCTCTACCCCTCTCAGTGATCCTAACTGTTACTGAGAAGACACCATCTGATCTTTTAGCTCAGCTCAACACTTCTCTTAGCTAATTTCTTCACAGCTCTAGCCTTCAGTACCCTCCAGCCCTGCTGCGCTCACCTGACCTGAATAGAGAATGGATCATGTGTAATACTGGAACCTTTGACTCTGTGCGTGCGTGCATGTGAGTGTGCGTGTGTGCATGTGAGCGTGCGTGCGTGCGGACGTGCGTGTGTATTGTATGTGCAACGTGTACGTGCATAAGTGCGTGTATGTGTGTTTATGTTGCCCCATGCATGTGTGTGTTCAGTCTCTTCCCAGTCATCCCCATCAGGCCTAGCTGGGCTGCAGCTCATTTTGTTTTACCTGAGAGAATTGCTGCATAGTAATAGGTCTCTCTCTCTCTCTCTCTCTCTCTCTCTCTCTCTCTCTCTCTCTCTCTCTCTCTCTCTCTCTCTCTCTCTCTCTCTCTCTGTCTCTCTCTCTCTTTCTCTCTCTCTCTCTCTCTCTCTCTCTCTCTCTCTCTCTCTCTCTCTCTCTCTCTCTCTCTCTCTCTCTCTCTCTCTCTCTCTCTCTCTCTCCCTCCCTCCCTCTGTCCCTCCCTCTCTCCCATCTCTCTCTCACTCTCTCTTTTTTCTCCATCTAAGAGGTTAGGTTCAGATGATCTCAGCTGAGATTAGCTGTTGCTTATACCTGCTAGCGTTTAATTTTATTGTATCTCTTTGATTCTAACACAGCCATCACTCTGTATTTTGCCTGTTGGATGGAAGTGGGAAGCTATTTGTGAAACAGACATGGGAGGTGAAAGCACTCGTGAGATCTCATCTCTACATCTGATCTGTCTTTCAGTAAATATTAATCTGGAGGTGAGGTGAGGTTAGCACTGCACTGCTTCACTGGTGAAAGGCTCTGTGGAGGAGAGAGAGAGGGAGATGGAAAGAAAAATAATGGGGAGAACAGTCGGTCTCTCTGTATGGGAGTGTGTGCGTATGTGTGTGTGTGTGTCCTCATTCGGCATTGCAGGATATACACTGAGTATACCAAACATTAGGAATACCATGTTGACTGCAATGCTTCCCACAGTTGTGTCAAGTTGGTTGGTTGTCCTTTGGGTGGTGGATCATTCTTGATACACACGAGAAACTGTTGAGCATGAAAAACTCAGCAAGGTTGCAGTTCTTGACATGAAACGGTGCGTCTGGCACCTACTACCATATCCCATTTAAAGGCACTTAAATATTTTCCCTTGCCCATTCACCCTCTGAATGGAACACATACGCAATCCATATCTCAATTGTCTCAAGGCTTAAAAATCCTTCTTTAACCTGCCTCCTCCCCTTCATCTACATTGATTGAAATGGATTTAACAAGTGATGACATCATAGTTTTCACCTGGATTCACCAGGTCAGTATGTCATGGAAAGAGCAGGTGATCTTAATATTTGGTATACTCAGTGTAAGCAGGAGCTGAGATGCTGAGAGCAGAGGACAGATATTTAACGCTCCAGATATAGACCCAGATATAGTGTGTGTCTGTGTGTGTGTCACATTTGTATGTGACTTTTCCTCTGTCTCCCCTGTCTCCCTTGCCCCTCATATCACTGACAATCGACACCAGTTAAATGGCCAGGGCTGGGGCTGGGAGATGAGGGCCGGGTTGGGTTGGAAGGATTGATCTGTTTGGGATTCTGCTGTTGCATCTAAAGAGGGGCTAAAGAGGACTCGATAACTCACACTAATCCTCACACACACACACACACACACACACACACACACACACACACACACACACACACACACACACACACACACACACACACACACACACACACACACACACACACACACACACACACACACACACACACACACACACACACACACACACTGACTGGCACTGCTGGTATACTGGCCCTGTGTGGGGAGCTGGAGGGAGGAAGATATAATTGTAGAGGAAGGGAGAAAGATGGAAGAAGGGGAGAAAGGGATAGATGTGTTCGAGGAGGAGGAGGAGAGAGGGGTGGAAGAGGAGGAGAGAGGGGTAGAAGAGAAGGAGAAAATAGAATAGAGAAAGAGAGAGACAGGAGTGGAGGAGAAAGAGGGGGATGGAGCAGGATGATAGAGGGAGATGATGGATAATGGAGGAGAGAATATAACACAGATGCAGGTGCAGAGGTGAGGAGTGTTGCATGATCCCACGATTTTCACAGTCAAAACACACAATATCACATATCACATATTGCACTCATCACTGGCCATAATATTCTCTATTAGTGGGAAGAGGGTGTTTGTCACAGGGTGTGTTTTGTTGTTGTTTTCAACGCCCCCTGTCATACACACATTGATATGCCAGTAACAGGAAGAGAAGAGAATAATGATGACTAGATAAGATAATGATGCAGAGATAGAATTGGGGGAGAACAGAGTTCCAACGCCTTACTATGGTAAACAGCAAACAAATGATCATTTCAGCAAATTCCTGTTTGAAAATTTGCATGAAAATAGTTCTAGAAAACGACCGTTCTACATCACCCTTCTTATAGAGCAGCTTCTTATAGACACTTTCTGCTATATCTACATGTTGTATTCATCACTCCTTCCTTCTCAGGTTATATCTGCAGTTTATAACCACCTTCACCCTTCTTATGAACACTTCATAACATCTACAGGTTCTAGTTGCCCATTAACTCCCTTTCCACAGATCAAGTATGGCTTCATTAATTATTCCCACAGGTGGTTCATTATGCATTAGGTATCATAAGAGCAGTTGAATAATTTACTCCCGGGCACTCTACGGGGGTGTTACCTCTGAATCACTCACAGACAGATCTATGGGAAGAGAGAGAGAGATGAGAGAGAGAAGGAGGGAGAGATATGGGAATAGGTGTGCAGTCTCTATGGTTATGTGGAGGGGTGGGGGGGGGGGGGTTCGGGGGATTTGTGTGTGTGCCTATGCGTGTGTGCATACTTTGTTTGTTTGTGTGCTTACTTTGTGTTTGTGTTTGTGTGCATGTGCGTGTTTGTGTGCAGAGATGGGCAGTATTTCTGTTACATTTGAAATATGTATTTTAATTACTTTGGAGTATTTTATCATTTTAATTACACTACATTCCAATGTATTTTGTATTTCCAAAATATTGTAATTTGTATTTTCAAAATACCAAATAATTTTCTATAAAAAGAATTACAGCGGTTCACATTTAGTGGCCCACCTTTCACCCTGCATTGGTATCAGAAGTCTGATAGCACCATGGTGTGATAAGAGGGTCTACTAAATGAACTACATATAAATGAATATGTCAAAATGTTGATAAATACTTTGTTGAAGGAAAATGTACTTCATAAGAAATGTTGTTCTCTCACCCAGCTATCTTAAGATGCATTCAAATTTTACATTTGTCATTTTGCAGACACTCTTATCAAGGGTGACTTACAGTAGTGAGTGCATAATACTTTTTCCCCCCATGAGAATCAAACCCACAATCCTTGCATTGCAAGCACCATGCTGTCAAGGTCGAGGTAAGGAGTAGACCAAGGCGCAGCATGATGAACAAACATGACTTTAATTAGTTAAAGCGTCAAAATACAAAACAAAACACGACTCGTGACGTCCACGGTATCAATGACCGAACACGGAACAAAAACCCACAACCACAAAGGGAAAACATACAGTTTAAATATGGCTCCCAATCAGAGACAACCAGCCAACAGCTGACACTCGTTGCCTCTGATTGGGAGTCACTCAGGCAAACATAGAATACAACAAACTAGAATGAACACCAACATAGAAATACACACATAGAAATGAACACACCCTGGCTCAACATAATGAGTCCCAGAGCCAGGGTGTGACACATGCTCTACCAACTGAGCCACATGGGAATGTAATAATTGTAAGTTGCTCTGGATAAGAGTGTCTGCTAAATAACTACAATGTAAATGTTAATGTGAAAATACAAAGCATGCTGAGTATTATTCTAATGAGCTCCGCCCCGAAAGAAGGCCAATAATAGTACCCAGTGTGCTTTGCAGTTCATTTTGGTATGTTCATTTTCACGCCTACATTTACATTTTGGTCATTTAGCAGACACTCTTATCCAGAGTGACTTGCTCAACTAAGGTAGATAAACAACAACATATCACAGTTATAGGAAGAAAAACGTTTTTGTAACCGTTACTGAAAATGTTGTTGCAGTTCGAGCCATCAAAATATATGTATTTTTATTAACTATATTACAAATTAAAGTATTTTGTAGGTTATTTTGATACATTAATCTATATGGTATTTTGTATCTGTATTTTGTAATTCTATTTTGTAATTCTATTTTTGTCCTCCCTACCTATATCTTAATAAAAGGAAAGGTTGGCATTGATTTGTGCAGCTGCTTTAATCAGTGCTTGTCAACATGTAGTTGTGACCTGCCAATTTCAATTGGCATGCAAACAAAGGTACATTTAGCCCACGCTTATTTTCATGCATTTTCTCACTCAGTCTCAAACACTTACTATGAGTATATAATATGGAAATTAGGCAATAGCTGGTTTTGTCCATGGTGCTAAATGGTCTGTTGGAGTACATACTGTAAGAACTACACACACAAAACAGATTGTTTTAAATAGTACCAGATAGAGATTATTTGGCTTGTAACCATAGCGGAACCCTTTTTGGTGCTACATGGAACCCTTTTTTGAAGGTTCAATAAAGAACCATACTCATAAGATTCTAAATGGAACCTGTATGGTGCTATAAAGAACCCTTTCCTAAGGTTTTACAAAGAACCATTAAAACATATTCTAAATACTGTAGCACCAAAAAAGGGTTCCGTTATGGTTACAACCATTTTGGTGGCTATATAGAACCCATTTTTATTGTTCTTTATAGAACCTTTATGGAGAATGGTTCTATGAAGAACGAAAGTGTCTGAAAGTTTATTTGTAGATCCTTTTGAAGAACCACAGGGTTTTTTATTCTGGTCAGCCATATTATATTGTTAACAGGTATGTTTTGTGCGTAGGACTTTGTATGGTGCTGAAATGTTCTATTGAAGTACAATATAACTGGCCATTGTGCTGAATGCTGATTGGTTAAAACAGCATTCTAGCCGGTGTCTAGTCCACAAGTTACCACCGGCTAAATCAATGACGTTAAAATGCCTATTTACTCTGTTCCAACTGACTGCGCAATCCACTGTCTCATCAGCCCATCCAGGCAATTTATTTATTTATTTTCATTTATTTAATTTATAATTTGTGCATAGGACTTTGTATGGTCCTGAAATGGTCTATTGAAGTACAATATAACTGTCCATAATGCTGAAATGTATTGTAAGCCTTGCCATTGATGCTGTCAGTAATGCAGAAAGCCTTCGCAGTGCCATACACCCATTACAAGAGGTCAGACTCTCACCCTCATTCTTTCTCTTTCTTTTTCTCTCTTTTTCACTCTGTAATGTCCTATACAGTGTATTCGGAAGGTATTCAGACCCATTGACTTTTTCCACATTTTGTTACGTTAAAGCCTTATTCTAAAATGGATTAAATAAACTACAATTCTCATCAATCCACACACAATATCCCATAACGACAAAGTAAAAACAGGTTTTTATAAATTTTTGCAAATGTATAAAAAATAAAAACAGAAATTCCTTATTTACGTAGTTATTCAGACCCTTTGCTATGAGACTCGAAAATTGAGCTCAGGTGCATCCTGTGTCCATTGATTATCCTTGACATGCTTCTGCAACTTGATTGGAGTCCACCTGTGGTAAATTCAATTGATTGGACATGATTTGGAAAGGCACACACCTGTCTATATAAGGTCCCACAGTTGACAGTGCACGCCAGAGGAAAAACCAAGCCATGAGGTCGAAGGAATTGTCTGTAGAGTGCCAAGACAGGATTGTGTCGAGGCACAGATCTGGGGAACGGTACAAAAATATTTATGCAGCATTGAAGGTCTCCAAGAATGGAAGATGTTTGGAACCACCAAGACTCTTCCTAGAGCTGGCCGCCCGGCCAAACTGAGCAATCGGGGGAGAAGGGCCTTGGTCAGGGAGGTGACCAAGAACCCGATTGTCACTCTGACAGAGCTCTAGAGTTCCTCTGTGGAGATGGGACATCGTTCCAGAAGGACAACCATCTCTGCAGCACTCCACCAATCAGGCCTTTATGGTATAGTGGCCAGACGGAAGCCACTCCTCAGTAAAAGGCACATGACAGCCCGCTTGGAGTTGGCCAAAAGGCACTTAAAGGACTCTCAGACTATGAGACAAGATTTCTTGTCTGATGAAACCAAGATTGAACTCTTTGGCCTGAATGCCAAGCGTCATATCTGGAGGAAACCTGGAACCATCCCAATGGTGAAGAATGGTGGTGGCAGCATCATGCTGTGGGGATGTTTTTCAGCGGCAGGGACTGGGAGACTAGTCAGGATTGAGGGAAAGATGAACAGAGCAAAGTACAGATAGATCCTTGATGAAAACCTGCTCCAGAGTGCTCAGGACCTCACACTGGGGGTGAAGGTTCACCTTCCAACAGGACAACGACCCTAAGCACACAGCTAAGACAACGCAGGAGTGGCTTCGGGACAAGTTTCTGAATGTCCTTGAGTGGTCCAGCCAGAGCCCAGACTTGAACCCGATCGAACATCTCTGGAGAGACCTGGAAATAGCTGTGCAGCGACGCTCCACATCCAACCTGCCAGAGCTTGAGAGGATCTGCAGAGAAGAATGGGAGAAACTCTCCAAATACATGTGTGCCAAGCTTGTAGCGTCATACCCAAGAAGACTCAAGGCTGTAATTGCTGCCAAAAGTGCTTCAACAAAGTACTGAGTAAAGGGTCTGAATACTTATGTAAATGTGATATTTCAGCTTTTTATTTTTAATACATTTGCAAAAATGTTGAACAACCTGTGTTTGCTTTGTTATTATGGGGTATTGTGTGTAGATTGATGAGGACATTTTTTAAATACATTTTAGAATAAGACTGTAACGTAACAAAATGTGTAAAAAGTAAAGGGGTCTGAGTACTTTCCGAATGCATTGTATTTCTCTCCTAATGGCATCATTAAACAGCCTCTCTCTCTCTCTCTCTCTCTCTCTCTCTCTCAATTCAATTTATCTCTCTCTCTCACTCTCTCACCCCCTCCCCTCTCTCTCCCCCCTCCATCTTTCTTTCTCTCTCAGGCTGTGTGCACTCGGATAACCCCTGTCCACACTCTCCATGAGATATGACCTTTGACCCTGTAAACAGAACCCCAAAGAGGCTCTGGTTAATGACCTGGATCCAGGCCGTTTAGTTATAATGCACAGGAGGGGGTTTAACCATAGAGATAATATATAATACTATTCAATTCTGTGGTTTTAACATGAAAGACTGTGTTAGTCTCAGTCATTTTGTAGGAGGTAATAGATTTTCAACAATGACTGAATTCATTGATTTTGATGGCATACCATATAAAACAATGACACAAATCTTTTAGATGATTTTTTAAAATTAAAGTCTGAAAAACACATAATTGGAGCACACTATTGTTGAGAATAGAACGTTCTTGAAGAGATAGTTGGATCCTGTGATGCTTCTAAACCTTTCGTCAGTCACACAGAGAAAGTGCTGTTCCTGTAATTGCACACAACCACACACACACACACACACACTGTTCCTGCAATCCCACACCAGCATACCATCCCCAGTCAAACAGTACTGTAAATAAACTGCACATTAACTTGGTAATATTTGTTAGGCTGAAATTGCTCTGGGGATGGAATCTTCTTCTCATGGATCTCTGGTGTCTTTACAGAAACCCATGAGGATATATTTCAATTGAAAAGGAAATAATATGTATTATTGATAGTTATGAAAAACTCTGTATCTTCAATGAGGGCTTTGGGAGACCCTAGAGAGGGGTAATGAAGAGGTGCTTTGGGGCGAACGCTGAGCAAACATCCCTAAGATCATTATCTCGACTTTGGAATAAGACTGTGGAACGAACGGTTGAGAGAGAGAGAAGCGGGAAGGGAAGCGTTGGTTCTTCTCCTGAGTAAATACCAGAAGCGATCTGTTCCTCTGACTATATTCAGCCTTGAACCGCTGTAGTTAAATACACATAGGCCTACAGTAGATAGAACAAAGGAGCTCACACGAACCTGCCCGCAATTATGTATGCATTGACATCCACACACACACATGCTCCCCTTTTATTCTCTCCTTTTCGGTATCTCTCCATGTCTCTCTCTCAGTCACACGCACACACACACACACACGCGCGCACACACACACACATCTCTCTTTACCCTCTCTCTCTCAAACACACACACACGCACACACACGCACGTACACACACACATCTCTCTTTACCCTCTCTCTCTCAAACACACACGCACACACGCACGTACACACACACACATCTCTCTTTACCCTCTCTCTCTCTCAAACACACACACATACAAGAGAGACAGACAAAGAAAGCCTATTAAACAAGCCAAAGAAAACAGACTGATGAACAGATTGAAGAATCACAAAAAGCACAGAGATGTCAAAGGTGCAACAGTTAATCTGAAGTTTCTCTCCTCCTCTCGTCTCTCCTGTGAACGCCACAGTCGGATGTTGGAAGGACCTGTCTGCGTTTTGCCCCCCGTGCCTCTCTCCTTTAATGTCTGTGTGTGAGCCTCTCCTCTCTTCTGCCGACGCAGGCGACAGCACGTCTTTCAATAGACGTGTTCAAGGACCCCCCTCGGCCACAGAGCCCCAATAGCACCGTCACTCACTCCTCTCCTTCGTCTGTGGAGCTAGTTAATTCCCCTCTTCTCTCTTCACTTCTCCTCCCTCTTGCTAATCTCCTCACACCAGAATAGTAACAAAGAGATGGAGAGAGCAAGTGAGAGAAAGAAAGAGAGAGAGAAGTAAAGAGAGAGAGAGAGAGCGAGAGAGAGAGAGAGAGAGAGCGAGAGAGAGAGAGAGAGAGAGAGCAAGAGAGAGAGAGAGAGAGAGAGAGAGAGAGAGAGAGAGAGAGAGAGAGAAAGAGAGAGAGGGAGAAAGGTGGGCTGAAAGAGAGAGTGAGGAAAAACATGGAGAGGGACAGAGAGAAAAAAGAAAAACATTTTTTAAACGAGATTCAGTGTGGTATAATAGCCGCCCTGCAGCCATGCAGCAGGAGAAAGACATTATGAATAATTAACACAGAGAAATGTCATAAGCAGCAAAGAGAAGTGTAATCATTATGCTGTTGGCTTTATAGCGCTGTTTTTTATTCTATTCCTCTCTCTCTTTCTCTCTCTCTGCCTGACGGCGCAATGCGAGCGAGACAGATGCCTTAAAAGCACCATTTCCCTTCTATGACATATTTTTCTAATTAAATAAAATAAGTCATTAATATTTTAACCTTTTAACGGCATTACACAGACTTCCAGCTGAGGCCTTTTACATATTTAATCACAAGACATCTCTCTCATTAGCTGTTCTATCACATTTGAGAAACACAAATCTCTCTCGCTAATGGTGTAATCAATGTCAGCAAGGAGCTGTTTTGTCTCTTTAGAGCGCCGCCTCGCCTTCACTCGGTCTCTCTCTCTCTCTCTCTCTCTCTCTCTCTCTCTCTCTCTCTCTCTCTCTCTCTCTCTCTCTCTCTCTCTCTCTCTCTCTCTCTCTCTCTCTCTCTCTCTCTCTCTCTCTCTCTCTCTCTCTCTCTCTCTCTCTCTCTCTCTCTCTCTTTCCCTGAAAAAAAACACCCTGACAAATTGCAAACTTTATAGGCCTAACAAGTAGAATTTGTCCATTGCTCTGAAAACCTCACAGCTCTGGAATGAGTTATGGATTACTCTGGCCCAATTTTAATAAGTTTAATTGAGGATATATTTCATTTTTAGTATGCCATTATTCACCATCTCTTTACCAGGGTGACAAAGGCACCTTATGTTCCCAGTTGTGTTTTTATCTCCGTTCTACATTTAAAAGGAGTTCCACTTTTTATGGTTTATGGGTCTGCATTTTTTTTGTTGCTATAAAGGAAGAAGAACATGTAGGCCTTAATAATCAACGTGATGCACTTGATGATCATCTTAAATGGAACACCAGAGGGTATAGAATGCTCTGGAATGCTCATGGGAGATCCGTGCCTAGCAAATTGAAAATAATTATATGGGTGACTTTCATCATATAGTATTTAAGAGATAATGCCCGAGAAGTCGGTATTTGGAGGATATGTTGGCATGGGTTTTGTTAGGCCCTAGACGAAGTCGATATATGCCAATATGTCCTCCAAACACCGGCTTCGAGGGCATTATCACTTTTATACAGCAGGTTACCAACATATTCAAATAATGATTGACATATTTTCATTCTAAAAGTTCTTTTGATGAATTTATTCATACTATTTCATCCTTCTACAAGATATAGTCCCGACACAAATCTAGGGTTGCTACCCAAGCCGGCTGGTCGTTCGTTCTATTGGTTCGGTTGCCATAGACGAGATCCAGTCGTTCAGTCTTTTTGTATTGTATTTATGGATGCGACCCAGTCGTTCGTTCTAAATGTTCCATTGCCATACTGGCAATTTAGCGCCTTGCTTGCTTGCTAGCTACCCAACTATGGCTAATTTACAGTCACATCAAACAGTGCAGCCAGAATAACAACAGTAGCTGCATTTGCATTTGTTTAAGCTGTTTTCTAGTGACATTTATTTGGAAACATCCATAACAATGAGCTAATGAGGCGCGATTTTTCCTGACATAGACAATGTGCTCTCTCATCAGGACACCACAAACTGAAGCTGGAAAGACTGCAAACTAGCTGCACTTCGTTTCGTTTGACCTTTTTTCAATTTACATTTCTTTGTATATAGCCATAAAAATGATGCCAGCTGATTCATGATTTCGACTGGCTGAGAAACGCTGCCTGCCTGTCTGTCTCAATACGTTTATTACTATAGGACAGCTGGAGATTAAATTGTAATATTTAAACAATGTTGCAAATGTTGGAGAGACAGACAGCAAGGTTTACAGTGGCTTGCGAAAGTATTCACCCCCTTGGCTTTTTTCCTATTTTGTTGCCTTACAATCTGGAATTAAAATTTATTTTGGGGGGGTTTGTATCATTTGATTTACACAACATGCCTACCACTTTGAAGATTAAAAATATGTTTTATTGTGAAACAAACAAGAAATAAGTCAACAAACAGAAAACTTGAGCGTGCATAACTATTCACCCCCCCCAAAGCCAATACTTTGTAGAGCCACCTTTTGCAGCAATTACAGCTGCAAGTCTCTTGGTGTATGTCTCTATAAGCTTGGCACATCTAGCCACTGGGATTTTTGACCATTCTTCAAGGCAAAACTGCTCCAGCTCCTTCAAGTTGGATGGGTTCCGCTGATGTACAGCAATATTTAAGTCATACGACAGATTCTCAATTGGATTGAGGTCTGGGCTTTGACTAGATGTTTCCCCTTAAACCACTCGAGTGTTGCTTTAGCAGTATGCTTAGGGTCATTGTCCTGCTGGAAGGTGAACCTCCGTCCCAGTCTCAAATCTCTGGAAGACTGAAACAGGTTTCCCTCAAGAATTTCCCTGTATTTAGCGCCATCCATCATTCCTTCAATTCTGACCAGTTTCCCAGTCCCTGCCGATGAAAAACATCCCCACAGCATGATGCTGCCACCACCATGCTTCACTGTGGGGATGGTGTTCTCGGGGTGATGAGAGGTGTTGGGTTTGCGCCAGACATAGCGTTTTCCTTGATGGCCAGAAAGCTCAATTTTAGTCTCATCTGACCAGAGTACCTTCTTCCATATGTTTGGGGAGTCTCCCACATGCCTTTTGGCGAACACCAAACGTGTTTGCTTATTTTTTTTGTTAAGCAATGGCTTTTTTCTGGCCACTCTTCTGTACAGCCCAGCTCTGTGGAGTGTACGGATTAAAGTGGTCCTATGGACAGATACTCCAATCTCTGCTGTGGAGCTTTGCAGCTCCTTCAGGGTTATCTTTGGTCTCTTTGTTGCCTCTCTGATTAATGCCCTCATTGACTGGTCCGTGAGTTTTGGTGGGCGGCCCTCTCTTGGCAGGTTTGTTGTGGTGCCATATCCTTTCAATTTTCAATTTTTTTATAATGGATTTAATGGTGCTCCGTGGGATGTTCAAAGTTTCTGATATTTTTTTATAACCCAACCCTGATCTGTACTTCTCCACAACTTTGTCCCTGACCTGTTTCGAGAGCTCCTTGTTCTTCATGGTGCCCCTTGCTTAGTAGTGTAGCAGACTCTGGGGCCTTTCAGAACAGGTGTATATATACTGAGATCATGTGACAGATCATGTGACACTTAGATTGCACACAGGTGGACTTTATTTAACTAATTATGTGACTTCTGAATGTAATTGATTTTGCACATGTGAACTATTGTTAAACCATGTGATATTTCAAATTAAGTTTCACATGTGGATTTTCATATGTGATCACATAACCTTTCACATATTTTCACATGATATTTCACAGGTGATGCCCTGCGAACAAAAATTTTTTTTTTATGAAACACACAGTGCTTTTAAAATACAGTGTTTCCAACTAACAAATGTGTCATACATAACTACATTGTGTACAGTATGTTTATTTACACAGTAATTATTATTCAACATGTCTGGTGTACATGTGGTACTCCTGAGTGGCGCAGTGGTCTAAGGCACTGCATCGCAGTGCTAACTGTGCCACTAGAGATCCTGGTTCGAATCCAGGCTCTTTCGCTGCCGGCCGCGACCGGGAGACTCATGGGCGGCGCACAATTGGCCCAGCGTCGTCCAGGGTAGGGGAGGGAATGGCCGGCAGGGATGTAGCTCAGTTGATAGAGCATGGTGTTTGCAACACCAGGGTTGTGGGTTCGATTCCCACGGGGGGCCAGTATAAAAAAATATATATGTATTCACTAACTGTAAGTCGCTCTGGATAAGAGCGTCTGCTAAATGACAAAAAAAACAAAAAAACAAAAACAAACATAATATAAAAAAAAAGAAAAAAAAAAGGTTGTTGCCTGGGATTTGAATTTACAACCTCTCGGTTTCATGGCATTCCGATCTTCCTGCTACACCACCATGTCTGTGTCAGTAATGGATTTCACATGTCATCTTACACTTTAAAGTAAATCTCAGCTTTGTTAAAAATATACTCAAGAAAACCCTTAAATTGTTCCAGAGTAACATTAAAACAGAGCAATATGCCACACCAACATTAGACAAGTATACAGAAAACCTCAAATTGCTGAAATAAGTAAATGAAATCAATGATGAGAGAATAGTCAGAATAACTGACAACTAAAATAGAGTGCAGATGGCCCTCTTTTGCTAAGTGCAGATATGTATTAAAGGAAATTAATGTTTAGGGGAATGTATGGAGCAATTTCAGTAAAAACTGAAATTGTATTTGAATTACATAATTTAGATTTTGTATATGGATATTGAATTTTAATTTAATATTTTGTCATTTGTAATGGACAACTTGAATAGTTGAATTCATAAATTTAACTTGTATTTAATGATTTGAAACTGAATTGAGTGAAAATTGTTCAAATTCAATATTTATATATTCAGTTTCAATATGGTAGATACAGTGGGGGGGGGGGGAGTATTAGGTCAGCCACCAATTGTGCAAGTTCTCCCACTTAAAAAGATGAGAGAGGCCAGTAATTTTCATCATAGGTACACGTCAACTATGACAGACAAAATGAGGAAAAAAAATCCAGAAAATCACATTGTAGGATTTTTTATGAATTTATTTGCAAATTATGGTGGAAAATAAGTATTTGGTCAATAACAAAAGTTTCTCAATACTTTGTTATATACCCTTTGTTGGCAATGACACAGGTCAAACGTTTTCTGTAAGTCTTCACAAGGTTTTCACACACTGTTGCTGGTATTTTGGCCCATTCCTCCATGCAGATCTCCTCTAGAGCAGTGATATTTTGGGTCTGTCGCTGGGCAACACAGACTTTCAACTCCCTACAAAGATTTTCTATGGGGTTGAGATCTGGAGACTGGCTAGGCCACTCCAGGACCTTGAAATTGTTCTTACGAAGCCACTCCTTCGTTGCCCGGGCGGTATGTTTGGGATCATTGTCATGCTGAAAGACCCAGCCATGTTTCATCTTCAATGCCCTTGCTGATGGAAGGAGGTTTTCACTCAAAATCTCACGATACATGGCCCCATTCATTCTTTCCTTTACACGGATCAGTCGTCCTGTTCCCTTTGCAGAAAAACAGCCCCAAAGCATGATGTTTCCACCCCCATGCTTCACAGTAGGTATGGTGTTCTTTGGATGCAACTCAGCATTCTTTGTCCTCCAAACACGACAAGTTGAGTTTTTACCAAAAAGTAATATTTTGGTTTAATCTGACCATGTGACATTCTCCCAATCCTCTTCTGGATCATCCAAATGCACTCTAGCAAACTTCAGACGGGCCTAGACATGTACTGGCTTAAGCAGGGGGACACGTCTGGCACTGCAGGATTTGAGTCCCTGGTGGCGTAGTGTGTTGCTGATGGTAGGCTTTGTTACTTTGGTCCCAGCTCTCTGCAGGTCATTCACTAGGTCCCCCCGTGTGGTTCTGGGATTTTTGCTCACCGTTCTTGTGATCATTTTGACCCCACGGGGTGAGATCTTGGGTGGAGCCCCAGATCGAGGGAGATTATCAGTGGCCTTGTATGTCTTCCATTTCCTAATAATTGCTCCCACAGTTGATTTCTTCAAACCAAGCTGCTTACCTATTGCAGATTCAGTCTTCCCAGCCTGGTGCAGGTCTACAATTTTGTTTCTGGTGTCCTTTGACAGCTCTTTGGTATTGGCCATAGTGGAGTTTGGAGTGTGACTGTTTGAGGTTGTGGACAGGTGTCTTTTATACTGATAACAAGTTCAAACAGGTGCCATTAATACAGGTAACGAGTGGAGGACAGAGGAGCCTCTTAATGAAGAAGTTACAGGTCTGTGAGAGCCAGAAATCTTGCTTGTTTGTTGGTGACCAAATACTTATTTTCCACCATCATTTGCAAATAAATTCATTAAAAATCCTACAATGTGATTTTCTGGAGAAAAAAAAATCTCAATTTGTCTGTCATAGTTGACGTGTACCTATGATGAAAATTACAGGCCTCTCTCATCTTTTTAAGTGGGAGAACTTGCACAATTGGTGGCTAACTAAATACTTTTTTTCCCCACTCTATTGCATTCATTGTCTCTGTGTCAAGTTTACAAACTATCATTTCAAGTTGATCAAAGTTTCATATATTCAACTTCTCAGACGTATTCAGATTCAGTTTTCAAATTCAGTTCTCTAAATTCAGATTCAAAACCAGAGACAACATCCTGGCCTTGAGCGTTCTTGGATGGACACTTCTAATGTAACTCTATGGCAGCACCCAAGGGGCTTGAATTTTTCGAGCTCTACCCCTAGATATTGCAGTGACGTAGTGTCCCCATGAGTGACAGAACACTGAGCCAATCACGGCACAACTAGAGAACATTACCAAACCCTACGCGCCGTATTTTTCAGAAAGCACTGAGCTAGGCTGAAACACCTGCATTTCTTACTCAAAAAAGCAAAAAAGAGACCAAGTTTGAATGAGGCTTTATTAACTCAATTATTTTTTGGGGTTGTTGTTGTTTGCAAACTAATATGTGACACGGGGGGCTCTTCCCCACTTGCCCAAAATGACGGTATCATTTCTAATCCCCTTTATTATTATATTTGTATATGTTTTCCATCATTATTATTTTCCCCTAACCCTACCACCCCAGCCCTAATTGGAGTAAAGTAATGGACAACAATACTTAGATTTATAATTCCAGCTTATACGCTATACAAAACAATTAACACAACATGTAAGGTGTTTGTCCCATGTTTCATGAACTGAATACATAATTTACTGAACCAAAATATAAATGCAACATGCAACATTTTCAAAGATTTGACTAAGTTACAGTTCATATAGGGAAATCAGTCAATTGACATAAATTCATTAGGCCCTAATCTATGGATTTCACATGACTGGGCAGGGGCGCAGCCATGCGTGGGCCTGGGAGGGCATAGGCCTACCCACTTTGGAGCCAGGTCCACCCACTGGGAAGCCTGTCCCAGCCAATCAGAATTAGTTTTTCCCCACGAAAAGGCTTTATTTGAGACAGAAATACTCCTCAGCCTCTCCACCCCAAAAACAATGTTGGAGGCAGCTTAGGGTAGAGAAATGGACATTCAAATCTCTGGCAACAGTTCTGGTGGACATTCCTGCTGTCAGCATGCCAATTGCACACTCCCTCAAAACTTGAGACATTTGTGGCATTGTGTTGTGTGACAAAACTGCTTTTTATTGTCCCCAGCACAAGGTGTACCTGTGTAATGATCATGCTGTTTAATCAGCTTCTTGATATGCCACACCTGTTAGGTGGATGGATTATCTTGGCAAAGGAGAAATGCTCACTATCAGGGATGTAAACACATTTATGCAGATAATTTGAGAGAAATATGCTTTTTGTGCGTATGGAAAATTTTGGGGATCTTTTATTTCAGCTCAAACATGGGACCAACAGGTTGCGTTTATATTTTTTTTCGGTATAGTATAAATTAATATGAACTTGTTGGTACTGCAGAAACATTGATGCACTCCCAATCAAGAGGTTGCAAGTTCAAATCCTCAAAGAATTAATGTATAATCTAGGTCAAGTGTCCTTGAGCACTGCTAGTTTTACGCTGGTGGTGATCATTTGCCAATTATTTACTTGATTCTAGGCAACTTTTAGCAAAGTGCAGAAATGCATTCTTGCCAATAAGTTTGTGGCCATACTTCTTTCACAGATCAGATTTTTTTTTACACTAAATGAAATCAGAATACAGCAGCGTGCTGCCGTTTTATAGAAATAACACCTTTAAGTTGTTGTATATATTTACTTTATTTTTACTGCAACTTTAGGCAAAGTGCAGGAATTCATTCTTGCTAATCTCCATAATGTCCACAGACCTGGTGGTGCAGCAAGAACTTCACACATCTAGCAATCAGGAATTTGTGAGGTGTGAGGTGGAGGTGGAGTCTCAAGTAATCAGCAGCATTAACACCTGAATTTAGATCTAAAAATAAAGTAACTTGTTGTAGATTTACCATAATTTCACCACAACTAGACAAAAATCTCCAGGGGACCATGACACAATGTTCTAAGGACATCCTAAAAAAACTTCCTTGGGACAACCCTGGAATAAACCAGGAACTAGACAAAACCTGCAGGTACCATGACTGTTTAAATTGAATTAATGTAAATCATGCCTTTCAAAGTAAAATATTCAAAATTACATTTCATGATAGCGCACGAGATCACGTATTCACATGTGAAATTCATTAGGTTTTTCCGTAAGGCTTACACTAATGTATCTTCAAAAACCTTGCAATTAGCATTACAAGTAGAAGTAGAACTGACCAATACTGTTGGTTCTCTTAGGGGAGTTCAGCTGTGTTTTGGCAACCTTGTGCTGCATGAACGGACTGTTTCATTATAATGCAATCAATGCCACATGCCCACTGATTGGAATTGTACACAATACCAATTACAGATGAAATGATTCCCACTAAAAAGGTGGCATTGTTGTCAGTGACGTGATGTCTGTGAAGGACGTTTGGGATCGGTGCCCTTGTGGAGTGTATTTGAATAGATGTTGTGACCAACTATTGTAATTTCATAATGCTGTCTGTATTTGATACACTGGAGTTAAGCCCTGCTGGTATTTGTAGGGTGATACTGTGCACACTAGTGGTTGCTTACACACATTCCTAGTCAGACAATCATTAGGCTCACAGTAGTAGATACACAGTAGTAATATAGTCATAACACATACAGTCCATGGTAGTCACAAAACATACAACGTAAAAAATGTCCTGTAGGTTACTGCGCTGTAAATTTGCTGTACATTTACAGCAATTTATTAGTGTAGTCAACTCTACGCAGTAGAACGTTCTGTAATTCCAAGGTTAACAGCAGACCAATAAACCAAATAAAATATGTATATTTTATAATCAGTCCTATTATAAATTACAGAATCAAACTGATAGGATATGCATGTTATGAAAAAGGATGGAATACTTTTTTCTGTGGTTTCATCCCAAATGGCACCCTGTTCCCTATATAGTACACTACTTTTAAGGGAATAGGATGTCATTTGGGACCTGGACGGACGTCAAAATGAAACATCACAGAATATACAAATTAAACACACCTTATCCATTCCTAATGACTTCTTTATAAAAGTTTAACTTCATTCTGTCTGGTTCTTCACCTTGCCGTCACAGGGGAGAGAGTTTTCTCCTCGTTACACTGTGACTGAAAGGGAAATTAGCAAGAAATAAAGAGAAGCCGTTCCCCTAACAGAGCAATCAGTATGATAATTCACCAGCAAAATGCCTCAAAAATTATAATTTAGGAGGAGCAGAAGCAGTTTAAATAACTAAACAATAGCATTGAATTAATATGGCTGGCTAGGAAGACCACACCTGAGCGTTTAAGTTTGAACCAAGGAAGACAATGAAAGTCTCTGTTGTTTAGGAACGTCTCTATCTGGGTGTGTGCCAAATGGTACCCTATTTCCTACATAGTGCACTGCTTTTGACCTGGTCAAAATTAGTGCACTATATACGCAATAGGGTGCCATTTGGGACGCATCCTCTGTTTAATTATTCTCAGTAAGAGTCTGGGAAAGAATCTCCAGGGCTTTAATTAGATAGTGAATTAAAGCTATGTAAATGTAAAGTGTGTGTGTGTGTGTGTGTGTGTGTGTGTGTGTGTGTGTGTGTGTGTGTGTGTGTGTGTGTGTGTGTGTGTGTGTGTGTGTGTGTGTGAATTCAGATGGAAGCTGATGTTCTTTAAATAGAGCTGTGTCGCATCTGCTAGTTTATTTCTAAATCTCTTTCTGAAGAAGAGAACGAACACAAAGCCGTTCTTTGACATTTTAAAGTTAAAACTCTGAGACGTTCTTTTACCTGAGGGATTGGAGAGTCTGTGGAGAGAACTGCCACTGTCTGTCTGAGCGATAAGGTGTGGTATTAATTCTCACACTGGTATAAGCTGCTGCTGCTTCTGTATGCGTGTGTGTGTACGTGTGTGTCTGCATGCATGCATGCTTGCAGGTGTTTATTGTGTGAAAGTGTTTGTGCAAAGTCTGCGAACGGAACGTGTGAACGAGTGAGAAGCACCCTAGAATCTGCTGATGCTCTGAGAAACTCAAAGCCTGGTAGATCCACCTCCTGTTGAGTGAGACAACCCAAACTAAGCAGCTCCTCTACCCAGTCCCATGCTGGGCCGTGTCCCAAACTGCACCCTATTCACTACAAAGTGCACTACCTTTGACGAGAGCATGATGGGCCCTGTTCAAAAGTAGTGCACTATGTAGAAAATAGAATGCCATAACTGGGAGTCAACATTACTGAATGGTAATGGGGCTTTTTCACCAGGGTTTGCTTTCAAATTAGGCCTCTTCGTTAGCCCTCATCAGCCCTCTCTGTCAGAGCACACTGAGTCCGACAGAGCTGGAGGATTAGTAGTGAATTAAAATCAGACTGAGCCACTAGACGTTAAGTTTGGTGGGGATTAGATAGGAAGAGAGAGTGTTGAACTCTATTTCTTATGAGGTGCGTCTGAGAAATACCATTGGCTCCTGTTAGCCTGGGTGCCAGTCTTCACCACTATCTTGCTACTTATGGAATAGTTAAGCTAAACATGCACTGTAACAAATTACTAAAGTACTGTATTACCTGTTTTGCTGTATATTTACAGCAGCATACTGGTGTATTGTGGGAAAATATTGTGGGAGGGGAAAGAATTGTTGGCTAGTTAACATATTTTGAGGTGTGCCTTGTAAGTGGCTACTGTATATTTGTTTGACGCGATAGTAAGAATGCTGTACCAACTGAACTGATATATGGTAGTATTTCGCTAATATTTTAATGTACACTACCGTTCAAAAGTTGGGGTCACTTAGACATTTCCTTGTATTTGAAAGAAAAGCTATTTTTTTGTCCATTAAAATAACATCAAATTGATCAGAAATATATTGTAGACATTGTTAATGTTGTAAATGGCTATTGTAGCTGGAAATTGCTGATTTTTAATGAAATATCTACAAAGGTGTACAGAGGCCCATTATCAGCAACCATCAGTCCTATGTTCCAATGGCACGTTGTGTTTGCTAATCCAATTTTATCATTTTAAAAGGTTAATTGATCATTAGAAAACCCTTTTTCAATTATGTTAGCACAGCTGAAAACCGTTGTGCTGATTAAAGAAACAATAAAACTGGCCTTCTTGAAACTAGTTGAGTATCTGGAGCATCAGCAATTGTGGGTTGATTACAGGCTGAAAATGGCCAGAAACAAATAACTTTCTTCTGAAACTCGTCAGTCTATTCTTGTTCTGAGAAATGAAGGCTATTCCATACGAGAAATAAAGCCAAGAAACTGAAGATCTTGTACAACGCAGTGTATTACTCCCTTCACAGAACAGCGCAAACTGTCTCTAACCAGAAAAGAAAGAGGAGTGGGAGGCCCCGGTGCAAAACTAGTCTAGTTTAAGAAACAGACGCCTCACAGGTCCTGAACTGGCAGCTTCATTAAATAGTACCCACAAAACACCAGTCTCAACGTCAACAGTGAAGAGGCGACTCCGGGATGTTGACCTTCTAGGCAGAGTTGCAAAGAAAAAGCCAGATCTCAGACTGGCCAATAAAAATAAAAGATTAAGATGGGCAGTCTGAGATATGCTATTGCTTAAAGAAAAAAATAAGTTTTTCGAAACATGTTTGGTGTTCACCAAAAGGCATGTGGGAGACTCCACAAATATATGGAAGAAGGTACTCTGGTCAGATGAGACTAAAATTGAGCTTTTTGGCCATCAAGGAAAATGCTATGTCTGGCACAAACCCAACACCTCTCATCACCCCGAGAACACCATCCCCACAGTGAAGCATGGTGGTGGCAGCATCAAGTTTTCAGTTTTTTTGTCTGATTTCTTGTTTGTTTCACCCCAAAAAATATTTTGCATCTTCAAAGTGGTAGGCATGTTGTGTAAATGAAATGATACAAACCCCCAAAAAATATATTTTAATTCCAGGTTGTAAGGCAACAAAATAGGAAAAATGCCAAGGGGGTAAATACTTCCGCAAGCCACTGTATTTAATGAAGCTGCCAGTTGATAACCTGTGAGGCATATGTTTCTCATAACTAGACACTCTAATGTATTTGTCCTCTTGCTCAGTTGTGCACCGGGGCCTCCCACTCCTTCTTCTATTCTGGTTAGAGGCAGTTTGCGCTGTTCTGTGAAGGGAGTAGTACACAGCGTTGTACGAGATCTTCAGTTTCTTGGCAATTTCTCACATGGAATAGCAATCATTTCTCAGAACAAGAATAGACTGAAGAGTTTCAGAAAAAAAGTTATTTGTTTCTGTCCATTTTCAGCCTGTAATCAAACCCACAATTGCTGATGCTCCAGATACTCAACTAGTCTCAAGAAGGCCAGTTTTATTGCTTCTTTAATCAGCACAACGGTTTTCAGCTGTGCTAACATAATTGAAAAAGGGTTTTCTAATGATCAATTAGCCTTTTAAAATGATAAACTTGGATTAGCAAACACAACGTGCCATTGGAACATAGGACTGATGGTTGCTGATAATGGGCCTCTGTACGCCTTTGTAGATATTTCATTTAAAAATCAGCAATTTCCAGCTACAATAGCCTTTTACAACATTAACAATGTCTACACTATATTTCTGATCAATTTGATGTTATTTTAATGGACAAAAAAATAGCTTTTCTTTCAAATACAAGGAAATGTCTAAGTGACCACAACTTTTGAACGGTAGTGTACATTAAAATATTAGTGAAAAACTACCATATATCAGTTCAGTTGGTACAGCATTCTTACTAATGTGTCAAACAAATATACAGTAGCCACTTACAAGGCACACCTCAAAATATGTTAATTAGCCAACAATTCTTTCCCCTCCCACAATAGTTTTCAGCTGTGCTAACATAATTGCAAAAGGGTTTTCTAATGATCAATTAGCCTTTTAAAATGATCAAATTGGATTAGCAAACACAACGTGCCATTGGAACACAGGACTGATGGTTGCTGATAATGGGCCTCTGTACGCCTATGTAGATATTCCATAAAAAATCAGCAGTTTCCAGCTACAATAGACATTTACAACATTAACAATGTCTACACTATATTTCTGATCAATTTGATGTTATTTTCATGGACAAAAAAAATGCTTTTATTTCGGAAAAAATGACATTTCTAAGTGACCCCAAACTTTTGAACAGTAGTGTATATAGGGGTAGATCAGAGTGACAGTGGGTCTTAAACCTTTAATGGTTGAATATTAAACCACGTCCTTTGATTGGTTTTGCCATGTAATCACAGCCAGTTTGTAACATTTTAGGTTTCTAGAAGAGCAAGTGATATAAATCTGCAAATGTTCATAAATATTCTGTAAAATAAAATACCTAACAGCCAACCTGCTTGCACTAATCCAATGTAATTACAGTAAAATACCAATATGATTACAGTAGCATTAACGTTTTGTACTGTGTACTGTCATTGCTTTGCATTTTTCAGTAACTTAGAGAAGTTGGTGCCAAGTTACTGTAAATATTAGAGTAACATAATTTGCAATAGCCAGAGATCGGCAAATATACATTGAAAAGGTACACTATATATACAAAAGTATTTGGACACCTCTTCAAATTAGTGGATTCGGCTATTTCAGCCAAACCCGTTGCTGACATGTGTATTAAATCAAGTACACAGCCATGCAATTTCCATAGACAAACGTTAGCAGTAGAATGGCACCGTCATAGGATGCCACCTTTCCAACAAGTCAGTTCGTCAAATTTCTGCCCTGCTAGAGCTGCCCTGGTCATCTCTAGGTGGTGTTATTGTGAAGTGGAGACTTCTAGGAGCAACAACGGCTCAGCTGCGAAGTGGTAGGCCACACAATCTCACAGAACGGGACCGACGAGTGCTGAAGCGCGTAGCATGTAAAAATCGTCTGTCCTCTGTTGCAACACTCATTTCCGATTTCCAAACTGCCTCTGGAAGTAGCGTTAGCACAAGAACTGTTCATCGGGAGCTTCATGAAATGGGTTTCCATGGCCGAGCAGCCGCACACAAGCCTAAGATCACCATGCTTAATGCCAAGCGCCGGCTGGAGTTGTGTAAAGCCCGCCGCCATTGGACTCTGGAGCAGTGGAAACGCGTTCTCTGGAGTGATGAATAACAATTTAACCATCTGGAAGTCCGACGGACAAATCTGGGTTTGGTGGATGCCAGAAGAACGCTACCTTCCCAAATGCACAGTGCCAACTGTAAAGTTTGGTGGATGAGGAATAATGGTCTGGGGCTGTTTTTCATGGTTCGGGCTAGGCCCCTTAGTTCCAGTGAAGGGAAATATTAACGCTACAGCATACAATGACATTCTAGACGATTCTGTGCTTCCAACTTTGTGGCAACATTTTGGGGAAGTCCCATTCCTGTTTCAACATGACAATGCCCCCATGCGCAAAGAGAGGTCCATACAGAAATGGTTTGTCAAGATCGGTGAGGAAGAACTTGACTGGCCTGCACAGAGCCCTGACCTCAACCCCATCAAACAACTTTGGGATGAACTGGAACACACACTGCGAGCCAGGCCTAATCCCCCAACCTCACTAATGCGCTTGCGGCTGAGTGGAAGCAAGTCCCCGCAGCGATGTTCCAACATCTAGCGGAAAGCCTTCCCAGAAGAGTGGAGACTATTATACATGTAGTAGCAAAAGGGGAACCAACTCCATATTAACACCCATGGCTTTGGAGCAGGCATACACATACTTTCAGTCAAATAGTGCATTTTGTTAGAAATACAGGATAAGATGAAGACCAGTGTATCCTTAACTTCAACAACATTCCCAGTAACGGTTACAGAAACGTTTTACTGCTATGACTGTGAAATGTCTTTTTAAAAATCAACCTTAGTTTAAAACACTGACTCTAAGTCGCTCTGGATAAGAGCGTCTGCTAAATGACCAAAATGTAAATGTTAAAAATGAACACTTGCGAAGCATACAGCTGGGTTTTATTCTAATAAGCTCCGCCCTCAAACTATGTGTATTTTGATCCAATTTGGCCTTGCTTGGGTGCGGCAGTCATTAGAATAATACCCAGAAATGTTAATTTTTACATTGACATTTTGGTCATTTAGCAGACGCTCTTATCTGTCGCGCTTCATGAGGCAAATGGGGGTCACATCAGATATTGACTGGTTTTCTGATCCATGCCCCTACCTTTTTTCTAAGGTATCTGTGACCAACATACATATCTGTATTCCCAGTCAATTGAAATCCATAGATTAGGGCCTAATACATTTATTTCAATTGACTGATTTCTTTGAAATCTTTGAAATTGTTGCATGTTGCATTTATATTTTTGTTCAGGGTATATATCTATATATGGTCCCGTGTAACTCAGTTGGTAGAGCATGGTGTTTGCAACGCCATGGTTGTGGGTTCGATTCCCACGGGGGGCCAGTATGAAAATGTATGCACTCACTAACTGTAAGTCACTCTGGATAAGAGCGTCTGCTAAATGACTCAAATGTAAATGGCAAGTACATGTAACAGAATTACTGCTGTTGTTGGCAATAGCTACCTGCATTTTAAATCTGCAACAGTTTACTAACCGCTGTGCTTCCAGTAATTCACTGTAGATTCTAGGAATACAGCATATTGTACTGTTCCAGTAATATGCTGTAAATGTGTGTTATAGTAAAGGTCCTGTAAATCTACAGTTGTTTACTGGCTTCTGTGCTGACAGTAATTTACTGTGCATTTACAGTAATCTACTGGCTACTGTGCTGCCAGTAATTTACTGTAAAAATTACAGGATTATTTTTACAATGTGTTTGACTTGACAATGAGTGACAAGTATTTGGCAAGACATCACAAAAAGATCTGGAACCAGGCTACATTGACACCTGTTGCTGCTTGAAATATCAACAAAGCAACACAGTTGTGAACAGTTGATCTCTTGCTTATTTAGGTTATCTTATCTTGTTTCTGCACTGCTACAGTATATAATTAGGGCATTATTGCATATCTTTACTGTGACCTCAAACTATTGGAGGCTGTTCCCATCGCATACAGTTAAGTAATCATATCTGATTCGTGCCATCTCAAGACACAACCTCAGTTTGATGCTACAAAGCCTGCGGAAAATCAAGCTTTAGTTTCATTTGTTCTCTTTCAAATCTCTTTTCATCCTAAGAAAACACTTGTAACCGTAGAATGTGTTTTGAACACCAAAGCTAGAGGCTGGTTTGTACTGAGCTGCAGTCCCCCACTGTTAGTCTGTCATCGCTGTACTGTAGTGTGGTTTCCACTGAACCAGCTCAGAGTGACAGGAGTACCCAGGTCGGTCGGGAGGGAGGCGTGTTCCTGTTCTGCTCTGGCTGTCAGTCTCTTCATGCTGTATCTTTGATCTCAGGAGTTTTGGCCTGGAAGCACGATCAGTCTACACACCAGCGGAAAACAAGAAACAGGAGGGGGCAAGGATGTGTGGAAGGAGGAATGGCAACGCCTTCACTCTGTCTCTTTGTCGCTCTCGCTCTCGCTCTGTTTCACTCTCACGCTCAATCTTCGTTGTGAGACAGCCATGAAATGCCTGAACTGAAAGAGACTCACTGAGTGAGTCACATCACAGCCTGTGATGTAAATTATTGGATTTTGTTTATTTTGAAATTTTGAGTTTTCAATCTTAACTATGGAGTTGGAATGGAGTGAAATTGACCCATAGCCAGCCGAAGATTGTATGATCGGGACAAGATGAGTCTTTCATATAGAGTTCCTGTCATGGGAGCTTCCAAACCCAGTGACTGGGGCGTGTCCATTCACACACACAAGCCTTGACAAGTGAGGACATTTTGCCGGTCTTCACAAGGGAAATGGCTATTTTAGGGTTAGAATTAGGGTTAGCGTTAGAATTAGGGTTAGGGATTAGATTTAGGGTTAGGTTTAGGAGTTAGTGTGTGTGTGGGTGGGTGTGTATGTGTGCGTGTGTGTGTGCGTGCGTGTTTGTGTGTTTTTGGTTTTACTATCCTTGTGGGGACCAGAAGTCCTCACAAGGATAGTAAAGGAAGGACAATTCAGACAAGTGGGGACATTTTTTAATTTATTTTTTATTATCAAAATGCGTTTTTTGGCAGAATTGCCTTCTGGAACATGTGAACTTTCATGTGTCTTAATAACAAACGTATATGCCATCTGTAAATACGAATACAATTGCTAAATTACTACTTGGCAGAGATAATGAATGGGCTGGACATGCCGAGAGATGAGTTCGGATTGGACTGCCGTGTAGCATCTTCTGTCTATAAAATGAGCTGCTTGTTATGTGTAGATAATCCTTATTACTGCAGCTTAAAAAAAACAATATGTATATAACGTTAGCCATGGACAACTGCAAATGTGTTGCTACTGCTTTCAATAACATTGCTTCCCTGAATTTATCAGGTGGTATCGACAAAGGTCAGTGGGAAAAAGTTGTGATGGACTACTTTCTGGAGGACGATCGTGCCATGCTGACTCTCTCAGACAATGAGGAAATCCCTGATTTAGGTAAAAACATTTTCATTGAACCAGACATTGTGGAGTCTTCTGATGACAGTGATGGGGAAGAAATGGCGATCAACAGTGTTGTTGACAAGGAAGAAGTTGACAGAGTTTTGAAATCATTGGAATGCCTGGTGGAAGCAGAGTATGATCAGGAGATTAATACAATTATGGCATTTGATTGGAAATGCAGAGGGAGTCCGGATTACATCTTTAAACTAAGGGCAACCATGGCATCCGTGACAGAGAGGGAAAAAGATCTGATGATTCTTATGGAATTGCACACGGTCAGTGTGAACCAGAGTGACTTGACACAACGGGCGAAGCAAGCTGTAGAAACAAAATGGAAATGACACAGGACGTCTTATTTAATGAAAGGGGTTGCAGTCTGCCGTGACGCGTTCATCCATGTATACGGGTAAGAGTCTAGCTACATTTTCTGTGTACTAATATTATCTCAGAAAGCCATTTGCATTGCTAGTTGTAGCCAAATGCTAGCTAAATAGCTAACATTGAACCAATTTGGTTAACTTTAGCTAGCTATGACAATCGGTTTGTATTGCTAGTACTCTATGGATTGGGATTATGGTTCATTCTTCAGCTAGCTACATGTCTAAACAAAAGACCCCAAGTTAAAGTCTACTGTTAGCTAGCTTGCAAACGTTATCTGGCTGGCTGGCTAGCTAACGTTACGTGTATGATCTGTGTAGTAATATTATCTCAGAAAGCCATTTCCATTGCTAGTTATAGCCTAATGTTAGCTAGCTAACCAACATTGAACCTAGTTGGTTAGCTTTAGCTAGCTATGACAATCAGTTTGTATTGCTAGTACTCTATGGGTTGGGATTATGGTTCATTGTTTAGCTAGCTACATGTCTAAATAAAAGACTCCCCTTCGCCAGATGATTACATGACCCATCAAGTTAGCCAGGCTTGTCTGGCTGATTACAGCCATCTGTTGTATAATAATGCTCAAATATTTGTATCTGGAATTTGTCTTTCAGCATCAGTAGAACACACCTGACTCTCCTCCACCAGTCATAGAAGGAGACTGGAGGATGGTACGGTGCTGGTGGAAAGCTATGGGTGGCAACAACACCTGACTCCATACTTCAGGCCGTTGCCACAGATCAAACAGTACCAGCACTTCAGGTGAATATTATTTTCATTGCATTGTATGAGGTTATTCTTCTTATTTAAACTTGGGAGGTGAATTGATGTTATGCAAGTTTGCAATGTCTTAATTTGTTTGTCTATTTTCCTGTTTTACAGCTTCAATGCTCTGGAGCTTGGTGTTGTTGTCGCCAAGGAGTGTTCAGACTTAGTCGGGACCAGGTTTCAGCTGCTGCGCACCGTTGACATCCTTCCTCCCATAGATGGTCTGCCTGTACAAGCACCACTTGGAATGGACACAACTAGTCCAACTTTTCTTTTTGAGAAGATCAGGGAGTTTTGCGACGAAGAAGCCATGCACCAAAGTCAAGGGAAGGACAAAAACAGGCTCTCTGAAAATAGATTCCCTTGTTCATGAGTGGTGCGGACAGATCCGTTCATCACTGGGGGCGAGTTCCCAGTCATCCGGACTATCTGCAATGCCTCTATGCACATTCACATGACTCTCTCCTAACACACACACCATACATTGCCATACGTTGTCACTACTATTTTCTTTTCTATCCTGCTGCTCAGCCACTTTACCCCTGATTGCAAATAACTACCTCATCTATCACTGATATTGTTCTTGATATTGTTCTTGTACATACTGTATATTATTTTGTTCATTCTCTACTGGCATCGACACTTTTTGTTATATTGTTTTATATTGACACTTTCTATTTTTGAGATTGCTACTACGCAAATATGAAAGTAACCATTTCACTGTACCGTTTGCAACTTCTGTAGAGACACATCTACTTAGCAAGATGTGGCTGGGGGTTATAGCATTTCTTTGACATGACCCATCAATTTAGACAAGCGTGTCTGAGTAAGCGTCATCTAATATTTATAAAATATCTTTAGCTGGACACTTTCTGTTTTTTATATTGCTACTATGCAAATATACAAGCCACCATGTCACTGTACCATTTACACCTTCTGTATCCTGTGCAAGTGACAAATAAACTTTGATTTTATTTGATATAGTGTGAACAACATGACCTGCACCGAAGTCAGATTAGGATATAGACTTATTGTAGGCTACTACTTTTACCACTTTTAGTCTTGAAATCTTTACTACACTACTCACTCGGTTTAGCACATGGCCTCATGTGAATCCTTAAAGAGATGGGTGGGGCTAAGGCTTAAGAGGGTGTGAAAGATGTTGAATGGGTGTAGACAAAGAAGAGCTCTCCAGTAGGTGTACCAAAACATTCAAGGGCCATTTTCTCAAAAGTGGGGTTACAAGTTTATCAACTTTCAAAGCAGAATTACTCTCCCATTGTTCCTCAAAAGTGTATGATATACCATTTTGTAGCTCTGAGTCTTTGCTTTTATCCAATGTAAAAAAAAAAACATTGCCAAATTTGGTACATCAATCAAAATCGATGCGGACAGTCACATTTCGCCGGTCTCCAAAAGGAAATAGGTTATTTTAGGCTCAGGGGTTAGGTTTAGGGTTAGGGTTACAATTAGGGTTGGGTTAGGTTAGGACTTAGGTTTGGGGTTAAGGTTAGGGATAGGTTAAGGATTAGGTTTAGGGTTAGGGAAAATAGGATTTTGATTGGGAATCAATTATTTGGTCCCCAAAAGGATAGTAAAACAAACGTGTGTGTGTGTGTGTGTGTCTCCAACAGAGTGTGTGCTTTAAGTAGTTTGTGAGGACTCGGGAGTGAGAGCAGTGCTG
This sequence comes from Coregonus lavaretus, assembly GCF_964263955.1. Taxonomy (NCBI): domain Eukaryota; kingdom Metazoa; phylum Chordata; class Actinopteri; order Salmoniformes; family Salmonidae; genus Coregonus; species Coregonus lavaretus. Next base: position 11,169,571 of record NC_140011.1, read on the forward strand.
TCTTTGATGTTATGTGACAGACCATGGGTTAAAGCATCCAGACAGAGCATCCTGCTGCACTGTTGGGACTTCTCACTTACTGTAGCAGGTTGACTTCTGGGAACTGACTGGTGGGCAGGGACATTAAGTGTGTTCCGGTTTTCCTTTAAGTCACACGGCACAGTACGAAGCAGATGCTGCTCCTGCTTCTAAAATGAAATCACTTTGGTGTGGGGGTTTTCTCAAGGCAACAAGGGGGTCTCTCTCCCTCAGGGAGTGGCTCTGATCGGTCAACTCTAACTCTCTCCTTCCCTTCCTATCGCTCCTTCTTTGTCCTTCATTCGCTCTCTCACTCTCTTTCTCTTTCTCCACCTCCCTCCCACACTCTCTCTCTCTCTCTTGCTCTCTCTCTGTCTGCAGGGTTGAAGCAGATCCATGCTCTCTCCATCCAGGGTAACTATGAGTTGAGGATTGACCTGGAGGACTTTGACAACAGTACAGCCTACGCCCAGTATGGGACCTTCGGAGTTGGCCTGTTCTCTGTGGACCCTGACGATGATGGATACCCACTGACCGTTGGAGATTACGCCGGAAACGCAGGTACAAGCTTATATCTGACTGACCAGTTGTTAATCAATAAAGTATCTACCTAATGAACTCTCATCTTCAATGAACATTTTACATTGAAGTTTGATTCAAATTATAGATTGGGTTGTTATAGACCCAGACATCGAGGTCGCCCAAAGCAAAGTTAAGCTGCACTTAAACACAAATGTAGATGCCCCAGATTTCCTCCTAAAATACTTATAACTCAACAATGCATTGACTCTATCTATAGTAAAATCTGCTGTGTCATCTGCAGTAGTTTATTGTTAAGTGCTGAGGGAATGAGGTATGGAAGTGTTTGGTTTGGTCCCCACAGCGTGGACAGACAGGGACAGAGAAACAGGGACAAACTATATGTGTCTGTGTGTATCTGTTCCCCAAACATCACATCTCAGCCGCAGTCCCGTCACCGTCAATAAATTACTACACAATTAATTACTGTGGTTGACCAGCAGCATAAACAAAACATTGCCAGATGCCTGTCACAACAAATCATCAATTTAAAGAACCTTTGGGGAGTGGAGTACTGAGAACTCAGCACAGCTCACAGAGATAGAAGAGGGACAGATGAGAGAGAGATGCAAGGATAGGAAGAGGGGCTAGAGAGGAGAGGAGGAGGGAGAAGAGAGAGGGGTGTAAAGGAGGTCACAAGCAGGTTTTGCAAAAAGAGAGTGTTATTTAAATGGCTTGTACACACAAAAGAATGATGATTCTAAATAGTACCAGATAGGGGTTATTTGGATTGTAACCATAACATAACAATTTTTTATGCTATATAGAACCTTTCTTTGATACTCTGTAAATAACCATTATAAAAGGTTATATATAGAGCCTCTATCAATAATGGTTCTATAAAGAACCTTTCTCAATCTGAAAGGTTCTTTGTAGATCCTTTTGAAGAACCATACAGGATTTTTATTCTGGTCAGCCATATTGTTAAAATACCATATGTGTTATTATTGTATTGACAAGTTGAATCAATTAAGCTACCTTTGGAACAGCTGGGGGTCGCTGAAGAGAGAATTGAGAACCACTGACTGATTTAGTCAACCGTTTTCAATTGACACAAGGCCATGCGTGAGTCTTTCACAAGACACTATCACTGGCCATAGCCAGATATAATATGTGATGGCATAACACAACATATTAGATAAACTGGACATTTAAATTATCACTAAAAGCGCAATGAACCATTTGTGACTCGTTTCAGGAAACTAGGTGTATGTCGCGGGTCACTACATCACAGGAGAGCCATTTGAATGTATACTTTTTTTTTTATACAAATGTGTGTTTTTGGCAGAAATGCCTTCTGGAACATGTGAACTTTCATGTGCCTTAATAACAAATGTGTATGCCATCTGTAAATATGAATATTTTGTTTAATTACGAGCCTAGTTGGTTTAGCCACAAAAAAAAAGACAGCAACCTTCCCACTAGCCATGATTGGCTGAGATAATGAGTAGGCTGGACATGCCGAGAAATGAGTTCGGATTGGTCTGCCATATAGCATGCTTCGGTCGATTTGAGCTGGTCAGTATTTGTAGGTAATTCTGTCTAACGTGGATTTATTTTTAAATGTATCGCGTAGTTAAACTGCATAAGTGTTGCTCTCCACTTTCTGGAGGACCGAGTTTTGAAATCAGTGGAATTAGAGTATGATAGCTAAGGAGATGGTGAAAACACCTGTCTCCGGATTACATCTTCAAACTAAGGGAGACGCGTCCATCCATGATGTATACGGGTAAGATAGTCTAGCTAGCTACATTTTCAGATATTACACGTTTCTAATTTTGACAGAAAGTGGTTTCATTTCAGGTTAAAGTGTACCATAAAGTATGTGGTTAATTATTTACCTAGCTAGCTAGCTACGTGTCTTAACAAAAGACTCCATTATGCAAGTAACCATTTTGGGTGCGTTCGTAAATTCAGCCTGAGTATGCCAGAGCGCAGAATAACTGATGAATTTACGAATGCTCAACACCCGTTGAATGTGGCTGGTGTCAGTAAACGTCACAAAAAAACGTAATTCAAGTGTTGCCAGCAGCACAGTTACAGTCACCAATTCTCTGGATAACATGAAAACAGCCTAACCAGCTTTGCCTATGGCGAGTAAAATGGTCATTGGGGTGTTCTCTCATTTGTGTCTTGAAGTAGCTAGCAAGCTAGCCAATGTTAGCCAGTTAGCTTGGGTGCTTGACTGCCGTTGTGAGGTCAGAACGCTCGGATCAACTCTACTCGTCGGCCAGAGCATCCAGTGTGCGCTCTGAACGTTCTGAGAGCGAAACGAGATGGGTGGGGCTAAAGCTTAAGAGGGTATGAATGATGCTGAATGGGTGCAGACAAAGAAGAGCTCTCCAGTAGGTAACAAAACATTCAAAGGCCATTTTCTCAAAAGTGAGATTACAAGTTTATCAACTTTCAACGCAGAATTACTTTTCCATTGTTCCTCAAATGCAGTGTATGATATACCATTTTGTAGCTCTGTGTCTCTGCTTTTGTCCAATGTAAAAAACACAATTTCAAATTTTGCTACATAAGACCGAATCAAGGTGGTCGGTCACATTTTGTGAACTGTAAAGAACCATTGAAGAGCTCAAAGGGTTATTTGAGTCATTATGATTCCACATAGAACATCACCCTTCCTAAAGAACCCTTGGGGAACACTAATGTTTTAGTGTGTAAAGCTTGTATCCACTCTTCCTACTGCAATGCCACTAACCTTCAACTGACAGCGTGCCTGTTGGACATTTGAATCCCACTGCAGCTTGCAAGCCTCCCCCTCATACCACCCCCCATTAGTAACACTATTGTTGTTGTTATCACACACACACACACATTTTCTCTGATCTGAGGGGTATCCTACGAAGCAGGTTTGAGGAGTTACAGTGCCTTGCAAAAGTATTCATCCCCCTTGGCATTTTTCCTATTTTGCTGCATTACAACCTGTAATTTAAATAGATTTTTATTTGGATTTCATGTAATGGACATACACAAAATAGTCCAACTTGGTAAAGTGAAATGAAAAAAATAACTTGTTTCAAAGAATTCTTAAAAATTTAAAACGGAAAAGTGTTGTGTGCATATGTATTCAGCCCCTTTGCTATGAAGCCCCTAAATACGATCTGGTGCAACCAATTACGTTCAGAAGTCACATAATTAGTTAAATAATGTCCACCTGTGTGCAATCTAAGTGTCACAAGATCTGTCACATGATCTCAGTATATATACACCTGAGTCTGCAACACCACTAAGCAAGGGGCACCACCAAGCGAGTGGCACCATGAAGACCAAGGAGCTCTTCAAACAGGTCAGGGACAAAGTTGTGGAGAAGTACAGATCAGGGTTGGGTTATAAAAAAATATCCGAAACTTTGAACATCCCACGGAGCACCATTAAATCCATTATTAAAAAATGGAAAGAATATGGCAACACAACAAACCTGCCAAGAGAGGGCCGCCCACCAAAACTCACAGACCAGGCAATGAGGGCATTAATCAGAGAGGCAACAAAGAGACCAAAGATAACCCTGAAGGAGCTGCAAAGCTCCACAGCAGAGATTGGAGTGTCTGTCCGCAGGACCACTTTAAGCCATACACTCCACAGTGCTGGGCTTTACGGAAGAGTGGCCAAAAAAAAGCCAAAAAATAAGCAAACACGTTTGGTGTTTGCCAAAAGGCATGTGGGATAAGGTACTCTGGTCAGATGAGACTAAAATTTAGCTTTTTGGCCATCAAGGAAAATGCTATATCTGGCACAAACCCAACACCTCTCATCACCCCGAGAACACCATCCATTTTTCATCGGCAGGGACTGGGAAACTGGTCAGAATTGAAGAAATTATGGATGGCGCTAAAAACAGGAAAATCTTGAGGGAAACCTGTTTCAGTCTTCCAGAGATTTGAGACTGGGACGGAGGTTCACCTTTCAGCAGGACAATGACATAGCATACTGCTAAAGCAACACTCAAGTGGTTTAAGGGGAAACATTTAAATGTCTTGGAATGGCCTAGTCAAAGCCCAGACCTCAATCCAATTGAGAATTTGTGGTATAACTTAAAGACTGCTGTACACCAGCGGAACCCATCCAACTTGAAAGAGCTGGAGCAGTTTTGCCTTGAAGAATGGGCAACAATCCCAGTGGCTAGATGTGCCAAGCTTATAGAGACAAACCCCAAGAGATTTGCAGCTGTAATTGCTGCAAAAGGTGGCTCTACGAAGTATTGACTTTGGGGGGAGGAGGGTGAATAGTTATGCACGCTAAAGTTTTCTGTTTTTTTGTCTTCAAAGTAGTAGGCATGTTGTGTAAATCAAATGATACAAACCCCCCAAAAAATCAATTTTAATTCCAGGTTGTAAAGCAACAAAATAGGAAAAATGCCAAGTGGGGTGAATACTTTCGCAAGCTACTGTAGTTAACTCTGAGTTCAACTCATGATATTCGGTCATACGAAGTGGCTCGGCCTTTTAGCCAGGTACATTTCTTTGGCAACGAATCCTTCAGAACTAACTTTCTCCGGTGCAGGCTAACTCACGGCTAACTCCACTTACCCTGAATGAAATGACTGAGCCGCGAGTTGAGGACCAATGAAATCAGATTCCCTTCCTCTTGCAAATATTTAGTCATCATCCCCTTCATTTGAGGACAACGACTGATTAAATATTGTATTCATCAAAAGTTTTATTTTATTTTTTATGTTACATGGTAATGACAGAATGCATTTTAAATGTTATGCAATGTAACACTTTTGTATGACTTTAAAAAAAATATATTGATAGGAGTGGGAAGAAAAGGTACTTGTGCATTGATAAGCACCCCAAAGACGGCATTATCAATAAGTAATAAAATAAAGACGGCACTTCTAAAAGCTTATTTTACACCATAGCCTGCTGAATTTGCAAGAGAACTTTTCTTTCATTTTGATTTCGACACAAATGAAAATGTGGGACTGACTCATCCATAGATTGATGTTTCAGCTCAGTGTTCGACTAGCCAAGCGCGACATGCACACGCAGTTACAAGCCTGAGAGTTAGCGGCAGGCGGACAAACAATATCCACCGTCGTAGTACGGGTGAAGCCTGAGCTGGAATGTGAAGCTAACTGAAGCTGATTAGCTTTAGAAAACCCTGGGTAGATCTAGCTTGCATTGTTGGATACCTCTCTGGGCTCAGTAGACAGGTGATCATTGCAGCTGAAAGCAGCTGGATTCTAACGGTGTTCAGTGGAGCCGCTCGTCCCATCCACTTCCCTTCAGCCAGACAAGGTTACACTGAGCGGGCTGCAAATGAGATGCTAAGTGCTTCTAGCCTGGTTCCTCTCTCGCTCCCATTGTTTTGTTTTATCCAGCAACCATCACCATGTTGTCACATTTGGTTGGGGTTGTATGTTTTTATCTTTTTTTGAATGTTTAGCCGTAGAGGCTCTCTGTGTGAATGCTGAAACGCGCCCAGTCGGAACTGGTGGCGCCCGAGTTACTGTGTAAAAATTGAATTGAGAGTGGTATACGGGAATAGGAGTTTGAAGGAAGGGGAGGGGTGAGGTCCTGTGTAGCTCAGTTGGTAGAGCATGGCGCTTGCAATGCCAGGATTGTGGATTCAATTCCCATGGGGGGCCAGTATGAAAAAATGTATGCACTCACTAACTGAGGTCGCTCTGGATAAGAGCGTCTGCTAAATGACTAAAATATCATGTGATGTGGCTACACCCTGCCTGGGCAATTAAGGGCTTTAGATGCCCTGATGAGTTGCTAGCGAACACCTCACCGCTGGAGAGGAGTGTTTTCCTCTCCTCTGTCAGTAAAATAAATGATCTAATGCTCATTCCTCTATCCCCCTCTGGTCACAGACACACCATGAAGCATTACAGAAAGGGGGAGTGAGAAAAAAAACAGACAAACAGGGAGAGTGATAAATAAAACCAAATATCATTTTGTTCACCAAAAGCCTGAAAAAATACATAATTATTTGAAATCGTTGATTTTGTGGTACAGAATGACATCACTCAACATCCCCATGTGTAGTGCCACTGACAGTAAGCCAACCACCCAAGTGTGACATTCAGCTCAAAGCCGTAGCCTATAGCTAGCAGTGTCCCATGTACCTCTCTTCAGTTCTATTTCTGTAAATGCTCCCAGAGTATTTTTAGATGCTGCTGTAGCTTCAAAGCTCCTCTTTAAGTGTGTGTGTGCGTGCGTGCGTATGTGCACACAAAGTGACAGTTGTTCGGCTCGTTAGGGAGGTGATATTAAAAGCAGAAGAATAAAAAGCCTTTTGATGAATGAACAATAAACCGTTGTAACCCTGTGGTCTGTGTAATGAGGACCGATCTTTAGAGAGGAGAGGAGGCCTCTCTGATCTCACGTCATTTATGGAAGTGATTGATTGTTCCTGAGTCATTTGGAAATGAATTAGGAATGCAATGCGCTGTCTGATGTAAGAGGGCTCTGGTCAAAGACATTGGTTTAGCTAGGAAAGACCAATCAAAGCCCTGAAGATTTGGAATCAATTGTATTCTCTCTGAAGCCTCTTCTATCGCTCAACCTCTCTTAATGATCTATTTCTCCTTTCTTGTCTTCCAATCTATCCCCTATTTCTCCTCTGTTCACCCTTGTCCATTTCATTTGACTGTGTGTGTGCATGTGTGTGTAAATATGGATGTGTGTGCATTTGTACATGAATGCAACATGGATGTGTCCTCCACCCATCCAATCCTCCCCCACCCTGAACCACCCACCCTCCCCACACAGGCGATGCTCTGCTAAAGCACAATGGGATGAAGTTCACCACCAAAGACAAGGACAACGACCACTCGGAGAACAACTGTGCCTCCTTCTACCACGGTGCCTGGTGGTACCGTAACTGCCACACATCTAACCTGAATGGACAGTACCTCCGCGGGCAGCACACCTCCTATGCCGACGGCATCGAGTGGTCCACCTGGACCGGCTGGCAGTACTCCCTCAAGTTCTCTGAGATGAAGATACGACCCACTCGCGACGAGAGCAAATGAGAAAATTAGGGAATAAAAGAGAGGAAAGGAATTTGAAAGAAGAACATGCTCATATGAATAAATATAAAAACCACACACTCAAAAAGACAGCTATAGGCTGTAGTTCTTGTTCAGCTATTGTTTACTGACTGACTAATATGATGGACATCTTTGATTGGTTTACTACTATTCTCTACTTTTTTCTGTGGAACTCTCATCGCCCTCCCCTAATCCCTCGTCGCTCGTTGCCTACTGGTGTTGTGCTGAGGCTTTTTGTGCCCCCCACCCCTATTATCCTTATACTTTATCACTATCATTAGGAGATTTGTTGCCATGGCTTTTGAGTGTTTCCTTCCTGACAACGATCACACCGCAACACGAAATTAGTCTGACTCACACTCTTACTTACATCTCTCTTTCTCGCTCCATCTTCGTGCGTCATTTATATCTAGTCATCAATCAATTATCTGTCTTTTCTATCTGAGCCTTGACCTGGACCTCTCTCCTGTGATAGTTGCGCCCTGTAGCCAGTAGTACTATTCCCACAGTCCTTTGCCGCGTTGTTGCCAATCAGTGAAGCGTGGCATTACCGTTTGACCTTAGAACAAGTGGCTGAGTCTGAACAGGAGATGTGACATTACAGCTAGGACACACACAAACCCCTGTCCCCTGAAGCTACAGTATGAACATGACACAGCAAAACTCAGTCTGTCACCCAAAGGGACCTGGCTGGATTGGCCTCCCAGTCAGGAGACATGCTAGAATGGCACAACCCACAGTACCTCACCACCCACGGTACTGCTTACGCATCCCTTTATTACAGATATACTCTGTAGGATAACAAGACAATGGAACAGCTGTAACGGTGTAGAGGGAACGGTTGAAATAGAGAGAGAGAGAGAGAGAGAGAGAGAGAGAGAGAGAGAGAGAGAGAGAGAGAGAGAGAGAGAGAGAGAGAGAGAGAGAGAGAGAGAGAGAGAGAGAGAGAGAGAGAGAGAGAGAGAGAGAGAGAGAGAGAGAGAGAGAGAGAGAGAGAGAGAGAGAGAGAGAGAGAGAGAGAGAGAGAGAGAGAGAGAGAGAGAGAGAGAGAGAGAGAGAGAGAGAGAGAGAGAGAGAGAGAGAGAGAGAGAGAGAGAGAACCGATCAAACAGAGGAGAGAGCAAGAGAGAGACAGAGGACAGATCAAACAGAGGGGTGAGAAGGGAATTGCTAAATGAAAAGGGGAATAAGATAGAGAGAGAAAAGAAGGTGGAGATCAAATGGAGGGGTGAGGGAGAAGGGTTGGGTAAATGAGAGGGAGCGGATATCATTAATCTGACTGAGGCCATTAGGGAGCATATTGGGCACTTTGTCTGATCAGCATGCCAGCTGATCACCAGCCAAGTTACTGCTACTACAGAGCCCCAGATGGTAACTCCTCTGTGTGTGTGTGTGTGTGTGTGTGTGTGTGTGTGTGTGTGTGTGTGTGTGTGTGTGTGTGTGTGTAGTGTGACCTCTAATCACTCTCCCAATCGCCTTAAGAGTCCATTTCAGTGATCCATTCGAGTTTCCAGTCAGATAGACAGCCTATGTAAATATGATGAGGGTTATCATGTTCCCACTGGTAGTAAGTGAATATAGCAGGCAGCAGGATGGAAAAGAGAGGGGTGAAGTTGCAAGGGGACCCTGGGGGCCAACAGAAAGAAAGAAAGGAAGAAAGAGGTTCAGCCACCTTCCACAGACAGGAGTGACATGACAGAGAGGAAAACCGGTTATTCATCTCTTCCTTTAGGAAAGTAGAGCATGTTTTAGCCTTCACCCCCACGGCCACAACATTAAACAGTCCCTTACTCCCCTGAGCATTTTAGCTCAACGCCTGTGTTTTACGCAATCAGCTGTAACCCGTAGAAGCTGTATAACCCATGGACGCACACATACACACGCAGCTACATACACACATTATGTCTCTCTCTCTCCTCCTTTATGTTCTATTTCATCCATGTCTCATATAAGAAAATGTCCATCCCCCCCTCTCCCCACTCTGTTTCTCCATCTCCCCTCTCTCCCCTTCTCCCTGTCTCCTGTAAAGTTTTATCTTCTGTAATTCACCCATGTCTAGCTGAATGTCTAAGTTCTCTGCTAGGGTGACGCAGGCTCTTTTCTTCTGGCTCTAGCAGAGAAACTGTTGGTGTAAAATTCAGTTTGCTGTTATCGACCGATCCCTCAACCTGGATTTTCTTTCTTAATAGGAGCTCAAAAACGTGTTGTGAATGATGACAACAAAAATATGTTTGTCTGTACAGTATTATAAAAAAGAAAAAAAAGCACAGTAAGATACATTTAGCTAATTTGTGGGGATGAAATTGTGCAATTCTGAGTATTTCTTACGTTTGGTGTATCAGCTGTTTTTTTCTCTTCATATTTTTGGTTTTGTTATGGATTTTCTTTAGATGTACTGAAAGCTTTCAAGATATGTGTAGATTTATTGTACAGTGTGTATGACTTTTAGAGCATGTCCAACTGTTTTCATGCTATGCCAAAAGACAAAGATAACTCAAGCACACAGACTTTACAAATGACAAGTCAAAAGAAGAAAAAACAAATCCAGAGCCGGTATTTCTCCTCATTTACCGGACTGGGCACCAGGGGAGGTGTGGCCAGCTATACTCTTTGGGGAGGAGCAAGTGAGAAGAGGAGGGGCTTAGCAAAGCACATGAGGACAAATCCACAATGATCAACAGCACAAATTAATCTTTACTGAAGCGATGACAATGGCACATCTGGTGGCTCTGGTTGCTCTGTTCGACATTGTGTTGTGGGACACCTTTGATCTATTCAGACATTTTGGCTCTACCGGACATACTGGTTCTATGGGATGCACCAGCTCTGGAGGACATTTTGGATCTGCCCTTGCTGCCAATGGACAAACAAGCATTACAGTGAGCATTGCTCATCAGACACTGGATGGGCTGTGTGTTTTGGATGGGCTGGTGCTTGGATCCTTCTTCCACTACAGGGCAGTTTGTTGACTGCAGTATCCGCAGAGCCTCGGCTCCATACAGCCAACCATCCACAGAAACCTATTCAGACTCAGTCAGAGTAATAGAGGCAGAGTCAGTGAGTCTCAGCTCAGCTCACCAGGAGTCCTGTGGTGGTAAAACTGTGTCAGGACTCCGACCACACAGTCTGCCTCTTCTACCACTACCCAGAGCTGCAACCAAACATCAAAGAACCAACTGTACACATAGCAACCATGCGTTATTAACACTAATTATGTTACCATGGAAACAGCATTACATGGGAGATTTCGATATTGAAAATTTGTGTCGGGGTAGAATTAATAGTGATTTGGACGTACATTATGATTTCAAATGTGGTTGGTCTCGAAATGAAATGGTGAAACGTGTAAAGCTAAAGTTTAATGTGGTACTGGAATGAGTCAGACTGATGTCGTGACGTGACTGGCTGACTTAGATGACATGGATTCCTCTTTCTGTGTGTCTGACTGTGTTTAGATAGGCAGCCAAATTCCCATATGTTTTCCACTAATTGGTCTTTTGTCCAATCACATATTTTTACATCAGCTCTTTTTCAGAGCTGGTCCGATTGCCCAAAGGACCAATTAATGAAAAAAGATCACAATTGGGCTGCCTGTCTAAACGCAGCCTCTGTATGTGTGAGCGTGTGCGCTTCTGTGTGAGAGAGAGAGCGAGGAAGGGTGAGGAATTCATCAAAGTTAATGTGATGCTTATGTATAACTTGCCTCCCTACTATTTGTGTTGATAACAGAGAGATATTAATAAATCAACAATTAATTACTGTGATAACCAATTCCATAGAGTGGCTCACCACCTTCTGGTCATGTGTTGAACTGCACTGCTCATTTTCACCCTCAACTCCCCTCTCCCATGTACAATCTTCACTTGAGCATCAAATGCTGCAAGTTATATGTTCTATCAATATACTGTAAACCCTACAGTCTTTTTTTCCAAACCCCCCATCCCACCTCTACTTCTCTCATTTTCTGTCTGCTGTTACAAGCACCATCCACCTCCCTCCTCTCTGCTTAAAGGTGAACTGCTCTCACTGATTCCGCACATGTTTCTTCCGGTGGTCATTAAGAAATGCAGCGGCCATTACTGAAGCCCAGACGAGAGTTGTCTTTGTGGTGTGGTTTAATGTGGGTGTTTCTTGGGTGTGTCTTTTAGTGAGGGGGGGTCAAGATTCCTGATGCATTGATGCTTTCCAGCCAATTGTGTCATTACACTAGTGGCACCTGCTGGTCAAAAGAATGTAGAGCAGCCAAATTATTATAGATGATGTCCCACACGCTGTAGCGTGTGCGCAGAGTAGCCTTTTTGTCTTCTACAGAAACCAATACAAAACAATCAGGTGGTTGTTTGACGAAACGAAGTTTCGGATGTCATTGATCATGTGCTTCTGCTAAAGTGACACAAGCATCAGCACACTGCTTCGAAGTAAACTGTTAATGATTTCGGCACATGCCTCGGAGCTCCGGTATCAAAAGTAACATCACTAGTGGCTTTACCATTCAATCACAACAAACAAACAAGGGCAGTAGTGAGTATCTTAGTGATAGTGAGATAAGCTAAGATAGCTTTGCTATGGAGAGAAGTTTTGAAGTTGAGGACTTCTCCCCTCCTGACTGACTCACCATCTCAAGATGATCTACTAATTCAGTTATATGTGTAGGCTAAAGCCTGCGCTGTCCTTGTGTTTAGCCAACCTGACAGCAGCTAGATAGCTAGCATAGTTTGGGGATAGCTACAGCTGGCTAGCCTATCTAGCTAGCTGATATTTCTCTGTCCAATCACAGTTATGCCAAGATAAAAGGAAGTACCCGTGTCTGGAATATGTTTCATGAGACACTCGTTCTACAACACCTTGCTACGAAAGTAGCTTGCAACTGGAAGTTGTATCACGTCATGTAAAGACATGTTCCCATGGAAACGATATCAGCAACTGCGAGTTGAATGCTCTTGTCTTCAGTCACCTCAGCTGTCAACACAATATTCTATAACTGGCTAGTTTGGTCTCTTCCCGTCTCTCGTTATGTCCGCTTTTAGATCTTTCCTGGGGGACAAATCCCAGAACTAATATCCCTACAGGTGTAGGCTACATGTGGACATTGCACAAACAAGGCCAGCTTGAGTGTAGATAGATTTACAAACAAAAAATTGATGCCTGTGCATGTGTTACAAGGACAAAACATTGCCTGCTGTAAATAGGCTATCATATTGATATGCTTATAAAGACAGTATGCCTACACTTTACCTAGCAAATGAAAATAAGTTGTGTGTAGAGTACAACCACAGATAGAACAAGGAGCATACAAATCTTTGGTGCAACTTCAGCTATCGCAGAACTAGCATGGCATTCTATTCTATTCATATGGTCTATTCTAAGGACTTGGCTGTCTAACCACACCCTGACATGCTCAGTCTCCAGTGGGTGATGAAGTCCCTTCCATCTATGTAATGTATTACAGGTTATGGACAGGTGCATGGGTTCAGCAGGCAGAGTTCAATAAATACAGGCAGATGTGAGATGCAGGAAGCTACTTTGAATCGGTCAGTAGCCTACGAGAAGAGTGCAATTTGCTGAACTTATGTAGATATTCTAAACAAAGTGTTTTGATAACTTTCAAGTGTAACAGTTCCATGTAGAATAAACCATCCTTCACATAATACTGTTGTTAGGTTCTGAACAACAGAGTAAAAACTCACAGACGACCAGAAAAAGCTCAAAGAAAGTTTATTCACACACTGGGTCATACAGCTGCAAAGACAACGACATCATTACACAAGCACATACATTTATACACTCCTACTAGGCGAAGTCAACTCCTTGCACATCAAGACAGCCAATACATCTCTGTTGCTAGTGAGGAACTTAATTGGTTCCTCTCACTGGTGTAGTTATTGCCCTGCCTCATGCTAGAATATTTGTGGGCGTAGAAGTATACTGTATGTGTGTGGGATAGGACTGTTCCTTCTCACTTCATCTGACCTGACCTCTGGCTGAATTCCTAACTCCTCCCTAATCCACGACTGTCCTATCATATCAGTGAATGAAACCAGACTGTTGCCCTTTGCCTCCCTCCATAGGAGCCATGAGGTTTGACAATAACATGTTTGACAGAATGTAAACTTTCTGCACTCCCCCTTGTCTCACTCAGTAACTTTCCATACACCTAGGTTCTATCCACCCTCCATTGACCCCAACATATACATTGTAAAGTAAGCAATAAGTTATAGTATGGTAACATTAATAAGTATATTTCAAGCTAGAACCCAACACCGTAGAAGTAGTGTTCTTCTAATATAACAATTTGCAAATATTACACTTTCATCTTCATTTACAGCTAATACAGATACTGTACCTGTCAGCATTTTGTCTGGTGGTACATGTTAGTCGTTATCCTTTCATATGGTGTCCCATATAAAACAGTTCTCTGAGATGTTCCCTCACCATTCAATTCAATAATAACAAAATATGATGAAAAGTCATAGATGTGTCTCCATGACAAACCATCTCTCCTGTCCTCCATCTGTAGAAAAACAAGGTAGAGTTGATACACACAGCACTGGATACATTATCAATGGTTGTTAGGTGAATTCCAGGACAGACAAGTGAAATTATTCTGGCCTATGACCAGATCAAATGTGACCAACCTGAAGTGGGATTGGTGCCTGGCCACGTACTGCCTCAGCCTTCTGCTCCTGATATGGTAGGGGGGTTCCCACGTCACTGCTGAACAACACATCCACCAGGTTTTGTAAGTAGCCTGTGAATGAAATAAAATATAATCACTCACCAAAACATAACATAACTTTTCTCTAGTTTGGAAGTAATTATACTAATAGTGTGACTGTAAGTACAGAATAGATTCAGGCCAGTGACGCTGAACCTTTACTATTGCCGTATTGAAAACAACTGGGAACTGGGAACTCGAAAATCTCCTACTTCCGACTTGAGTGCGTTCAAGACAAGTGGAAACTCGTAAGAAAATGAGCTTCGACTGGCAAAAATCGCTTTAAACGATCATCCAACTCGGAATTCCAAGTCGGAAACACTGGCATCTTTCTAGAGCTCCCTGTCCAACCTGAAGACCACTGACGTCATGATTTGACCTTTTTTTTCTTTTTTTTCCAAGTTGCCTTGAAAGCACCATATGCAACCAGCTGTGTAACATTACGTTGCTGAAAGCTTGCTGACATGTATTTGTAGCATGTTAGCTAAAAAGACGGGTACTCAGGCTAGACAAGTACCATCCTTTATTTTTGCCCTAGAAAAATACACACAGCAAATTGTCCAGTGTTACCTAGTGTTCATTTTTCAGTGTAACATTTCTAGTGTTGATTCGTGAGCTAAATTAACTCTCTAGGAGTAAAATTAACACTTAGTGGTGTAAAAGAACCCCGGAGTCAGTGTTAATAACCAGTATTGAGTGTGATAGTGTGATTGTGTCAGTTTTACTCTGTGGAGAGTGAAACATTTCCATCAAAACCATGCCCATCATTATGATATTTCCCACCATGCTTTATTGCAGCTATAATTTTTTTCAGGATAGTTTTTAATATCTGTATTTTTGCATGTACATTGATTGATTGATTAATATTTTGCTAAAGATAAATAAAATACATGTTTCTAAACTAATCTAACTTACTAAACTAAGTTACTTAGATTTATTGCACCCATTACTGAAATGGTTGTTCAAGTTTAAATGAGTTTAGGTAGTCTCCTTATATCAAGGTTGCTAACCCTAACAGTCTGTCACGATCGTTGATGAATGGGACGGACCAAGGCACAGCGTGATATGCATACATGTTTATTTGACTATTAAACACAATGACAAAACAAGAAACGAAACGTGAAGTCCAAGGTACACAAACAACATACCTAACACGGAACAAGATCCCACAACCCACTAGTGCCAATAGGCTGCCTAAGTATTGGCCCCAATCAGAGACAACGAGCGACAGCTGCCTCTGATTGGGAACCACACCGGCCAACATAGAAATAGACATACTAGATTCTACAACATAGAACTAACACAACAAGGAATACACAAACCCTGACTCAACATATAAACGTCCCCTGAGTCAGGGCGTGACACAGTCATTCTGAATGGTTGCGTGTGAATAAAATTCCAACTGTTGGCTGGCATAACTCTAGCTGGATTTTAATGGGAATTACCAATCACTTTGCAAGCCAGCATAATGTCACTTGTAAACGAGGAGGTGTCTAAACCTTGGCCATCAAAGTAAGGCATTATGTTATATGTAATGTATTGTCATAAACAGTATAACCTTGTCTTCAGGTGCAATGTTAGCTATGCAAATCTTCCTCTCTATGACATTACATCACATTACACATTTACATCATTTACATTTTAATCATTTAGCAGACGCTCTTATCCAGAGCGACTTACATTAGGGAGAGGCTATATATTTAGCTTGTTACATCACAGTATAACAGTATCATAGCTTGCTAGTTAGCTACTCACCACACACCAGTCACAGCCATCATGTTGTGCGTTTGTTGCATGTAATCCATTCCTTGCCATCTTGCAAAATATTGTTGAGTGCATTAGAACTTTGCACCAATTTTATGGAAGCCCATTTTCACTCCTATACCGAGCAAGTATGTGTGCGTTGCAGACTTGACATGTCTACAACACATGGCAGCAGGGTGCGGACCACACCTTGTTGTTTCTGGGCAATTGGATATCATCATTGGCAAAAGTGATTCATACCCAGCCCATCCATACCTGTCGTGACACACTCACATCGAAACCTCGTTTTGGACGAGACTGACTTAATGACCAACATTATCCTATTTACACTTTGTAGTCAATTTTGACACTGTAATTCATGTTTTTGACTCATATTGATGCCACATAGGCCGTTTATAACCAGAGAAGTTGGTTCTAGAAGGCAGTTCCCCTTTAAACTCTAGCAGCATCTTAACTTCAGCAGTATAAACAGAAGCTGGGATCATTCAGTTATCGCTTTCTCCCACTCATTATCATCAGCATCAGCAGAGTACTGATCAATCCCCCCGTTATCTTACCCTCCTCCGTCTCACTCCTCCTTTTTTCCATTCCCCCTCCATCTCACATGCTCTCCATTCCCCTAACCCCTCTATTTTTCCCACCCCCTCCATCTCTCCATTCCCCAAACCCAACCTCCCTCAGCCTCAAGCTCCCTAGTCCCCATCACAGAACCAACTCTGTTTTCATTTTTTCTCTCGGTGAAGTGATATAGAATGTTTTGTGGAATCTTGATTCTGTGTTTTAATGTTCTTGTCAACATTTAATAAACATTCACATTTTATGTGTGGAAAACGTAATGTTTGTATTATCTGTTTGTGTGTCTTGTGCAATGTGTTTGTACATGCATGCATGTGTACAGAGATGGGCAGTAGTGTTTGAAATACATACTTTTATTACTTCTGAGTATTTTATAATTTGAATTACACTGGGCTGACTTAATCTCCTAAATTTTGTATTTAAAAAAATACTGTCATACAAAATAGATATATTTTTTATTAAATATATTACAAAATACAAGTATTTTGTAGTTTAATTTGATACATTGATCTTTATGGTATTTTGAAACTGTATATATATATTTTTTGCCCATCCCTGTGTGTGTATGTGTTTATGGGTGGCAGGTAGCCTAGTGGTTCAGGGTGTTGGGCCAGTAACCGTAAAGGTCGCTAGTTCGAATCCCTGAGTGAATAATCTGCTGATGTGCCCTTGAGCAAGGCACTTAACCCTAGGCGCTCTGGATAAGAGTGTCTGTTAAATGACAAACGTGTACATGTGGTTGCACTGTAAAAAAAAAAGCCAACGTAATCAATGGCTTAATCAGCGTTATTCTGTGACTTGAGTGGACTTCAAAAGGATGAGAATTGGAGCTAATGTGTTAAAGTTTGTTTACTCAACAAAATCTGCTGGAAGTGAGCTGAATTTGCAAAAGCTTGTTGATTAAAATTAAAAATTTATGTTTGCCTTTGGAAGGCAACACAGTAAAAAAGCCAACTTGACCAATGGCTTAACCATGCCAACATTATCATATTTCCCAGCATGCTCTATTGCAGGTTGATTTTCAGAATTGTTTGTTTCAATACCTGTGTTTTTGCATGTACATTGATTGGTTGATTTATCTTATGCTACATACACATAAATAACATATATATTTTTTAACTATTTATATATGTTAGCAGTTGGTCTTATTGCACCTCTTACTGAGATGGCTGTTCCAGTTTATGGGTAGTTTCACCAATTTGGCACCTTTTAAGAAGTTAAACTTGGTCAATATAATCTCTTGATTTCACCTAATTTTTTACAATCTAACAATCTGTCATAAAGAGCACATGTTCAACTTCATACAAAAACTCATATTCCTATCTCAAGAGGTTAAATAAATAAAAAATATTATAGTTAGTTACTTTGAATACCAAACAAAGTAACAGGGTTGACAGTTATGTCTTAAGTCAGCTGTAAATCCCCTTGTGACATGGGGAATGGAAGCTTGTTGTTGCAACAGAGAGTGGCAATTGAATGCAAGCTTCACCCAAAAATATAAATTGTTAAAATGTTTCTAGCCTGTCTATCTAGAGGTAACAGGGTTGATGTGTTATTCTCAACCCGCTCAATTTGTCTTACTCAAAATGGCCAAAAACAGTAGAACCAACTCACCTGCTTTTACACTTTACACTATGATTTGACTATTAGATGTTCAATGATTCTTTCGAAAAAAATATTTTTAAAGAAATAGTTTCACCTTATTAAAACGAGAGTTCAGCTTCACGGACAGGGTTCACCTGAAAATGAGGGACAGATGTAAATGAATCACTAACGACATTAAATAATTAACAATATTCTGAAATTACTTTATCAAACAAAATAACTTGGTTAAATTATTTATGCGAGTTGCGGGCAGGGGTTGGAACTGGAACAGAACCAAAAACCGCTTAAACATTTTTTTTTTGAGGAATGGAAACAGAACCGGAAACAAAAGTGATCTCTAGTGTTCTAGAACAGAACCATTACTTTACAAGTAGGGAACCAGTTAATAATGTTATTTTACGTTCCAAGCATTTTTTTCAATCCCACAAAAAACACCAACAAACCGCCTATGCAAAGCACTCACACTGTCACTCAGAAACGTCTCCTTCCAGTGTCTGCCTGCCAGCTAGTTTTCTAGGCTAGTTAAAAATACTATAGTTATCACGTTTCACATTAGATTTATTGACAACAAAAAGGTAAGACGTCTTTTGAATTCTGGTGCTGCACACACAAGCTTGCTCTGGTCCAAGGCGTTGAGCTAACCTCAGCTTTGAGCCAACTAACAGACGTTCAAAGTCCCTCCATATTAGCCACTCCTCCAAAGGTATCTAACCAGTATATAATTATGTAATTCAGTAAACACATTGTAATGCATGTCATATCATGATGCCCAGTGCTTCAAACCAACTCCTCCATGTCCACCCCTCTCTCTTGCTCTCTCACCACCTGCAAAATTTCAGTCGCATCTCGCACCCTACGTTGTCTGTCCATCAAGCATGTAGGCCAAAAATTTGCTTTCCTGGTCCATAGAAAGCTGCTCTATATGCACTGATTGGTGGAGTCATTTAATGAGCTAAATGTAAAAACTTGAGACTTCACAGGTTAAAGCGGCACTACATAGGGTCGAACCTAAACCAGACTGTAAAATAATATGTAGCCAGACAGCTAAATCTATAGATCAAGACTAACTAAATTTGACCCCAAACAAGTTCTGAATTCACCAAACCATTGGACAGAAACCATACACAACTGGACCCAAAGAGAACCATGAAGTATAGACTCACAAAACAGCCAAAGCTAAAAATCTCAAACCCACTAGATAATATCTAATCACCCCGCATCTTCTAAGATATCTCAATTTTAATTAAATTTGACCTATACACTGAATAATGAGGGTTCCTCAAGGGTTGTTTGGGAAGGGTAATGGTTCTATGTGGAACTATAATGACTCAAATAATCCTTTGAGCTATTCAATGGTTCTTAACAGTTCACAAAATGTTTCTTTGATCTTTTAGTGATCATTCAAATGTAGTGGTGCGGCTCATTATTATATTTTGGTGGGTGGTTTGCGCACAGCTCTTTTTGTGCAACCGTGAGTGAGAGTGTCATTCAAGTTTGTCTAATTTGTTGTGTTTTGCCATTACATATTAAATGCTATATGACTATGGCCAGTGATGGTGTTATGGGAAAGATTCACATATGATTTATGTGTAGCCCTAAATCACTCAGTGGTTCTCAATTCTCTCCTCAGGGACTCACAGCTGTTCCAGAGATGACTCACTTAATTTAACTTGTTAGTTAACACAACACTTATGGAAATTGAACAACATAATATGGATGACCAGAACAAAAAAACCTCTAAAATTATATAGAAATAAACTTTCAGATTAAGAAAGGTTCTTTATAGAACCATTCTCCATAAAGGTTCTATAAAAAATGTATTCTATATAGCCCCAAAAAGGTTTGTAACCATAGCGGAACACTTTTTTGGTGCTATATAGAATATATTTTAATGGTGCTTTATAGAACCTTAGGAAAGGGTTCTTTATAGCACCATACAGGTTCCATTTAGAACCTTATGAGCGTGGTTCTTTATTGAACCTTCAAAAAATGGTTCTATCTAGCACCATAAAGGGTTCCAAATAACCCCTATCTGGTACTATTTAGAACAATTTTGTGTGTATATGTATACAAACCTCTTCCTTGGTGCATAGACTAAAATACCCAGATAAACTCAAGTGATTTCCTCTATTGACGGGGAGTACAAGGTGTACAGTACTGATGGTGCCTCAGAGAGCACAACAGACAGGCACACCACATCTCCACGGTGAACATAATTGTCAGACCCTCTGAGGATCAAATAATCCTTTGTGAGGTAGAGATGAACAAGCACCTCCTAACATCATCTGCTGTCCCAGACAAAATGGAGGAAGGAAGGAGTGAAATAAGTGACGTTTGAAGACAGAGAATAATACAGAGACCTTGTGGCCCCCTCAAAGCAAACAGAACATCAGAGGAGATGAGTAATACACATGCATGCACGCAACACACACACACACGCATACACACACACACACACACACACACGCACACAAACTCAGACACACAGACATGGTACACTTTAATAAACACACAATTATCGTTTTATCTGAGCTTGGCGTACAACTGCTGCCTCAAACAGAGTGCTGTAGCAATGTCACTGTCAGACTGAGATGCCAATCCTAAACAGACTTCCGACGCTGTCACACGAACACACAAACACCCAGACGAGGACAATATGACACACTCTGTCTCTGACGACAGAGCAGGACATGACTGCTGTTGGCAGGGCATTGTAATGAGCACGTGCAATTTGCACAGAATACAATCTGAGAACCAGACTGAGTGTTTGTGCATACATGCGAGAGAGATGAGTATTACTTAGGTGAAAGGTAGCAGTGGAGAGAGAGAGAGAGAGAGAGAGAGAGAGAGAGAGAGAGAGAGAGAGAGAGAGAGAGAGAGAGAGAGAAGATGAAAGGAGGGCAAAGGAATGAGTGAGAGTGAGAGTGAGAGAAAATATAATTTAAATAGAAGCCTAGAAACTACTTCTCCAATATAAATCCCAGATCACGCTTGTAGGCGATGTCATGGTGATGTAAGTTAGCTAAGCTCATTCGCAGAAACACGTCATCAGGTCTAATGGTGCATTCAAGACAACTGGGAATTCTGAAAAATACGAGGTTAAATCATGAAGTCAGTGAGCTTCAGGTCGGAAAGTCGGAGCTCTAAAAAGAGGCCAGAGTTCCCGAGTTGGAATTCCGAGTTGGTTGGCCGTTCAAATAAATCTTTCCTGTCGGTGCTTTTTTGTTTGTTTTGTTTCCAGTTGTCTTGAATGAGATTTCTGAGTTCCCAGTTCCCAGTTGTTCTGAATGTGGCATAAAGGTTGTGTCGCGCCGAATTGTGCATGTGCAGGACGTCAAATCAAAGGCACTCCTTCTATATAAAATAGTTTTTGATAAAAATGGAAACGTGTCAGTTTGTCACTTTCACAAGGTTGTACTAATGACAGTTTCAGCAACATAAGACGTTGGCTCGCA
Organism: Coregonus lavaretus; assembly: GCF_964263955.1. NCBI lineage: Eukaryota > Metazoa > Chordata > Actinopteri > Salmoniformes > Salmonidae > Coregonus > Coregonus lavaretus. The sequence continues at coordinate 11,191,295 of NC_140011.1, forward strand.
TCTAGGTTTTGCGTTTAGACTTTTAGAAACTATACGATTAAGGAATTATTTTCTACTTCTAACATTGACTTCCCAAACCCCAAACCCGGTCTGGTCTGTCAAGTCTGCTTTGCGAAGCGTTTCCAGAAGTATAGCGACGTTGGGCCTCTGGGTTTAGAAACTCTGTTGTGAGATACAGTGAGGGAAAAAAGTATTTGGTCCCCTGCTGATTTGGTACGTTTGCACACTAAAAAAGAAATGATCAGTCTATAATTTTAATGGTAGGTTTATTTGAACAGTGAGAGTCAGAATAAAAATTGAGATAAACGCATGACAAAAATATTATAAAATGATTTGCATTTTCATGAGGGAAATAAGTATTTGACCCCCTCTCAATCAGAAAGATTTCTGGCTCCCAGGTGTCTTTTATACAGGTAACGAGCTGAGATTAGGAGCACACTCTTAAAGGGAGTGCTCCTAATCTCAGCTTGTTACCTGTATAAAAGATACCTGTCAACAGAAGCAATCAATCAATCAGATTCAAAACTCTCCACCATGGCCAAGACCAAAGAGCTCTCCAAGGATGTCAGGGACAAGATTGTAGACCTACACAAGGCTGGAATGGGCTACAAGACCATCGCCAAGCAGCTTGATGAGAAGGTGACAACAGTTGGTGCGATTATTCGCAAATGGAAGAAACACAAAAGAACTGTCAATCTCCCTCGGCCTGGTGCTCCATGCAAGATCTCACCTCGTGGAGTTGCAATGATCATGAGAACGGGAATCAGCCCAGAACTACACGGGAGGATCTTGTCAATGATCTCCAGGCAGCTGGGACCATAGTCACCAAGAAAACAATTGGTAACACACTATGCAGTGAAGGACTGAAATCGTGCAGCGCCCGCAAGGTCGCCTGCTCAAGAAAGCACATATACAGGGCCATCTGAAGTTTGCCAATGAACATCTGAATGATTCAGAGGAGAACTGGGTGAAAGTGTTGTGGTCAGATGAGACCAAAATCGAGCTCTTTGGCATCAACTCAACTCGCCGTGTTTGGAGGAGGAGGAGGAATGCTGCCTATGACCCCAAGAACAACATCCTCACCGTCAAACATGGAGGTGGAAACATTATGCTTTGGGGGTGTTTTTCTGCTAAGGGGACAGGACAACTTCACCGCATCAAAGGGACGATGGACGGGGCCATGTACTGTCAAATCTTGGGTTAGAACCTCCTTCCCTCAGTCAGGGCATTGAAAATGAGTCGTGGATGGGTACTCCAGCATGGCAATGACCCAAAACACACGGCCAAGGCAACAAAGGAGTGGCTCAAGAAGAAGCACATTAAGGTCCTGGAGTGGCCTAGCCAGTCTCCAGACCTTAATCCCATAGAAAATCTGTGGAGGGAGCTGAAGGTTCGAGTTGCCAAACGTCAGCCTCAAAACCTTAATGACTTGGAGAAGATCTGCAAAGAGGAGTGGAACAAAATCCCTCCTGAGATGTGTGCAAACCTGGTGGCCAACTACAAGAAACGTCTGACCTCTGTGATTGCCAACAAGGGTTTTGCCACCAAGTACTAAGTCATGTTTTGCAGAGGGGTCAAATACTTATTTCCCTCATTAAAATGCAAATCAATTCATAACATTTTTGACATGAGTTTTTCTGGATGTTTTTGTTGTTATTCTGTCTCTCACTGTTCAAATAAACCTACCATTAAAATTATAGACTGATCATGTCTTTGTCAGTGGGCAAACATACAAAATCAGCAGGGGATCAAATACTTTTTTCCCTCATTGTATACATGGTGGAGACTCAATCAAACTAGTCATCTTGACTTCTTTCTTATTTCATTCTCTTTGGCACCGAAAAGTTTAAAAAGTGTTGATGGGGGACAGAATGCGGTCGGCCCATCATATAATTGGCATATACATTACTCTTACTGAATTTCCACATGGGCGAGGATATTGGAAATGTAATCAAAGCCTATTGGATGATAACTTGTTTTTAACTAGAGGAATTTATAACTGAATTATTCTGACATAACAGATATCGTTATTGTATGGGACACTTTTAAATGTGCCTTTAGAGTACACATTCAGTACACATCTTGAAAACAAAAGCAATTTAGGTCAAAAGAGTCCATACTAACAAAGGAAATAGAAGGCCTAACAGAACAGATAGATAGCAAAAAACACTGTAACATAGAGGCTCAGAATAAATGAGAGGAAAAACTAAAAGAAATGGAGATTGGCAGTTCTTTTGTGTTTCTTCCATTTGCGAATAATCGCACCAACTGTTGTCACCTTCTCACCAAGGTGCTTGGCGATGGTCTTGTAGCCCATTCCAGCCTTGTGTAGGTCTACAATCTTGTCCCTGACATCCTTGGAGAGCGCTTTGGTCTTGGCCATGGGGGAGAGTTTGGAATCTGATTGATTGATTGCTTCTGTGGACAGGTGTCTTTTATACTGGTAACAAACTGAGATTAGGAGCACTCCTTTTAAGAGTGTGCTCCTAATCTCAGCTCGTTACCTTTATAAAAGACACCTGGGAGCCAGAAATCTTTCTGATTGAGAGGGGGTCAAATACTTATTTCCCTCATTAAAATGCAAATCAATTTATAACATTTTTGACATCCGTTTTTCTGGATTTTTTTGTTGTTATTCTGTCTCTCATTGTTCAAATACACCTACCAAATATGCTGATTTTACCACTCCTCTCGTGGCTGCCTGGCTGTTCCTGTCTTCTCTACAGCAGTTAAGTGAGTCAGACTATCTTTGTCTGAGCCTGTTTGTTTTTCTGTCTTCCTCTGTTGAGGAAGACCAGTGTTATAGACAAGTGTGTGATGTTCAGGCAGTACAATGGATGATCTATAAGTAGCCACAATCCATTGTTCCCTTTTCACTTACAGTCTAGCATTATGTTTTACAGTGCTTAGGAGTATAATATACAGAATGTTTTACTGCTTTGTATGAAACAAAAAGACACACAATTGATTCAACGTAGAATTGTAAAGCAATCAGCTGCAATAGGATTGTGGGTTGCTCAACATTTGGGCATAAAGTGTATAGCTGAACCAACAGACATTCTCACGTTGAATTGTATGTTCACTGAACTTTTAATTTTAGATTTAGTGAACACACAATTCAACTTGAGAATTTAGTCTACCTTATTTGTATATTTCCCAGTGTGCCTTACCTTTAGAGTGAATTGTAGTTACCAACCATGACTTTATTTTCTCTTCTACCAAACCAATACCAAACCAATCAGGTGGTTGTTGAACAAACCACAGTTTTGGATGACGTTGATCATGTGCTTCTGATAAATTGATACAGGTATCGGCACACTGCTTAACCATTTCGATGCATGCTTTGGAACTCCGGTATGTAACGTCACTAGTATTCAATAGCTATCAGTCCTGTAGCCTTCACCAATGGAGGGTCTAAGTGAATAAGTGACCTATTTACACCCTAATGATGTGGTCTGACACTCCTGGTACCCAGGGTACATCAAGCCTGCAGGTCACATTATGTGTAATTCCTATTGTAATCCTGCCCGTGTGAGGATATCCAACAATTTGAATTTGTAATCACCCGCCACCAGGGATTGGAACCAAAATAATGTTCTGAACACGTTTGAACCGAAATGGTTAGCACCTGTTTATATCGTTCCTTTCTGTTCCTTCTTTAAATATGTGGTTAAATACATGTAAAACATTTTTTAAATAAAATGTTTCCTTATCTTTCTTATATCTCTGAGACACTTCAGAACAAACTTCCTTTAGATGTATTTTGGTGGGGACTATCTGTTGAGACCTGACTGGACTCCCCACGGTATGGATTGTTATATTGTTGTGTGCATGTTTGTGTACTGAGGAACAGGTAAATTGGTTCCAGAAGAAAATCACTTTAAATGTCCTTATGTTGGGGGCTTTCATCAAGGTAAGTGTTTCTTGCTGTAAGGCTATTGTGCACACAGCATATACAGTATAAGCCTGGGATATCAACCATTCAAAATTGGCTTTAGTGGGAGTGACCATAGAATTCTATGGGAGTGACCTTACTGAGTAAAGTATTTGTCATCAGGCTGTGTCCTTTGCTAGCAAAAACATTCCCCTTGTCTTCACTAGTTGACATGGTCACAAAGTCATGATTATGGCTATACCCTGCCCAGGTTAGGTAAGGATAGGGGTTAAGGTTAGGGTAAGGGTTTAGGGGAGGGACGTACCAAGGAACACGGATAGCACTAACCTTACGAGATTAGGTATAATGTCACTAACATGACTTCACTTTAGAGCATGTGCCATCCTTCAGCACAACATGTCACCCTTTATAAAGCACATGTTTATATCATATTCGACATAGTGGGTATGTGTCAGGAGGTCAGTATGATGCGGTAGGACGAAGTCAGGCGCAGGACACAGAGCTAATCAAAAACGTACTTTACTCGTAGGTAACGTAAATAACATAACCTCCACGCAGGGAGGAACAAACCCGCTCACCAGACGACAACCAAATACAAACAAACACACACAAAACACAGTGGGAGCCAGAGGGTTAAATAGGGAAGAAATCAATACATAATGGGAACCAGGTGTGAACAATAAAGACAAAACAAGTAGAACACAGAAACATAGATCGGTAGCAGCTAGCACTCCGGCGACGACGAACGCCGAAGCCTGCCCAAGCAAGGAGGAGGAGCAGCCTCGGCCGAATCCGTGACCCCCCCCCCTTTGATGTGTTGGCGCGGCTCCAGCCTTGCGCCAACACCGGCCTCGGGGACGGCCAGGAGGACGCGGCGAAGGGCGAGTCGGATGACGACGGTGGAAATCCCTCAACATGGAGGGATCGAGGATGTCCCTCCTAGGGACCCAGCACCGTTCCTCCGGACCGTACCCCTCCCACTCCAACAGATACTGCAGGCCCCCCACCCGACGCCTCAAATCCAGGATGGAACGGACCGAGTACGCCGGTGCTCCTTCGATGTCCAGTGGGGGCAGAGGAACCTCCCGTATCTCAGACTCCTGGAGTGGACCAGCTACCACCGGCCTGAGAGACACATGGAACGTGGGGTTAATACGATACTCAGGAGGAAGCTGTAACCTATAACAAACCTTGTTCAATCTCCTCAGGACTTTAAATGGCCCCACAAACCGCCAACCCAGCTTCCGGCAGGGCAGGCGAAGGGGCAGGTTTCGGGTCGAGAGCCAGACCCGGTCCCCAGGTGCATACACCGGAGCCTCACTGCGGTGGCAGTCGGCGCTCGCCTTCTGTCGCCTGATGGCCCGTTGCAGGCATACATGGGTAGTGTTCCAGGTCTCTTCCGCGCGCCGAAACCCCTCCTCCACCGCAGGTGCCTCGATCTGGCTCTGATGCCAAAGTGCCAGGACCGGCTGATAATTAACACACACTGAAAAGGAGAAAGGTTAGTGGAGGAGTGGCAGAGGGAGTTTTGGGCCATCTCTGCCCAGGGGATAAAACCTGGCAATAGGACTGCAGAAACCTACCCACATCCTGGTTAACTCTCTCCACCTGCCCATTACTCTCGGGTTCCATGAACACCCTCCAGACCCTTGAGGTGAACTGGGGACCCCGATCAGATACAATATCCTCAGGTACCCTGTAGTGCCGGAAGACGTGTGTAAATACGGCCTCTGCAGTCTGTAGGGCCGTAGGGAGACCGGGCATAGGAATGAGACGGCAGGACTTAGAAAACCGATCCACAATGACCAGGATCATGGTGTTCCCTTGTGACGGGGGAAGGTCCGTAACAAAATCCACCGATAGGTGAGACCACGGCCGTTGTGGAACGGGTAGGGGTTGTAATTTCCCTCTGGGCAGGTGTCTAGGTGCCTTTCACTGAGCGCACACAGAGCAGGAGGAAACATAAACCCTCACGTCCTTGGCTAAAGTGGGCCACCAGTATTTACCACTAAGACATTGCACTGTCCGACCGATGCCAGGATGACCAGAGGAGGGTGACGTGTGAGCCCAATAGATCAATCGATCGCGGACCTCTATCGGCACGTACATACGACCCTCTGGACACTGGGGGGGAGTGGCCTCTGTACGTAACGCCCGATCGATGTCCGCGTCAACCTCCCACACCACCGGTGCCACCAGACACGATGCCGGAAGTATGGGAGTTGGCTCAATGGAGCTCTCCTCTGTGTCATACAGTTGGGACAGGGCGTCTGCCTCAGCGTTCTGGGAACCTGGTCTATAAGAAAGGGTGAACACAAAACGAGTGAAAAACATGGCCCACCTTGCCTGGCGAGGGTTCAATCTCCTAGCCGCCCGGATGTACTCCAGATTGCGGTGGTCAGTCAAAATGAGAAAAGGGTGTTTAGCCCCCTCAAGCCAATGCCTCCACACTTTCAGTTAACCACAGCTAACAGCTCCCGGTCCACCCACATCATAGTTGCGCTCCGCTGGGCTGAGCTTATTTGAAAAAAAAGCACAGGGGCGGAGTTTTGGTGGCGTACCTGAGCACTGAGACAGTACAGCTCCTATCCCAGCCTCGGATGCGTCCACCTCTACTGTGAATGCTAAGGAGGGATCCGGATGAGCCAGCACTGGAGCCGAGGTGAAACAGGTCCTTCAGGTGACCAAACGCCCTGTCCGCCTCGGCTGACCACTGCAGTCGCACCGGTCCCCCCTTCAGCAAGGAGGTAATAGGAGCCGCTACCTGACCAAAGCCCCGGATAAATCTCTGGTAGTAGTTGGCAAACCCTAAGAATCGCTGCACCTCCTTAACCGTGGTTGGAGTCGGCCAATTACGCATGGCCGAAATGCGGTCAATCTCCATCTCCACCCCTGACACGGACAGGCGGTGCCCTACGAAGGAGACTGACTTTTGAAAGAACATACATTTCTCCGCCTTGACGTACAGGTCATGTTCCAACAGTCGATCAAGCACCTTGCGCACCAGGGACAAATGCTCGGCTCGTGTAGCGGAGTATATGAGAATCATCTATATACACCACTACACCCTGTCCGTGCAGGTCCCTGAAAATATAATCTACAAATAATTGGAAGACTGATGGAGCGTTCATCAACCCATACGTCATGACGAGGTACTCATAGTGCCCAGATGTGGTACTAAATGCCGTCTCCCACTCATCTCCCTCCCGGATACGCACCAGGTTGTACGCGCTCCTGAGATCCAATTTTGTGAAGAAGCGCGCCCCGTGCAATGACTCCGTAATACTAGCAATGAGCGGTAGTGGATAACTGTACTTGACAGTGATCTGATTGAGACCCCGGTAGTCAATGCACGGGCGTAAACCTCCATCCTTCTTCTTCACAAAAAAAGAAACTCGAGGAGACAGGTGAAGTGGATGGCCGAATGTATCCCTGCCCCAGAGATTCGGAGACATATGTTTCCATAGCCGCCGTCTCTTCCAGTGACAGGGGATACACGTGACTCCGGGGAAGTGCAGCGCCTACCTGGAGATTTATCACACAATCCCCCTGTCGATGGGCTGGTAATTGAGTCGCCTTCTTTTTACAGAAGGCGAGAGCCAAATCGGCATATTCGGGGGGGAATGTGCATGGTGGAGACCTGGTTTGGACTTTCCACCGTAGTTTCCCCTATGGAAACACCTACACACCTCCCCGAGCACTGACTTGACCATCTCTTGAGAGCCCTCCGTTGCCATGAAATCGTGGGGTCATGAGAAGTTAACCAGGGAAGCCCCAACACCACTGGAAACGCAGGAGAATCAATCAGATAGAGACTAATTTTCTCCTCATGATCCTCCTGCGTCTTCATCCAGGGTGGAGCTGTGACCGCCCTAATCAGGCCTGAGTCGGGTGCCTACTCACCTGAGACGGTCCACCAGTGCTCTGCCTACTGCCTCGACTCCCTAAAGACCCTCCCAGCACCGACCAGCAGTGTGTCTTCTGCTGCCACAGTTGGTGCAGAAGATGGCCCTTCTTCCAGTCTCCCTAAGCGCAGCACCTCCGAGCTCCATAGGGGTAGGGTCAGAGGTGCTGGGGGATGGAATGGACGGCCCCTGATCCGGACGTCCGCGTGTTGCCAACAGGTTATCCAGCCTTATTGACATATCCACCAGTTGGTCCAGGGTAAGGGTGGTGACTCTGCAGGCCAGTTCCCGACGAATGTCCTCCCGTAGGCTGCATCGGTAGTGGTCGATCAGGGCCCTCTCATTCCATCCTGCGCTGGCAGCCAGAGTCCTGAAGTCCAGTGCAAAGTCCTGTGCGCTCCTCTTCCCCTGTCTGAGGTGGAAGAGACGTTCCCCTGCCGCTCTCCCCTCCGGTGGATGATCGAATTCCGCCCGAAAGCGGCGGGTGAAATCCTCATAGCATACTGACGCTGCGTCTATTCCTCCCCACTCGGCGTTGGCCCACTCGAGCGCTCTACCCGACAAACAGGAGATGAGGGCGGACACACTCTCGTATCCTGAGCGAGCCGGGTTAATGGTAGCCAGGTAGAGCTCTACCTGGAGCAGAAAACCCTGGCACCTGGCAGCTGTACCATCGTATGCCCTCGGGAGTGAGAGCCGAATCCCACTGGACCCAGGTGACGAAGGGGTGGACAGCGGTGTGGGTGGTTGTGTAGTTGGAGGAGGTGTAGGATAACCACCTCTCTCCCATTGCTCCATGGTGTTCAACACACGCTCCATTGCGGTGCCGAGAGTCTGGATCATGGTCGCCTGCTGTTGGACACGTTCCTCCATTGATCCGGACGAAATGAATGTACCTGCTGACTCCATTTAAGGTGCGTGTTTCTGTCAGGAGGTCAGTATGATGTGGTAGGACGAAGTCAGGTGCAGGACACAGAGCTAATCGAAAACGTACTTTACTCGTAGGTAACGTAAATAACAACCTCCACGCAGGGAGGAACAAACCCGCTCACCAGACGACAACCAAACATGAACAAACACGCACAAAACACAGTGGGAGCCAGAGGGTTAAATAGGGAAGAAATCAATACATAATGGGAACCAGGTGTGAACAATAAAGACAAAACAAGTAGAACACAGAAACATAGGTCGGTAGCAGCTAGTACTCTGGCAACGACGAATGCCGAAGCCTGCCTGAGCAAGGAGGAGGAGCAGCCTCGGCTGAATCCGTGACAGTATGTCACATTTGACATTGGTGATTATGTCACACAGTTATGCCACATTTATGAACCCTTTATAAAGCATGAGATAGGGTTATACATGCTTTGAAACAAATGTATGTAGTGCTTATGAAGGCATTATGAAGGATTTATGAAGCATTTATAACCTGAATGTAACTTAAAGTGGTACCAATTAGATGTTGTCTAGCATTAGTCAAATTTTCCTTTCCAACATGTACATTAATGTAAATCATATTTCTTCCCACACTCTCTATTTCTCCATAGGGAATTGATTTAAAACTGGAAATGTCAGAGTAAAATCACAGCCATTTTATTACACCATGTATCACACTATCCTTCTGCTACAGTGAACTGCATCTTGATTAGCATAGTCATTCCCCAGAGGATGCATCCCAAATGCCACCCTATTCCCTATATAGTGCACTACTTTTGACAAGGGCACTATGGGCAGGGATGGTCAAAAATGACAAAATACAGATACATCTGTTTGTCACAGATATCTTCTTTTAGAAGTTGGGGCGTGGATCAGAAAACCAGTCAGTATCTGGTGTGACCACTATTTTCCTCATGCAGCGCGACACATCTTCTTCGCATAGAGTTGATCAGGCTGTTGATTGTGGCCTGTGGAATATTGTCCCACTCCTCTTCAATAGCTGTGGGAAGCTACTGGATATTGGAACACGCTCTAATACACGTTGAGCCCAGAGCATCCCAAACATGCTCAATGGGTGACATGTCTGGTGAGTATGCAGGCCATGGAAAAACGGGGACATATTCAGCTTCCAGGATTTGTGTACAGATCCTTGCGACATGGGGACGTGCATTATCATGCGGAAACATGAGGTGATGGCGGCGGATAAATGGCACGACAATGGGCCTCAGGATCTCGTCATGGTATCTCTGTATTCAAATTGCCATCGATAAAATGCAATTGTGTTCGTTGTCCGTAGCTTATGCCTGCCAATACCATAACCCCACCACCACCATGGGGCACTCTGTTAACAACGTTGACATCAGCAAACCAGTCGCCCACACGACACCATACACAGATAAACTGACCAGATGTATGGGCAGTACCGATCATCTGTGTTTGTGCTGCGTGCGAGCAGTGCACGAATGTCTGTGATTTTGTTTGTGTGTGCGTATGTGTGTGCCTTTATCAGATAAGGCGGTAACACTTTATTTGGATAGTCCATCTGTAGATGCTCTACAGACTATCAGTAACATTTCAACTAACTATCTACTAACCCTAACCCTAACCTTAACCCTTTTCCTAACACTAAACTTAACCCTTACCCTAACTAACCCACACACACACACACACACACGTGTTTATAGACAATATCAGGACTTATGACAAAAATGTGACATATTGGGACATGCCTTTCCCAAGGTCCAAGAGACCTGGGAATCAGAATAGTTTGGTCCCATGATTCTAGGAATACATCCATCTGTTGAGATTTTGTCTAGGGCTATATTTTGTTCAGACCTGATTTTAATAGTATATATGAGGACTTTTTCGGGTTCATGTGACATATAAGGCCCATAGCAACAGCAGCCCATAGATACACACTGATTTTCAGGTTTATGTGACTTATGAAGAACCTGTAAATAGGGTCTGTATTTGAACGTGGTTCCGGTTACATGTTGAAATGTCTGCATAAGAATCATAGGTGTACAATACTTAACTAAAGCTTTTAAATTTTTTTTATAATAATCATGCTCACCAGATAGGTAACCTTCAACAGAAATGCCTATCCATGTTCACATAGCTCATAAATATAATATATTCTCAGTCTACTGTTTAAGTCGTATTATTGTTATTTATAACAATACATTTGCAGTCAATATTCATGTAAAAAAAGAGGGAACACTTTATGCCTTACTTTTATTGAGTGCCAGCGAAAATATGCAAATTAACAAATCAATTGAACACCCAGAATAGACCACCTACACTTTGCCTCCTTCCCTGCTATCCACAAGGCAGTAGAAATGGCATGTTTGAAATGAATGAGAAACTCTCTATTAAAGCATCCAGCTTCTATGAAACATGACAGTGTACATTCAGCTAACCTGTCTAAATAACATAGGGATTTACATCATAGTTACATAGTGCAAGTTACCATACAAAAGGCCTGTTACAAGCACCCATTTAAATGGTAATAGTTTAACAGTAATTTAAACACCTTGCCACATTCAACAACTTGTGGTTAAGAACAAAGTGCTTCTGAAAACTTAGGAACAATAACAATCCCTTTAAGTACTGTTTATCTCTTTTCCCTGTCAATGAGAGCAGAGTATTAACCTATATCATCAACTGTTATCCCAAAAAAATGTGACCATAAGTAGCAAACATATGCTCATTAATAGCCCTCAATTATACATAAACACACAAACATGTGGGATCTACAGTCGAGCCTATGTGGCATGTTTGTACAAAAACCAACAATATAAATCATTTAAGGAAAATAAAATAATATGAACATGAAACCCACAGATATTAACACTATCTGAGGAGAAGCTGATTGAAATTGGAATTGAATGGTACCTGAGCTACAGTTGGCATGCTCTAGTTCTATCTATTCATCTTCCTTTTTAATGCTACATTTCTGTTGTGGATGCAGTATTTGATAGCAACCCAGTCTCTGTCTTTCAGAGCTACTGGCTCTGCTTGGAGGCAGGAGTCACAGTCCTTTTTACCTGGTATTCTGCAGCTTGTTATGAAATTAAGCAAATGCCGCTCAACAGCTTTCACTTCATCACCTGTCCACTTGCTTCTCACCTTCACAGCTTTCATAAATGGAAACAAAATACAACTGATTAACAATGAGCTCTGCTAAAGTGACAAATGGAGGATATGATACAAAGGATTCTAGTTAGTAGTTATATGATGTTATCAATACATGTGAATACAAAATGCTTACTAACCTTGCTTTCCTTTGGAGCACTTTGAGGATGCTTGGGATGTGACTATTTTACCATGTCTTGGTTGTGTGTTGCTCATGTGTACGTTATCCAAGGTGGTTGACTCAGGAGTGCCCTTCATGTTGTCCAGGGTGGTTGACTTAGAAGTGCCCTCCATGTTGTCCAGGGTGGTTGACTCAGAAGTGCCCTCCATGTTGTCCAGGGTGGTTTACTCAGAAGTGCCCTCCATGTTGTCCAGGGTGGTTGACTCTGGTGTTTGCCTCAGAAGTGTCTGGTCCCTAGAAGTCTCTGTTGTTGAGCCTTTGCAAAGTAATAATGAATGTGATTATGTTCTATGAGCTTCATGACAATACGTTTGCTTGCTTGTATTATTCACTGTAAACAACCTCAATGTCAGGCAATATGCAATTCTACATTAGATATTAACTGATATTTGAGATATAAACATAAACTGATTGCAAATCCATAAATGTGGAATTACTTATCACCACCAATGTGATTGTTAAAAAACAGATAGAGGATCATTTCGATAATCCCCACAGAAATGTGCATTTATGTGACATAACTTAAAGATATTACCACATATATACAAGTCAGGATACCTTTGCATTGATGTAGATCAGCAATGGTTTCTTCACTGGAATCATCATCACTCATTTCTACTTCATATGGTTGGGTAAAAAACATTTACGGCCAATTATTTAAATTAAGGACTAACAACACTTATAATAGTTATATTTGAAGTGGCTAAAAACTATATTTCAAACTAAATTTTACCTTCAGGATTGACCTCAATGTCATCCAGCCCTTTCCCCTGCAGGTAAGGCAGTCTTCCTTTTTCGATTGCTATCAACATTTTGCTGACTTTTGCGAGCTGCAGGGTACTCTCTGGAAGCCGATAGAATTCTCTATGGACACGGATGTCATGTCCTAGAATGGTGGCAAGTTGATCCATTTCATTTTCTTTGAGGTTTAGTAGTGTGGACAAAGTGGCGACTTGTTTCCGCAATCTTGTTGAGGTGAGTGCCTCTGGGTTCTTTGCACCACATTGTTTGCATACTTGCGAAAGCAGTCGGAGCCTCTGTAATGGGAAAGGACACCTGGCCGTGTAAACATGTACACATTTTCTTTGTGGACTTGACACTCTTTTCTGCTTATCATGAGGAGGTCCATAGCAGTGATCATGTCAGGGGTTAGAAGCACTGGAACCTTTCTTGACCTTTTACCTCGAATCTCAACTCTCTCAAAGTGCTCTGCAAGCTTCCTCTCGAAGTCAGTAAGGCCCCTCACAATGTCTTGGATTAAGCTTCGTAAGATCCCTGGATGTGAAAGACTGAAGCTCCATTTTTGAAACTTCCCCTTCCCTCCTTCTGTTAAATAGTACTACCTGCATCAAAGTCACTTTAGGAAGATTTCCAAAGCTTTTGCTGTTGGGTTCTTCCTCAAGGTCCTTCATACACTAGCAAGAAACGTGTGCAGCACCGACACATCCTCTGTAAAGGGTCAAACCTGTGGTTTATTCCATTTGGCTTGTTGAAGTGTACCCAATGCGGCAGCTGAAATGGACTCTGTCCACTTTTTCTGATGTAAAGTGGCAAATTGCTTTGCAGACTCTGCAACAGCAGGGCGATTTGCAGTGATGGCATTGCATTGAATAATGCCTGCAACTTTGGCTAAACTGTGTCCCAATTTCAAAGCCAATGATGGGATTTTATACGAGTTGCTTTCAACATCATAACCAGCAACATATCTTACTGCCTGTATCACATGGGGAAAGTTACAGGGCATAACAAGGACTTCGGTGCTCTTCAAAGGTGTTATAGCCCTTGCCGTTATCAATAGTCTTGCCATCGCTCTAATTTTTTGGCGTATGTAGTCATTCCTTCTCTCATATGGTTTCCTGGAATTCAACAGTGACTCGCCGATACAAAGGAATTCAGTTTCACTCCTTACAACCGAGGAAACGTCATCCTGGTTCATTTCACAAGCAATCTTCCAAACAGTTTCCTTAACTGAGTCAGGTCTTGGTAAGTGCAGTTGAATCCGTTTTCGCCCAACTTGAGGCTCTCCCTCAACAGACTACTTCGGGCAGTTTCTCACATGTCTCCATAGGGAATTTCTTGCAAACAGTCCTTCGCAAAATTTGCAGTCACGGTAGTCATCAGATGGTTTTGCATTACTAGGTATTTTACAGGCAACCATCTCTCCAGTGCCACAGCTTGCCACTTCAGTATTATGGTCAAAGTTTCATCTCTTCTTAAGAGAGCGTAACAACTCTCTTCTTTTGCGGGATCCTTTATTAAAACTGAAAGCCATTGCAACATCAGGCTTTTCACTGTGGATGGATTCGAGGTGTCTTGCCAATTTATAAATGGCCTTTTTACAATAAAGACAAAATTGCTTCTTGTTGTACTTGCTTCCTTTTGCTGTTATTGACAAAGGTGTGACATTTATGGAGCTTTTCTGGTGTGATGTGTTCTCTGATGAATTGGCACTGCAGCTTATTACTGAAGTACAAGGATTGTTTCTCATCTTTGAATAACTTAATGTTCTTGGCTTCTCTGAACTGGTGGTACTATCCCCACTGTGTGCTGTAACATTCCCTAATGGTTTGTTCTCTGACATTTTGTGGTGGAGATTCTTTTCTGTGGTTTTATATTCCTTACTACAAGAACTTGTAGTACTTATAATAGAAGCATCCGAGGAATTTCCACATGAGTCTGGAAGATAGTCTGCAGCATCCGAAGATTCATCAAGGTCTGAAGGAAAATGGAGAAAAAAAAGCATCTAATTCTGTCAATAACCTTATACATGTATTAATACCTAGGGTATCATACTCCCTACAGTACCATCACATTGTGCATAACACCTACATACTCACAGAAAAATGTATTCTAGTAAACTGATTGAAAGACCTCTGTCTCTCAGCTATCTCTTCTCATAACGATCCTCACAACGATCATGACGGCGCCTCAGATTTTGCAGATGGCGGCTTTTTCTAAGCTGTACAAATTTCTACAATGTTTCCTCACATCAAAAATACCACAATGTGTTAACAAAGAACATGAACTATTTTATCTAATGACAAGAATGCAGCTTTCTTACCTGCTTTGCAGTAGGACACTGGAAGGGTACAATTCCACTGGACTTGCTTGCCTTGAATGAAATTATGAAGAATAAATATTTGTTTGTAATAACACAGTACCGTAACAGTAAATTAGGATATTATACATTATACTGTATGTGAAAATAATTTGGGTTAAGAAATTGACAATACTGTTTTATAGATGACCTATAAATGAAAAAATGAATATGTGGATCTGGGGTTTTCAAGCAAGACTCTATAGAAATGGTTAAAACTGTACAATATCTGCTAACCAACAATATGAGGACTGTGTAACACACACACTCTACTCTGGTTGGGTCATACCATATCGGGACGTCATCTGAAACACATTTACGCCTTGAACAGACTAAGTACAAAATGAGGAGATGACGACTGAACACATCTAGAGTCAAGGTTCTTGACTTTGAGTTATCCTTTTGATGTCAAAGAAAGCTCACAACCTTAAAAGTAATGTAAATGGGTCAACAGCAATATAAATTAAATCACGCAAATTGATAAGAAATATGTTAAATGGGCAAAAACATTGCCCCAAAAATACAAAAACATAGGCATTAGAGAGAATAAAGATTAATTTTATGTTTTGAGGGGCGGTTAGTTCTGTCAAATGGTCGGGCTAATTTTGTTTATGCTATGATATCGAAACAAGTGATGGGAATTTTGATATTGTGAACATTTTACACAAAAGGTTGGTTGTAATACAGTAAAAAGCCATGTAATTTATATATTGGAATGAACTGAGACAACAATTTAATTTAAATAGAAAAGATCTACAATAAATGTGTAATAACCTGTTGGAAGGATGAAGTGGATCTCTGTCTCACTTCTGGGTCTGCTGAAGGTTGAGCTGGGATCTTGTCACTTGGTGTCTGCAACGAAATACAACAATAACATGTCAGAAATATTGTGTTTTATAATATAGATCATATCTATTTAGTAAACTAATGATCATACTCAGTTCAGTCACAATATATTCCTACCACCTGTCTATCATAATCGCCTTTGGGGTGAGACTCATTGCTGAGGTCAAGGGCTGCATTGACCACAGATGTTAGGAAAGATAATTCATATATGGATCTGGGCTTTTTATGCAAGACTCTATAAAAATGGTTAAAACTGTACAATATCTGATAACCAACAATATGAGGACCGTTTAACACACACACACTCTACTCTGGTTGGGTCATACCATATCGGGACGTAATCTGAAACACATTTACGCCTAGAACAGCCTTAGTACCAAATGAGGACTTGACGACTGAACACATCTATAGTCAAGGTTCCTGACTTTGAGTTATCCTTTTGTTGTCAAAGAAAGCTCACAACCTTAAAAGTAATGTAAATGGATCAACTGCCATATAAATTAAATCACGCAAATTGATAAGAAATATGTTAAATGGGCAAAAACATTGCCCCAAAAATACAAAAACATAGGCATTAGAGAGAATAAAGATTAATTTTATGTTTTGAGGGGCGGTTAGTTCTGTCAAATGGTTGGGCTAATTTTGTTTACGCTATGATATCGAAACAAGTTATGGGAATGTTGATTTTGTGAACATTTTACACAAAAGGTTGGTTGTAATACAGTAAAAAGCCATTTAATTCATATTTTGGAATGAACTGAGACAACAATTTAATTTAAATAGAAAAGATCTACAATAAATATGTAATAACCTGTTGGAAGGATGAAGTGGATCTCTGTCTCACTTCTGGGTCTGCTGAAGGTTGAGCTGGGATCTTGTCACTTGGTGTCTGCAACGAAATACAACAATAACATGTCAGAAATATTGTGTTTTATAATATAGATCATATCTATTTTGTAAACTAATGATCATACTCAGTTCAGTCACAATATATTCCTACCACCTGTCTATCATAATCGCCTTTGGGGTGAGACTCATTGCTGAGGTCAAGGGCTGCATTGACCACAGATGTTAGGAAAGATAATTCATATATGGATCTGGGCTTTTTATGCAAGACTCTATAAAAATGGTTAAAACTGTACAATATCTGCTAACCAACAATATGAGGACCGTGTAACACACACACACTCTACTCTGGTTGGGTCATACCATATCGGGACGTAATCTGAAACACATTTACGTCTTGAACAGCCTAATTACCAAATGAGGACTTGACGACTGAACACATCTGGAGTCAAGGTTCCTGACTTTGACTTATCCTTTTGTTGTCAAAGAAAGCTCACAACCTTAAAAGTAATGTAAATGGATCAACTGCCATATGAATTAAATCACGCAAATTGACAAGAAATATGTTAAATGGGCAAAAACATTGCCTCAAAAATACAAAAAACATAGGCATTAGAGAGAATAAAGATTAATTTAATGTTTTGAGGGGCGGTTAGTTCTGTCAAATGGTCGGGCTAATTTTCTTTATGCTATGATATCGAAACAAGTTATGGGAATGTTGATATTGTGAACATTTTACACAAAAGGTTGGTTGTAATATAGTAAAAAGCCATGTAATTTATATATATTGGAATGAACTGAGACAACAATTTAATTTAAATAGAAAAGATCTACAATAAATGTGTAATAACCTGTTGGAAGGATGAAGTGGATCTCTGTCTCACTTCTGGGTCTGCTGAAGGTTGAGCTGGGATCCTGTCACTTGGTGTCTGCAACGAAATACAACAATAACATGTCAGAAATATTGTGTTTTATAATATAGATCATATCTATTTCGTAAACTAATGATCATACTCAGTTCAGTCACAATATATTCCTACCACCTGTCTATCATAATCGCCTTTGGGGTGAGACTCATTGCTGAGGTCAAGGGCTGCATTGACAACAGATGTTAGGAAAGATAATTAATACATGGATCTGGGCTTTCTATACAAGACTCTATAAAATTGTTAAAACTGTACAATATCTGCTAACCAACAATATGAGGACCGTGTAACACACACACTATACTCTGGTTGGGTCATACCATATCGGGACGTAATCTGAAACACATTTACGTCTTGAACAGCCTAATTACCAAATGAGGACTTGACGACTGAACACATCTGGAATCAAGGTTCCTGACTTTGAGTTATGCTTTTGTTGTCAAAGAAAGCTCACAACCTTAAAAGCAATGTAAATGGATCAACTGCCATATAAATTAAATCACGCAAATTGATAAGAAATATGTTAAATGGGCAAAAACATTGCCCCAAAAATACAAAAACATAGGCATTAGAGAGAATAAAGATTAATTTTATGTTTTGAGGGGCGGTTAGTTCTGTCAAATGGTCGGGCTAATTTTGTTTATGCTATGATATCGAAAGAAGTTATGGGAATTTTGATATTGTGAACATTTTACACAAAAGGTTGGTTGTAATACAGTAAAGAGCCATTTAATTCATATTTTGGAATGAACTGAGACAACAATTTAATTTAAATAGAAAAGATCTACAATAAATGTGTAATAACCTGTTGGAAGGATGAAGTGGATCTCTGTCTCACTTCTGGGTCTGCTGAAGGTTGAGCTGGGATCTTGTCACTTGGTGTCTGCAACGAAATACAACAATAACATGTCAGAAATATTGTGTTTTATAATATAGATCATATCTATTTTGTAAACTAATGATCATACTCAGTTCAGTCACAATATATTCCTACCACCTGTCTATCATAATCGCCTTTGGGGTGAGACTCATTGCTGAGGTCAAGGGCTGCATTGACCACAGATGTTAGGAAAGATAATTCATATATGGATCTGGGCTTTTTATGCAAGACTATAAAAATGGTTAAAACTGTACAATATCTGCTAACCAACAATATGAGGACCGTGTAACACACACACACTCTACTCTGGTTGGGTCATACCATATCGGGACGTAATCTGAAACACATTTACGTCTTGAACAGCCTAATTACCAAATGAGGACTTGACGACTGAACACATCTGGAGTCAAGGTTCCTGACTTTGACTTATCCTTTTGTTGTCAAAGAAAGCTCACAACCTTAAAAGTAATGTAAATGGATCAACTGCCATATGAATTAAATCACGCAAATTGACAAGAAATATGTTAAATGGGCAAAAACATTGCCTCAAAAATACAAAAAACATAGGCATTAGAGAGAATAAAGATTAATTTAATGTTTTGAGGGGCGGTTAGTTCTGTCAAATGGTCGGGCTAATTTTGTTTATGCTGTGATATCGAAACAAGTTATGGGAATGTTGATATTGTGAACATTTTACACAAAAGGTTGGTTGTAATATAGTAAAAAGCCATGTAATTTATATATATTGGAATGAACTGAGACAACAATTTAATTTAAATAGAAAAGATCTACAATAAATGTGTAATAACCTGTTGGAAGGATGAAGTGGATCTCTGTCTCACTTCTGGGTCTGCTGAAGGTTGAGCTGGGATCCTGTCACTTGGTGTCTGCAACGAAATACAACAATAACATGTCAGAAATATTGTGTTTTATAATATAGATCATATCTATTTCGTAAACTAATGATCATACTCAGTTCAGTCACAATATATTCCTACCACCTGTCTATCATAATCGCCTTTGGGGTGAGACTCATTGCTGAGGTCAAGGGCTGCATTGACAACAGATGTTAGGAAAGATAATTAATACATGGATCTGGGCTTTCTATACAAGACTCTATAAAATTGTTAAAACTGTACAATATCTGCTAACCAACAATATGAGGACCGTGTAACACACACACTATACTCTGGTTGGGTCATACCATATCGGGACGTAATCTGAAACACATTTACGTCTTGAACAGCCTAATTACCAAATGAGGACTTGACGACTGAACACATCTGGAATCAAGGTTCCTGACTTTGAGTTATGCTTTTGTTGTCAAAGAAAGCTCACAACCTTAAAAGCAATGTAAATGGATCAACTGCCATATAAATTAAATCACGCAAATTGATAAGAAATATGTTAAATGGGCAAAAACATTGCCCCAAAAATACAAAAACATAGGCATTAGAGAGAATAAAGATTAATTTTATGTTTTGAGGGGCGGTTAGTTCTGTCAAATGGTCGGGCTAATTTTGTTTATGCTATGATATCGAAAGAAGTTATGGGAATTTTGATATTGTGAACATTTTACACAAAAGGTTGGTTGTAATACAGTAAAGAGCCATTTAATTCATATTTTGGAATGAACTGAGACAACAATTTAATTTAAATAGAAAAGATCTACAATAAATGTGTAATAACCTGTTGGAAGGATGAAGTGGATCTCTGTCTCACTTCTGGGTCTGCTGAAGGTTGAGCTGGGATCTTGTCACTTGGTGTCTGCAACGAAATACAACAATAACATGTCAGAAATATTGTGTTTTATAATATAGATCATATCTATTTTGTAAACTAATGATCATACTCAGTTCAGTCACAATATATTCCTACCACCTGTCTATCATAATCGCCTTTGGGGTGAGACTCATTGCTGAGGTCAAGGGCTGCATTGACCACAGATGTTAGGAAAGATAATTCATATATGGATCTGGGCTTTTTATGCAAGACTATAAAAATGGTTAAAACTGTACAATATCTGCTAACCAACAATATGAGGACCGTGTAACACACACACACTCTACTCTGGTTGGGTCATACCATATCGGGACGTAATCTGAAACACATTTACGTCTTGAACAGCCTAATTACCAAATGAGGACTTGACGACTGAACACATCTGGAGTCAAGGTTCCTGACTTTGACTTATCCTTTTGTTGTCAAAGAAAGCTCACAACCTTAAAAGTAATGTAAATGGATCAACTGCCATATGAATTAAATCACGCAAATTGACAAGAAATATGTTAAATGGGCAAAAACATTGCCTCAAAAATACAAAAAACATAGGCATTAGAGAGAATAAAGATTAATTTAATGTTTTGAGGGGCGGTTAGTTCTGTCAAATGGTCGGGCTAATTTTGTTTATGCTGTGATATCGAAACAAGTTATGGGAATGTTGATATTGTGAACATTTTACACAAAAGGTTGGTTGTAATATAGTAAAAAGCCATGTAATTTATATATATTGGAATGAACTGAGACAACAATTTAATTTAAATAGAAAAGATCTACAATAAATGTGTAATAACCTGTTGGAAGGATGAAGTGGATCTCTGTCTCACTTCTGGGTCTGCTGAAGGTTGAGCTGGGATCCTGTCACTTGGTGTCTGCAACGAAATACAACAATAACATGTCAGAAATATTGTGTTTTATAATATAGATCATATCTATTTCGTAAACTAATGATCATACTCAGTTCAGTCACAATATATTCCTACCACCTGTCTATCATAATCGCCTTTGGGGTGAGACTCATTGCTGAGGTCAAGGGCTGCATTGACCACAGATGTTAGGAAAGATAATTAATACATGGATCTGGGCTTTTTATACAAGACTCTATAAAAATGGTTAAAACTGTACAATATCTGCTAACCAACAATATGAGGACCGTGTAACACACACACTATACTCTGGTTGGGTCATACCATATCGGGACGTAATCTGAAACACATTTACGTCTTGAACAGCCTAATTACCAAATGAGGACTTGACGACTGAACACATCTGGAATCAAGGTTCCTGACTTTGAGTTATGCTTTTGTTGTCAAAGAAAGCTCACCACCTTAAAAGCAATGTAAATGGATCAACTGCCATATAAATTAAATCACGCAAATTGATAAGAAATATGTTAAATGGGCAAAAACATTGCCCCAAAAATACAAAAACATAGGCATTAGAGAGAATAAAGATTAATTTTATGTTTTGAGGGGCGGTTAGTTCTGTCAAATGGTCGGGCTAATTTTGTTTATGCTATGATATCGAAAGAAGTTATGGGAATTTTGATATTGTGAACATTTTACACAAAAGGTTGGTTGTAATACAGTAAAGAGCCATTTAATTCATATTTTGGAATGAACTGAGACAACAATTTAATTTAAATAGAAAAGATCTACAATAAATGTGTAATAACCTGTTGGAAGGATGAAGTGGATCTCTGTCTCACTTCTGGGTCTGCTGAAGGTTGAGCTGGGATCTTGTCACTTGGTGTCTGCAACGAAATACAACAATAACATGTCAGAAATATTGTGTTTTATAATATAGATCATATCTATTTTGTAAACTAATGATCATACTCAGTTCAGTCACAATATATTCCTACCACCTGTCTATCATAATCGCCTTTGGGGTGAGACTCATTGCTGAGGTCAAGGGCTGCATTGACCACAGATGTTAGGAAAGATAATTCATATATGGATCTGGGCTTTTTATGCAAGACTCTATAAAAATGGTTAAAACTGTACAATATCTGCTAACCAACAATATGAGGACCGTGTAACACACACACACTCTACTCTGTTTGGGTCATACCATATCGGGACGTAATCTGAAACACATTTACGTCTTGAACAGCCTAATTACCAAATGAGGACTTGACGACTGAACACATCTGGAGTCAAGGTTCCTGACTTTGACTTATCCTTTTGTTGTCAAAGAAAGCTCACAACCTTAAAAGTAATGTAAATGGATCAACTGCCATATGAATTAAATCACGCAAATTGACAAGAAATATGTTAAATGGGCAAAAACATTGCCTCAAAAATACAAAAAACATAGGCATTAGAGAGAATAAAGATTAATTTAATGTTTTGAGGGGCGGTTAGTTCTGTCAAATGGTCGGGCTAATTTTGTTTATGCTATGATATCGAAACAAGTTATGGGAATGTTGATATTGTGAACATTTTACACAAAAGGTTGGTTGTAATATAGTAAAAAGCCATGTAATTTATATATATTGGAATGAACTGAGACAACAATTTAATTTAAATAGAAAAGATCTACAATAAATGTGTAATAACCTGTTGGAAGGATGAAGTGGATCTCTGTCTCACTTCTGGGTCTGCTGAAGGTTGAGCTGGGATCCTGTCACTTGGTGTCTGCAACGAAATACAACAATAACATGTCAGAAATATTGTGTTTTATAATATAGATCATATCTATTTCGTAAACTAATGATCATACTCAGTTCAGTCACAATATATTCCTACCACCTGTCTATCATAATCGCCTTTGGGGTGAGACTCATTGCTGAGGTCAAGGGCTGCATTGACCACAGATGTTAGGAAAGATAATTAATACATGGATCTGGGCTTTTTATACAAGACTCTATAAAAATGGTTAAAACTGTACAATATCTGCTAACCAACAATATGAGGACCGTGTAACACACACACTCTACTCTGTTTGGGTCATACCATATCGGGACGTAATCTGAAACACATTTACGTCTTGAACAGCCTAATTACCAAATGAGGACTTGACGACTGAACACATCTGGAATCAAGGTTCCCGACTTTGAGTTATGCTTTTGTTGTCAAAGAAAGCTCACCACCTTAAAAGCAATGTAAATGGATCAACTGCCATATAAATTAAATCACGCAAATTGATAAGAAATATGTTAAATGGGCAAAAACATTGCCCCAAAAATACAAAAACATAGGCATTAGAGAGAATAAAGATTAATTTTATGTTTTGAGGGGCGGTTAGTTCTGTCAAATGGTCGGGCTAATTTTGTTTATGCTATGATATCGAAAGAAGTTATGGGAATTTTGATATTGTGAACATTTTACACAAAAGGTTGGTTGTAATACAGTAAAGAGCCATTTAATTCATATTTTGGAATGAACTGAGACAACAATTTAATTTAGATAGAAAAGATCTACAATAAATGTGTAATAACCTGTTGGAAGGATGAAGTGGATCTCTGTCTCACTTCTGGGTCTGCTGAAGGTTGAGCTGGGATCTTGTCACTTGGTGTCTGCAACGAAATACAACAATAACATGTCAGAAATATTGTGTTTTATAATATAGATCATATCTATTTAGTAAACTAATGATCATACTCAGTTCAGTCACAATATATTCCTACCACCTGTCTATCATAATCACCTTTGAGGTGAGACTCATTGCTGAGGTCAAGGGCTGCATTGACCACAGATGTTAGGAAAGATAATTCATATATGGATCTGGGCTTTTTATGCAAGACTCTATAAAAATGGTTAAAACTGTACAATATCTGCTAACCAACAATATGAGGACCGTGTAACACACACACACTCTACTCTGTTTGGGTCATACCATATCGGGACGTAATCTGAAACACATTTACGTCTTGAACAGCCTAATTACCAAATGAGGACTTGACGACTGAACACATCTGGAGTCAAGGTTCCTGACTTTGACTTATCCTTTTGTTGTCAAAGAAAGCTCACAACCTTAAAAGTAATGTAAATGGATCAACTGCCATATGAATTAAATCACGCAAATTGACAAGAAATATGTTAAATGGGCAAAAACATTGCCTCAAAAATACAAAAAACATAGGCATTAGAGAGAATAAAGATTAATTTAATGTTTTGAGGGGCGGTTAGTTCTGTCAAATGGTCGGGCTAATTTTGTTTATGCTATGATATCGAAACAAGTTATGGGAATGTTGATATTGTGAACATTTTACACAAAAGGTTGGTTGTAATATAGTAAAAAGCCATGTAATTTATATATATTGGAATGAACTGAGACAACAATTTAATTTAAATAGAAAAGATCTACAATAAATGTGTAATAACCTGTTGGAAGGATGAAGTGGATCTCTGTCTCACTTCTGGGTCTGCTGAAGGTTGAGCTGGGATCCTGTCACTTGGTGTCTGCAACGAAATACAACAATAACATGTCAGAAATATTGTGTTTTATAATATAGATCATATCTATTTCGTAAACTAATGATCATACTCAGTTCAGTCACAATATATTCCTACCACCTGTCTATCATAATCGCCTTTGGGGTGAGACTCATTGCTGAGGTCAAGGGCTGCATTGACCACAGATGTTAGGAAAGATAATTAATACATGGATCTGGGCTTTTTATACAAGACTCTATAAAAATGGTTAAAACTGTACAATATCTGCTAACCAACAATATGAGGACCGTGTAACACACACACTCTACTCTGTTTGGGTCATACCATATCGGGACGTAATCTGAAACACATTTACGTCTTGAACAGCCTAATTACCAAATGAGGACTTGACGACTGAACACATCTGGAATCAAGGTTCCTGACTTTGAGTTATGCTTTTGTTGTCAAAGAAAGCTCACCACCTTAAAAGCAATGTAAATGGATCAACTGCCATATAAATTAAATCACGCAAATTGATAAGAAATATGTTAAATGGGCAAAAACATTGCCCCAAAAATACAAAAACATAGGCATTAGAGAGAATAAAGATTAATTTTATGTTTTGAGGGGCGGTTAGTTCTGTCAAATGGTCGGGCTAATTTTGTTTATGCTATGATATCGAAAGAAGTTATGGGAATTTTGATATTGTGAACATTTTACACAAAAGGTTGGTTGTAATACAGTAAAGAGCCATTTAATTCATATTTTGGAATGAACTGAGACAACAATTTAATTTAGATAGAAAAGATCTACAATAAATGTGTAATAACCTGTTGGAAGGATGAAGTGGATCTCTGTCTCACTTCTGGGTCTGCTGAAGGTTGAGCTGGGATCTTGTCACTTGGTGTCTGCAACGAAATACAACAATAACATGTCAGAAATATTGTGTTTTATAATATAGATCATATCTATTTAGTAAACTAATGATCATACTCAGTTCAGTCACAATATATTCCTACCACCTGTCTATCATAATCACCTTTGAGGTGAGACTCATTGCTGAGGTCAAGGGCTGCATTGACCACAGATGTTAGGAAAGATAATTCATATGTGGATCTGGGCTTTTTATGCAAGACTCTATAGAAATGGTTAAAACTGTACAATATCTGCTAACCAACAATATGAGGACCGTGTAACACACACACTCTACTCTGGTTGGGTCATACCATATCGGGACGTCATCTGAAACACATTTACGTCTTGAACAGCCTTAGTACCAAATGAGGACTTGACGACTGAACACATCTAGAGTCAAGGTTCCTGACTTTGAGTTATCCTTTTGTTGTAAAAGAAAGCTCACAACCTTAAAAGTAATCTAAATGGATAAACTGCCATATAAATTAAATCACGCAAATTGATAAGAAATATGTTAAATGGGCAAAAACATTGCCCCAAAAATACAAAAACATAGGCATTAGAGAGAATAAAGATTAATTTTATGTTTTGAGGGGCGGTTAGTTCTGTCAAATGGTCGGGCTAATTTTGTTTACGCTAATATATCGAAACAAGTTATGGGAATGTTGATTTTGTGAACATTTTACACAAAAGGTTGGTTGTAATACAGTAAAAAGCCATTTAATTCATATTTTGGAATGAACTGAGACAACAATTTAATTTAAATAGAAAAGATCTACAATAAATGTGTAATAACCTGTTGGAAGGATGTAGTGGATCTCTGTCTCACTTCTTGGTCTGCTGAAGGTTGAGCTGGGATCTTGTCACTTGGTGTCTGCAACGAAACACAACAATAAATATTCTGTATTATACTCTATTTAATCAGTGTATACAGTTGAAGTCGGAAGGTTACATACACTTAGGTTGGAGTCATTAAAACTCGTTTTTCAACCACTCCACAAATTTCTTGTTAACAAACTATAGTTTTGGCAAGTTGGTTAGGACATCTACTTTGTGCATGATACAAGTAATTTTTCCAACAATTGTTTACAGACAGATTTTTTCACTTATAATTCACTGTATCACAATTCCAGTGGGTCAGAAGTTTACATACACTAAGTTGACTGTGCCTTTAAACAGCTTGGAAAATTCCAGAAAATGATGTCATGGCTTTAGAAGCTTCTGATAGGTTAATTGACATCATTTGAGTCAATTGGAGGTGTACCTGTGGATTTATTTCAAGGCCTACCTTCAAACTCAGTGCCTCTTTGCTTGACATCATGGGAAAATCAAAAGAAATCAGCCAAGACCTCAGAAAAAATGTGTAGACCTCCACAAGTCTGGTTCATCCTTGGGAGCAATTTCCAAACGCCTGAAGGTACAACGTTCATCTGTACAAACAATAGTACGCAAGTATAAACACCATGGGACCACGAAGCTGTCATACCGCTCAGGAAGGAGACGCGTTCTGTCTCCTAGAGATGCATGTACTTTGGTGCGAAAGGTGCAAATCAATCCCAGAACAACAGCAAAGGACCTTGTGATGATGCTGGAGGAAACAGGTAAAAAAGTATCTATATCCACAGTAAAACAAGTCCTATATCGACATAACCTGAAAGGCCGCTCAGCAAGGAAGAAGCCACTGCTTCAAAACCGCCATAAAAAAGCCAGACTGTGGTTTGCAACTGCACATGGGGACAAAGATCGTACTTTTTGGAGAAATGTCCTCTGGTCTGATGAAACAAAAATAGAACTGTTTGGCCTTAATGACCATCAATATGTTTGGAGGAAAAAGGGGGTATGCTTGCAAGCCGAAGAACACCATCCCAACCGTGAAGCACGGGGGTGGCAGCATCATGCTGTGGGGGTGTTTTGCTGCAGGAGGGACTGGTGCGCTTAAAAAAATAGATGGCATCATGAGGAAGGAAAATTATGTGGATATATTGAAGCAACATCTCAAGACATCAGTCAGGAAGTTAAAGCTTGGTCGCAAATGGGTCTTCCAAATGGACAATGACCCCAAGCATACTTCCAAAGTTGCGGCAAAATGGCTTAAGGACAACAAAGTCAAGGTTTTGGAGTGGCCATCAAAAAGCCCTGACCTCAATCCTATAGAAAATGTGTGGGCAGAACTGAAAAAGCGTGTGCGAGCAAGGAGGCCTACAAACCTGACTCAGTTACACCAGCTCTGTCAGGAGGAATCGGCCAAAATTCACCCAACTTATTGTGGGAAGCTTGTGGAAGGCTACCCGAAACGTTTGACCCAAGTTAAACAATTTAAAGGCAATGCTACCAAATACTAATTGAGTGTATGTAAACTTCTGACCCACTGGGAATGTGATGAAAGAAATAAAAGCTGAAATAAATAATTCTCTCTACTATTATTCTGACATTTCACATTCTTAAAATAAAGTGGTGATCCTAACTGACCTAAAACAGGGAATTTTTACTTGGATTAAATGTCAGGAATTGTGAAAAACTGAGTTTAAATGTATTTGGCTAAGGTGTATGTAAACTTCCGACTTCAACTGTATATATATATATATAAAGCGGTGACAACATACATGCAAGAAGGGACATGTAATTATATATTTTATAATTCTTTGACAGATCATATACATTATAATATATCAAAGCAGATTTACTTACCAGAGCACGCCATGGCCACTGAGATTATCCATAATCATAGGTTATTTCACTCTCTGCTTGGATGTTTTCAATAGCAAACAAGCAAAGATGAGGTTTACATTGGACTATCATCTTTTTCATTTTGCAATTTGGGGACCTGTGGGCATCATTTACCAGCCTCCCCAGTGAACCATCTTCGCAGGATGCATCTATGCTAAAATTGAAGAGGGAAACAGATTTACGTTTTCTCCACAAAACATATAAACATATAGAGATTAACTGATGTCTTATAGGGTTTTACTTACCACCATGAGCCATTGTTCCATTCAAAATCAAACAAGAAAGCATTTTGCTTTTCCGTATACTTCCCCTGCCTCTTGTCCCATTCATATTGCGATATAAACTCCCCACGGTACTCGAGGACAAAGGATCCCTTTTCAATTGGTGCTGAGGCAAATACACCACGTCCTGATGTAACAAAGTTAAGAATTTAGTATCAAGTAATACAGTTCAAATTAGGTTAATGAATTGCAGTTGATCAGACCCATTTAGCCTGCTTATCAATGTGTATGATTTAATATTTAGGGGAAAGATCCATTGCAGGGGTGCAAACTGGTAAGGACCCAAAAAGGTGACATCATTCAAAATAAATTTGGTCTGAAAACTATGAAATCACGAGGAGACGTATTTTATGTTGGATTTAATGACAGATCTACAGCTAAAAACGGAAACGCCGAAACAATGGCGTTAAAGCGGGGCAAAAAGAGATGTGATCCCCGGTCAGGTTCCAGCAGTTATCACCACTAGACCTGCAGTGACTTGCACCGCTGAGTCTGCCTTTGACTCCTCGCTTTAGACCGCTTTATTGCAGACTTTGTATTTAAGGACATCAGCGTACACAAAAATTCCCAAATCACAACAGGCAGGGATTACGCACACACCCACTCATGTTGTGAACACTCTGTCGGTAGGCCTACTCGGCGGTGCATTTTCGCTGTTCTGTTAACTTGAATGGTGCCGTATTTGTTCTACGCGCTGATACGCATCATTCACATATATTGTACATTTTTATCACCCAAATGCTTCTACATTCCGTTTATCGTTGGGGTTGTTATGATCAAATGTTAAAAACATTTTTGAATTTAAATCACATTACCGGCTTTCACACATAGCGCGAACGGTCTGCCGACTGGCCAAGGAAATTACCACCAATATCACACATTCTAATAGAAGTTGGGAGGTGTAGTTCATAAATCTTGAATATTTTTCCCCATCCCCCAACTGCTTGCAAAAGAATCACAACATAACTTCTGAAATTGGATGTTAAAGCCGTATGTGTCTAATGCAGCGGTACGCAGTGATTTTTTCACTTGTGTAAGACTTGAATGTGTTTCAAATGACATCCCAATATGGTATGACCCAATAAGTGTAGCGTGTGTGTATAACATACCTTTATAGTCATTGATCCATTTGACTTTATAACAAGGCTTGTCACTTCCAGAAATAATAAAATGAATAGCCTCAGCCTCAGGACTAAGTCTGGCTCTTCGTTTTGACATGCTCTTCAATTGCCCATGTGCTCCTCAACTAGAAAACATCTACATTGGATGACAAAAAGTCAGCGAGACAAATACAGAAAAGACTAATACTTGATTTGAATCGAATAAGGATATATCAAATGGTATTAGTCTGCCTTTAGTCATATCGTGCTCATGTTCTTACTAATGCAGTATCTGGTTAGCTTATTAGGCTAACCGATCAGTGCAAACCTTATGCAACTGCAATCACAATAGCAATCTTTTCACAGTAAGCACAGAAAGCAATCTTAACACCTTCAAAGATAAATACTGTTATAAAAGTATAGTACTGTAAACTCTACAAATAACATTATCTGAACTGAACAACCAATATCATCACTTTGGCTTTAAATGGAAAAACATGATAGTGCTAAGTAACATTTGTGGTCAAGAACACTTAAATGTAAGAACACCTTAGATAATAACTATCTCTTTAGTTGTAAATGAAGAAAAATAAATGTATTACCTTCATTTCTCTTGCACTTCTTCCAGTTCTGAATTTTCCAAGTGGCAAAAGTCCTTTTCATTCCTTTCAGCTAATTTGCTAACATTAGCTTATCTGGCTAATTGATGCTAAATTACGTTTTTATTTGAGGGATTTAGGGGGATTTTATGATAATAAATAAATAATATGCCATTTAGCAGACGCTTTTATCCAAAGCTTAGTTATAGTTGACTATGATGACATGTATTATGTGTAATCAAGTAAATCTATCTTGAATAGTTGGAAAGTGTGCTCAAACAAAATCAGGATATGTCACGTAACTAAAGTGTGTCACGTGACTAAAGTGTGTCACGTGACTAAAGTGTGTTTAAAGTGTGTTAATGTTCCAAAACTGACCACTAGGTGGCGTATTCACAGGTGAGCAAAAAGCGTACACACACACTTCAAATCATGAGATTGTGACATTTAAAGACTTTTCAGATTTTTGGTTTAGGGGCATTCTATGGTCGTCTAGAACACTGTAGTGAGCTCGGAAAAATGAGGACTCCAAAAATGTCCTCATATTTCCGAGCGTCCTGACATTGAAGGTGAGTTGTCATAAAATTGTCTTCATATGTCACCAAAACGAGTACACACACACACACACACACACACACACACACACACACACACACACACACACACACACACACACACCAGGCCCGGCTTATTGCCAATGACAGCTAATAACGAAGAGACCCCACGGGAGAGAGGAAGGGAGGGAGAGATGGAGAGAGGAAAGTGTGGTTTCAGCCAGAGGGATCTTTATGAGACATGCAGGGTTTTCAGCACTGCTTTGAGATATAGGGAAAGACTGGGAATGACAGAATATGTTGAATCTGTGAATTGTAGGATCTTTGAGATTCCATTTACCCTCATTAGTGTGTCATTCCCTTAACTGTAATGGGAGCAGGGTTGGACGGTAACAGTTTTCGGTCCCGCTTTATTTGAAGTGCATCTTATGAAGGCTTCATAAAGAAGAACACCATCAACTAGTGTCGCTCTATAATCATGTAACAGAAATTAACATGTTCTTAAACCAATGGACAAAAGTCCTTAGTCCTATCTACGTGATGATTTTAGCACAACTTCAACTCTCATCTTTTGTTGAATATACACATTTTCTCCACCGTAAACACAAATAAATGTTTACTTTATTTGAAATTCGTCAGTTGTCTTTCTTTAGTCGTATTATTGGACCTGCAGGCCCACTAATGTGACCGTGTTTGCAATGAACTACACTGAGTGTACAAAACATTAGAAGCACCTTGCTAATATTGAGTTGCTCCGCCCCTTTTGCCCTCAGAACAGTCTCAATTCAATGGGGCATGGACTCTACAAGGTGTCAAAAGCGTTCCACAGGAATGCTGGCCCATGTTGACTCCAATGCTTCCCGCAGTTGTGTCAAGTTGGGGCTGGATGTCCTTTGGGTGGTGGACCATTCTTGATACACACAGGAAACTGTTGAGCATGAAAAAAGCAGCAGCGTTGCAAACCGATGCACCTGGCACATTATACCATACCCCACTTACAGTAAATATTTTGTCTTGCCCATTCACCCTCTGAATGGCACACACAATGCATGTCTCAATTGTCTCAAGCCTTAAAAATCCTTATTTAACCTGTCTCCTCCCCTTCATCCACACTGATTGAAGTGGATTTAACAAGTGACATCAATATGGGATCATAGCTTTCACTGGATTTCACCTGGTTTGTCTATGTCATAATGTTTTGTACACTCAGGGCTTCATAAGCACTACATACTGTATATACAGTGGGGAGAACAAGTATTTGATACACTGCTGATTTTGCAGGTTTTCCTACTTACAAAGCATGTAGAGGTCTGTAATTTTTTATCATAGGTACACTTCAACTGCGAGAGACTGAATCTAAAACAAAAATCCAGAAAATCACATTGTATGATTTTTAAGTAATTAATTTGCATTTTATTGCATGACATAAGTATTTGATCACCTACCAACCAGTAAGAATTCCGGCTCTCACAGACCTGTTAGTTTTTTTTAAGAAGCCCTCCTGTTCTCCACTCATTACCTGTATTAACTGCACCTGTTTGAACTCGTTACCTGTATAAAAGACACCTGTCCAAATACTCAATCAAACAGACTCCAACCTCTCCACAATGGCCAAGACCAGAGAGCTGTGTAAGGATATCAGGGATAAAATTGTAGACCTGCACAAGGCTGGGATGGGCTACAGGACAATAGGCAAGCAGCTTGGTGAGAAGTCAACAACTGTTGGTGCAATTATTAGAAAATGGAAGAAGTTCAAGATGACGGTCAATCACCCTCGGTCTGGGGCTCCATGCAAGATCTCACCTCGTGGGGCATCAATGATCATGAGAAGGTGAGGGATCAGCCCAGAACTACACGGCAGGACCTGGTCAATGACCTGAAGAGAGCTGGGACCACAGTCTCAAAAAAAAACATTAGTAACACACTACGCCGTCATGGATTAAAATCCTGCAGAGCACGCAAGGTCCCCCTGCTCAAGCCAGCGCATGTCCAGGCCCGTCTGAAGTTTGCCAATGACCATCTGGATGATCTAGAGGAGGAATGGGAGAAGGTAATGTGGTCTGATGAGACAAAAATAGAGCTTTTTGGTCTAAACTCCACTCGCCGTGTTTGGAGGAAGAAGAAGGATGAGTATAACCCCAAGAACACCATCCCAACCGTGAAGCATGGAGGTGGAAACATCATTCTTTGGGGATGCTTTTCTGCAAAGGGGACAGGACGACTGCACCGTATTGAGGGGAGGATGGATGGGGCCATGTATCGCGAGATCTTGGCCTACAACCTCCTTCCCTCAGCAAGAGCATTGAAGATGGGTCGTGGCTGGGTCTTCCAGCATGACAACGACCCAAAACACACAGCCAGGGCAACTAAGGAGTGGCTCCGTAAGAAACATCTCAAGGTCCTGGAGTGGCCTAGCCAGTCTCCAGACCTGAACCAAATAGAAAATCTTTGGAAGGAGCTGAAAGTCCGTATTGCCCAGCAACAGCCCCGAAACCTGAAGGATCTGGAGAAGGTCTGTATGGAGGAGTGGGCCAAAATCCCTGCTGCAGTGTGTGCAAACCTGGTGAAGACCTACAGGAAACGTATGATCTCTGTAATTGCAAACAAAGGTTTCTGTACCAAATATTAAGTCCTGCTTTTCTGATGTATCAAATACTTATGTCATGCAATAAAATAAAAATTAATTACTTAAAAATCATACAATGTAATTTTCTGGATTTTTGTTTTAGATTCCGTCTCTCAAAGTTGAAGTGTACCTATGATAAGAATTACAGACCTCTACATGCTTTGTAAGTAGGAAAACCTGCAAAATCGGCAGTGTATCAAATACTTGTTCTCCCCACTGTATATATATATATAATATCACACAGTGGAGACCTAAGCCTATAGGCCTATGCATGCAATGCCCTGATACATTTAGTGCTCAAATCCCTGACAGCTGAACCGTGAGGTGGACAATTATTATTTTAGGAAGGTAGTCTAAAAACCAATAAAAAAATTGGCTATAATGTTTTGCATATGCTACACATCGAAACACAAGGTTTTAGAATATTTTAGAATATTTACATGAAAATCTGTCGCCAATTGGATGGAAACCTAGCTATAGACACCCTAAAGACTGTGTCTAGTGCGCTAGTCCAGTGTCACTTTGATTATGCCTGCACATAATAGTTCACCAGCAGCCCCAAACATCTAAAGAATAAGCTACCAGCCAAACAAGCTTGTAAGAATTGTACTCATTTGGAGGTTGAGCATTTTTTCATCTCTATCTCTGTAATGTGTCTGTATCTATGTAATTGTATGTCTTTATGTAAAAAAAATAGGGACCACAATGGAAATAAGTCCCAGACTTTTTTGTGCAATCACCTTTAAAAATATTTGTGTATATGCAGTATGTATTATTTTTTTTTTACTGACAAATAAAATCAATCAATCCAAACTGTGCAGCGGTCAATTGATGAATGGAAAGAGACATCTTTTACAAAACACCAAACATTTTAATGACGTTCTGAGATGATCAAGCCAAGCCTTCGATACTGCGTAGGCCTACAAGGAAGGGAGGGATGCATTTTCTGTTAGTCTAGATTGACATACTCTATTTGTTGTGGTGTTGAAAAGACAAACCATGATATTGAAGTGCCCGAAGTCAGTATGCTTTGTTTATTGGTTGTGTGGTGCATTAGCACAGAAACCTGTTGGTGGAAAATTCGTTGCATTTATTTTATATTATTATAAAAATGGTATAAACATTTTGAAAATCAGATTTCCCCCTAGCTGATCATTGTCTGCAGCCAGCTCTGATCGTAGTGTAATGAAACAGGCAGGGAGAGGGAGCTCGCCTGTGGTGAAGCCTAAATGAATGCTTTACAAAGCCTTCGTAAGATGCACTTTAAATAAAGTGGGACCCAGTTTCTATTGCTTGAAGACAGCAGTGAGAAACTAAATTGGCCAAATCATCTGTGTTTTTTTAACTGTTCCAGATATGGTAAGACACATATGGGTTTATTGTATTACAAAAGTAATTTTGAATTGTGTTTGGTTGACAACGCAACCAAATATCAATATTTAAAAGAGATATTTAATGCTTGGATAGTTTTAAGCACTGGCTTTGTCACGGTTTCGGCCGAGGCTGCTCCTCCTCCTTGTTCGGGCAGGCTTCGGCGGTCGTCGTCTCCGGAGTACTAGCTGCCACCGTTCTTTGTTTTCGATGTCTGATTGGTTTGGTCTGTTTAGTACACCTGTTCATGTTTAGTGTTGATTATGTGTCCTATAAGTTCTCGTTGTTTCTGTCATGTGTTGTGTGTAATTGTTTTTCCTGTCTGTTGGTGTTCTACTGTTGTTTTGACAGACGCTTGTTTATTACCGTCGCACTTTTGTTCGTGCGTAGTCGGTTTTTGTATTTTACGCACTGTTGCGTATTGTTCGCCTCCGGGTTAGTTTGACCCGTTTATTTTGTGCTTTTCCAGTAAAGTCAAGTTTGACTGAGCTCCTGTGTCCTGCACTTGATTCCACACCACATTCGCATCAGAACCCTTGACAGAATTACACACCATCTATGGAATCAGCAGGAGCGACAGCAGCGCCTGAGTCGTTAGAGGAGCGCGTCCGCAGCCAGGATGATCAGTTCCAGCGAATGGGGACCACTCTGCAGGACGTCATCAACACCTTGCACCGATGGGAGTCCAGAGGGTTACCCACACCTCCACCTACCTCACCACCACCATCGGTCAGTCCGGCCGTCCAAGTTCCGGAACCCAGTGGGATTCGGCTCTCGCTCCCGAGGGCGTATGACGGCACAGCTGCCGGGTGTCAGGGGTTCCTCCTGCAGGTGGAGCTCTACCTGGCCACTGTACACCCGGTGCCCTCGGGACACGAGAGCGTTTCCGCTCTCGACCATCCACCTGAGGGGAAAGCGGCGGGGGAGCGTCTATTCTACCTCCGACAGGGGAGGAGGAGCACCCAGGAGTTCGCACTGGAGTTCCGGACTCTAGCGGCAGATGCAGGGTGGAATGAACGGGCCCTCATCGATCACTTTCGATGTAGTTTACGGGAGGACGTCCAACGTGAGTTGGCTTGCAGGGACACCACCCTTACGTTCGACCAGCTGGTCGACATGTCCATCCGTCTGGACACCCTGCTGGCCACCCGTGGACGTTCCGAGTGGGGTCCGTCCATTCCATCCTCCAGCACCTCCGAGCCGAGCCCTATGGAGCTCGGAGGTGCTGGCGCTAGAGAGAGGAGGAGAAGGAGCCCGAGGGAGGCTGTCCCCTGCACCACTTGTGGCTGTGGAGGGCACACTGCGGCCAGGTGCTGGGGAGGTTCTCCATTGGGAGGGGACAACAGGCCACGCACTGGGGAGCCATTCCAGGTGAGTAGACGCCCCACTTACCCAGAGCTTTCTGTTGTACATTTTTGTATACCTGTAAGTTTTCCACAGGTTGCACCTCATTCCCAGCATAAGGCGCTAGTAGATTCAGGCGCAGCTGGGAATTTTGTTGATCGGAAATTTTGTTTAGATTTAGGGATACCCCTCCTTCCGGTTGACGCTCCATTTCCCGTTCATGCATTAGATAGCCGCCCGTTGGGTTCGGGGTTGATTAGGGAGGTCACAGCACCACTTAAGATGTGTACGCAGGGGGGTCATGAGGAGAATATTCAGCTATATCTGATCGACTCTCCTGCGTACCCGGTGGTGCTGGGAATTCCCTGGTTAAGGACCCATAACCCTTCCATTTCGTGGCAACAGAGGGCTCTCAAGGAGTGGTCTGCTCAGTGTGAGGGGCGATGTCTGGGTGTTTCCGTGGGGGCGACCTCGGTGGAAAGTCCAAACCAAGTGCCCGCAATGCACATTCCCCCTGAATATGGGGATTTGGCACTTGTGTTCAGTAAATCGAGGGCGACGCAGTTGCCTCCTCACAGACAGGGGGATTGTGCGATAGACCTCCAGGCAGGAGCGGCGCTCCCGCGGAGCCACGTGTATCCGTTGTCTCAAGAGGAGAAAAGGGCTATGGAGACTTACATAGCCGAATCTTTGAGACAGGGATACATATGGCCCTCCACTTCCCCTGCGTCCTCAAGCTTCTTTTTTGTGAAGAAAAAGGATGGAGGGTTGCGCCCGTGCATTGATTACAATGGTCTCAATCAGATTACTGTGAAATACAGTTATCCACTCCCTCTGATTGCGACTATGACGGAGTCATTGCACGGAGCGCGTTTCTTCACAAAACTGGATCTCAGGAGCGCATATAACTTGGTGCACATTAGGGAGGGCGATGAATGGAAAACAGCCTTTAGTACCACCTCGGGTCATTACGAGTATCTCGTCATGCCATACGGGTTGATGAACGCTCCTTCAGTCTTCCAATCCTTCGTGGATGAGATCTTCCGGGACATGCAGGGGCAAGGTGTGGTCGTGTACATTGATGACATTCTGGTGTACTCTCCTACCCGAGCCGAGCATGTAGCCCTGGTGCGTCGAGTGTTGAGGAGGCTGTTGGAGCACGACCTGTATGAAAGGCAGAGAAATGTCTGTTTTTCCAGGAGTCGGTCTCCTTTTTGGGTTATCGGTTGTCCGCGTCAGGGGTGAAGATGGATGTGGACCGTGTGTCAGCCGTGCGTAATTGGCAAACCCCAACCACTGTTAAAGAGGTGCAGCAGTTCTTGGGCTTTGCGAATTACTACCGGAGGTTTATCCGGGGTTTTGGACAGGTGGCAGCTTCCATCACGTCTCTTCTGAAAGGGGGTCCAGTGCGCTTGCAGTGGTCAGCTGAGGCGGACAGGGCTTTTGGGAAACTGAAGGGCCTGTTTACTTCGGCTCCGGTGCTGGCGCATCCGGATCCCGCCTTACCATTTCAGGTAGAGGTGGACGCGTCTGAGGCCGGTATAGGGGCTGTTCTATCTCAACGGTCCGGCACGCCACCTAAACTCCGCCCCTGTGCTTTTTACTCTAAAAAGCTCAGCCCGGCGGAGCGAAATTATGACGTAGGGGACAGGGAGCTGTTAGCCGTGGTACAGGCCCTAAAGGTGTGGAGGCATTGGCTTGAGGGGGCTCAACACCCTTTCCTCATTTTGACTGACCATCGGAACCTGGAGTACATCCGGGCAGCTAGGAGACTGAACCCTCGCCAGGCTCGGTGGAACATGTTTCTAGCCAGGTTCGTATTTAAAATCACGTACATCCCTGGGTCCCAGAACGGTAAGGCAGACGCCCTGTCCCGGCGGTATGATACAGAGGAGAGGTCCGTTGAGCCCACTTCCATACTACCGGAGTCTTGTCTAGTGGCACCGGTTGTGTGGGAGGTCGATTCTGAAATCGAGCGGGCGTTGCGTACCGACCCTAGCCCTCCACAGTGTCCTGTGGGTCGGACGTACGTTCCGCTCGAGGTTCGGGATCGACTCATTTATTGGGCTCACACGTCACCTTCCTCTGGACATCCTGGTATTGGCCGGACAGTGCACTGTCTTAGTGCTAAGTACTGGTGGCCCACGTTAGCCAGGGATGTGAGGGTTTATGTCTCCTCCTGCTCGGTGTGCGCCCAGTGTAAGGCGCCTAGACATCTGCCTAGGGGTAAGTTACAACCCCTGCCCGTTCCACAACGACCATGGTCTCACCTCTCGGTGGACTTCATCACTGACCTTCCCCCCTCGCAGGGGAATACCACTATACTGGTCGTTGTGGACCGGTTCTCTAAGGCCTGTCGTTTGCTCCCTATGCCGGGCCTTCCTACTGCCCTACAGACCGCCGAAGCGCTATTCACCCACGTTTTCCGGCACTACGGGGTACCCGAGGATATTGTGTCTGATCGAGGTCCCCAGTTCACCTCCAGAGTCTGGAGAGCATTTATGGAGCGTTTGGGGGTCTCGGTGAGCCTTACATCAGGTTACCATCCTGAGAGTAATGGGCAGGTGGAACGCGTGAACCAGGATGTGGGTAGGTTTCTTAGATCATACTGCCAGGGCCGGCCGGAGGAGTGGGCACGGTATGTTCCTTGGGCAGAAATGGCCCAGAATTCCCTACGCCACTCCTCAACTAACCTAACCCCTTTCCAATGTGTGTTAGGTTACCAGCCGGTTCTGGCACCATGGCAGCAGAGCCAGATCGAGGCTCCTGCGGTGGATGAGTGGGTGCGGCGCTCGGAGGAGACGTGGAACGCTGCACACGTCCATCTGCAGCGGGCCATCCGTCGTCAAAAGGCGAGCGCCGATCTCCACCGCAGTGAGGGGCCGGTGTACGCACCTGGTGATCGAGTCTGGCTCTCTACCAGAAACCTGCCCCTCCGCCTGCTGGGTCGGCGGTTTGTGGGGCCGTTTAAAGTCCTGAGAAGATTGAACGAGGTGTGTTACAGATTACAACTGCCTATTGAGTATAAGAATATTAACCCCTCGTTCCATGTGTCTCTTCTCAG
Source organism: Coregonus lavaretus (assembly GCF_964263955.1). Classification (NCBI taxonomy): domain Eukaryota; kingdom Metazoa; phylum Chordata; class Actinopteri; order Salmoniformes; family Salmonidae; genus Coregonus; species Coregonus lavaretus. Next base: position 11,230,678 of record NC_140011.1, read on the forward strand.
GCCGGTGGTAGCTGGTCCACTCCAGGTAGATGAGATCAGAGAGACTCCTCCGCCCCTATTAGACATCGAGGGGGCACCGGCGTACACCGTGCGGTCCATCTTGGATTCGAGACGTCGGATGGGGGGGTCTCCAATATCTTGTGGAGTGGGAGGGGTACGGCCCGGAGGAGCGGTGCTGGGTGCCAAGGAGGGACATAGTCATTTTTTTTTGTCATTTTTTTTTTGCAGACGCTCTTATCCAGAGCGACTTACAGTTAGTGAATACATATTTTTTTTTTATACTGGCCCCCCGTGGGAATCGAACCCACAACCCTGGCATTGCAAACACCATGCTCTATCAACTGAGCTACATCCCTGCCGGCCATTCCCTCCCCTACCCTGGACAACGCTGGGCCAATTGTGCGCCGCCCATGAGTCTCCCGGTCGCGGCCGGCTGCGACAGAGCCTGGATTCGAACCAGGATCTCTAGTGGCACAGTTAGCACAGCGATGCAATGCCTTAGACTACTGCGCCACTCAGGACCCGTCTCTTCTGACTGAGTTCCATCGTGGTCATCCCACGCGCCCTGATCCGCGTCCTCCTGGTCGTCCTCGAGGCCGGGGTCGGCGCACGGCTGGAGCCGCGCGTCAAGGGGGGGGGGTACTGTCACGGTTTCGGCCGAGGCTACTCCTCCTCCTTGTTCGGGCAGGCTTCGGCGGTCGTCGTCTTCGGAGTACTAGCTGCCACCGTTCTTTGTTTTCGATGTCTGATTGGTTTGGTCTGTTTAGTACACCTGTTCATGTTTAGTGTTGATTATGTGTCCTATAAGTTCTCGTTGTTTCTGTCATGTGTTGTGTGTAATTGTTTTTCCTGTCTGTTGGTGTTCTACTGTTGTTTGGACAGACGCTTGTTTATTACCGTCGCACTTTTGTTCGTGCGTAGTCGGTTTTTGTATTTTACGCACTGTTGTGTATTGTTCGCCTCCGGGTTAGTTTGACCCGTTTATTTTGTGCTTTTCCAGTAAAGTCAAGTTTGACTGAGCTCCTGTGTCCTGCACTTGATTCCACACCACATTCGCATCAGAACCCTTGACAGGCTTAATCCTATTCTTTATCTTTTATTTTTGATTAGGTTGGAGACGTGAATCCAACATATAATTTGTTAACATGTCGACACATTAATAGGCTATATACTGAAATGGGAAAGTGATATTGAATTGTATTTGGTTGTCAATGCAACCAAATTTAAACATTTGAAGGAGATGGATCTGACATTGTTTCAAAAGTACAAATCCAACACATTTCATAGAAGGTTTGTCTATGATGAAAATTGATTACCATGGTGACATAATCCTGTGGTTGAAATTTCACCCTCAAAACAACAATTTACGCTGATGACATTTTTCAAATCAAATTTATTTTCCACATAGATTCCACGTCACAATACGTTGACAAATGAAGTTCAACCATTTTGTGCTCAGTGGGTATGCGGTCTGGGAGAGACACTTGGCCCCTTTTTCATAACCAACCCCTGGCATTTCTACTTAGCCTGGGTGCTTTCTGTTCCACCCCCTCTGTCATGGTACCTCTCTTGTGTTTTTAATACCTCTATCTCTCTTTCCTGTTTTTCGGTCACTCTCTCCATACCTTTCCTCTCTTTATATTTTGCTCTTTCTTGCTCTCTCTTTCTCTTCAGTTCCCTTTCTCTCGCTCTTCAGTTCTCTCTCTCACTCTCTGTTTCTCTCTTTCCGCCTCTATCCCGCCCGCCCGCCCGCCCGCCCGCCCGCCCGCCCGCCCTCTCTCTCTCTCTCTCTCTCGCTCTCTCTCTCTCTCTCTTTTTTTGTCTGCTTCTTTTCCTCAGATAACAGGCTCTGTGAGGATTCTTCCCCGCCCATTCCTTCCACCTCTAGACTTTCTGCCAGCCTCCCCCCTGCACCTCCCTCTCCTCACACACACTGCAATCAAAACTTCACCATGTTTCCATGGGGGCTCAAAATAATCTCCCTCCACAGATATGGGAAACTGATGGTGCCAAAAAACTAATGTCCCACTGGGCACACTGGTTGAATCAACATTCGTTCAACGTAATTTGTCAATGTATTTTGATGTGGAATCAACGTAGAAAATACAGTACATTGGATTATCAGCCAGTACTGTTTTCATCTCATTTCAACCTGCGATGTAAACATTGAAATTAGGGTAAAATGTCAACTTAAATATATTGACAACCTGACCGACAGGTTGTTACATCAATCTAATTACAACAAAATCATCAGAACGATGTATATGTTGAAATTGCGTTGAATATTCCACTTGGAAACATTACAAACATAAATTGTATATTGATTGGGTGGTTGAAATTATGTAGAATTGTATATTTGATTAGACATATTTTATTTGACTTTGTTTCAATGTTGTGGTCCTCTGTAGCTCAGCTGGTAGAGCACGGCGCTTGTAACGCCAAGGTAGTGGGTTCGATCCCCGGGACCACCCATACACAAAAAAATGTATGCACGCATGACTGTAAGTCGCTTTGGATAAAAGCGTCTGCTAAATGGCATATTATATTTGATAGTAAAATGGTATGTTTGAATAAACGTCATTGTTTCAACATCATGCCATCAACCTAAATAAAGAGGTACAATATATTGAAATAAAATGTGAAGCCCACAGTAAAATGATTCCTGCCTGAACATTGACTCCTAATGGTATATGAGGGGTAATGCACTTCAGTCAGAATTACGTTGATTCAACCAGTGTATGCCCAGTGGGGTGGCATGTCCAAAATGGTGCATTTTCTAAAATAAAAGCTGATGTTGTTTTGTCACAATCAGCAAATCCTACATTTTCATACTGTCTGAATCTCAAACCGAGAGAGATGGAGACCTGCACACTGTCGAAAAAGTTAATAAATCCAAAACTGAGGCATGAATGTAAAATAAAGATGTTTATTAGAACACCATGGTGCTCAAAAAATCTGTGCAAGAAACTGCATACATGAAAGGTGAAAACAAAAAACATGGCTGCTATTTAAAGGATAATTGTATAGGTCACATGATCAAGAAAGAAAACATCAGAAAATCTATAAATCGGTACCTAGTACAATAGACTACATGATCTACATTTTATACAGAATATACATAAAACGGACAGAGAAATATCAAACATCCACCTGCATTCTGTATGGAGAAAAATACATTCAAGATTACTACCCCTATGTGAATGTTTTATCTGGGGTGACCGGCCTCTGAGAAATTACGTGCAATAGGGGATTTAGGTAAATTTCTCCTTAAAGCACTCTTGTGTTCTATAATACGTGTTCTTATCTGTCTACTGGTTTTGCCCATGTATTGCTTATTGCATGGACAAGAGATAAGGTATATCTCAAACCGAACACTTTGAACACTTTGAGCACTCGATCACTCAATATGCGCGTTCACGAGTCAAACGAGTCAATCTCAAACACTAGTTGTCGAGTCATCGAGGGCTCGACAGCGCCCTTCAGAAGCCTCTTTAATGAGTGGGCATCATGTGCTGACTCGGCGCCCTTGGCAGCAACTTCTGCCCGTGAATCTTAGCATGTTACCTAGCAACAGTCACTACTACATTGCCTTCAAAAATAGTCAAGATAAATCAAGAATTCTGTATTTGCTTTTGATGTTTGTTTTCGAGAAGGTCTTAGTCGCTCGATTTTACATCTAGCTAAGAAGTTTAATGTATTTCTGAGGTTTTACCATGTGCACAAAAACGTGTCCATTATTTACTTGCTAGCTAAGCCTGAGCCAGTCACTTCATATGAAATGAAAGGCCAACCAGCTAATGCAACACTAAATGCAATGCTCCTTCCATAAGCAAGCTAGCTAAATATTTACTACTATAGTAACATTATTTTATCACAATGAATTAGTTTTAATGAAGCAGCAAACAGCTTGCTCTGCCCCAAGTCAGTACAGTATCGAGTCTGATGCTGTGCTGTGCATTTAGCTGACACAATGTTCCAACATAGCGATTTGTGCTTTGGAAACATGCTGAAGTACGGACTGACTGTGCTGAGAAGCTGTATACAATTTCATCAGCAAGCTGTCAAACTATCATAAATAAGTACCAGCTACACGCTGTTTATCAGTGCAGTGCCCATCCTTATCTAGTGCTAGCTAAAATTCCATCTCTGTGTTTGTCAGTGAAGCTAGCTAGCAACAAGCTAAAACCAGCTGATGAAATCACTGGCGACCGATATACTTGCAGAAGTAGCGAGATGTCGTTTTGTTTTACAACTTTCTCACTGTCTTATTGGAGTATGCGTGTGTCTGCAGGTCCCCAGTGCCCGTGTTTCATAGCAAATGAGTCACGAAAGGATTTAGAATTTTGGATTATTGATAAGTGGCAGTTGGGATGTCGAGTGCGCATCATCTCAATGCTCATTTTGGCTAAAACACTTGCAGACTCTAGTGATCACTATCAAACACAACAGCATGTGGCCACTCGATAAAGGGCTTAGGGACCAAGTGTTCAGTTTGAAATCCAGCCATGTCACTAGTTTCCCCTGGTTGACAGGGGCTGACTACGGCCTTTGGGAAATGTCAACACAACAGACTGAGGGCAAGATGTCTGTCATCAACTTAAAATCAAATGAAATCAAATGTTATTTCTCACATGCTTCGTCAACAACAGGTGTAGAGTAACAGTGAAATGCTTACTTCGGGCCCTTCCCAACAATGCAGAAAGAAAAAGAAAAAACAATAACACAAGGAATAAATACACAATGAGTAACGATAACTTGGCTATATAGATGGGGTACCAGTACCGAGTCGATGTGCAGGGGTACGAGGTAATTGAAGTATATATGTACATATAAGTAGAGGTAAAGTGACTAGGCAACAGGATAGATAATAAACAGTAGCAGCAGCATATGTGATAAGCAAAAGATTGAGTTCAATGCAGATAGTCGTGGTAGGTATTTCGATAACTATTTAGCAGTCTTATGGCTTTGGGGTAGAAGCTGTTCAGGGTCCTGTTGGTTCCAGACTTGGTGCATGAAAACTCTCTTGGTAAGTACTATGGTCTGCAGCTTATCATATTATAACTCAGGTGAGCAAAAATTAGAGACTTCCTTAACATTAGAGATTGCGCAACCAGCTGTTGTTAACGAAGAGACACACCCCTACCCCCCTCATCTTCTCCGGGGCTTCTGACCGGTCTTGACAATGCATGGAAAAGCCAGCAAGATGTATATTATCCATGTCCTTGTTCAGCCATGACTCCGAGACACATAGAATATTACATTTGTTCAGGTCCCATTGATAGGATAGTCTCGAACGGGGCTCGTCCAGGATGTTCTGTAGTGACTGTACATTCACCAACATAACGGAGGTTAGAGGCGGTTTATTTACCTCACAGTAATGTCACGAAATACAGTACTCATCGCACACTCATGCTAGGACGAAACACACACTCAGAATGAGACAGCATCACAGTCGTTAAAAACGGACTGCTTGAATCCATGTTACTGTAGAGCAGTTTCATCAGAAAACAGTGGCGTATACCCTCAGAGGATAAACTCTCTCTGCTGCATTATGTTAACCCCCTAAGGTCAATGTCTGTGCCCCTGCGTAAATTTGTATTAGATGCGTCTCAATCCACCACATCCGCCTATGTCGCAATTCTGCATCTGAAAGGTGACAGAGCTAGAGCAGTGTTTGTCAGACCATGAGACATCCCGAATATTGGTCTTCTCCAAAAATCGGCTGTAGATTCTGAACTATACTGAACAAAAATATAAATGCAAACAAGTGTTGGTCACATGTTTCATGAGCAGAAAAAAAAAATCCCAGAAATGTTCCATTTGCACAAATAGCTTATTTCTCTCTTTTTCTTCTCACAAATTTGTTTAAATCCCTGTTAGTGAGAATTTCTCCTTTTTATCAAGATAATCCATATCAAGAAGCTGATTAAACAGCATGATCATTACACAGGTGCACCTTGTGCTAGGGACAATAAAAGGCCACTGCAGTTTTGTCACATAACACAATGCCACAGATGTCTCAAGTTTTGAGGGAGCGTGCAATTGGCATGCTGACTGCAGGAATGTCCACCAGAGTTGTTGCCCGATAATTTAATGTTAATTTCTCTACCATAAGTCGCCTCTAACGTCGATTTAGAATTTGTCTGTAATCCAACCGGCCTCACAATCGCACACCACATGTAACCACACCAAACCAGGACCTCCACATCCGGCTAATTCACGGTCTGAGACCAGCCACCAGGACAGCTGATGAAACTGTGGGTTTGCACAAACAAATAATTTCAGCATAAACTGTCAGAAACCGTCTCAGGGAAGCTCGTCTGCGTGCTCGTCGTCCTCACCAGGGTCTTGTCCTGACTTGAGTTCGGCATCGTAACGGACTTCAGTGGACAAATAGTCACCTTGGATGGCCACTGGCACGCTGGAGAAGAGTGTGCTTCATGGATGAATCCCGGTTTCAACTATACCGGGCAGATGGCAGACAGCATGAATGGCACCGTGTGGGTGAGCGGTTTGCTGATGTCAACGTTGTGAACAGAATGCCCCATGGTGGCGGTGGGTTTATGGTATGGGCAGGCATAAGCTACGGACAACACAATTGCATTTTATCAAAGGCAATTTGAATGCTCAGAGATACCGTGACGAGATCCTGAGGCCCATTGTCGTGCCATTCATCCGGCTCCATCACCTTATGTTTTAGCATGATGATGCATGACCCCATGTCACAAGGATCTGTACACAATTCCTGGAAGCTGAAAGAATGTCCCAGTTCTTCCATGACTTGCATACTCACCAGACAGGTCCACCATTGAGCATGTTTGGGATGCTCTGGATTGACGTCTACGACAGCATGTTCTAGTTCCCACCATTATCCACCAACTTCGCACAGCCATTTAAGAAGAGTGGGACAACGTTCCACATGTCGCGCTGCATGAGGCAAATGGTGGTCACACCAGATACTGAGTGGTTTTCTGATCCACGGCCCTACCTTATTTTTTTAAGGTATCTGTGGCCAAAAGATGCATATCTGTATTCCCAGTCTTTAAATCCATAGATTAGGGCCTAATGAATTTAATTAATTTGACTGATTTCCTTATATGAACTGTAACTCAGTAAAGGTATATTTTTGTGCAGTGTATTATGACCCCACTGTGGAAAGATGAGACTCTCACAAACACAATGGTGTTCTCCATTTTGCTCTATGACCCCCACAAGCATCTTGGGACTCGTCTGAATTCGGTACAGCTGATCTGCCAACTTCTGCCAACTTCTGTCTGTCGCGTCCGAACGGTTTGGGCAACACACTCATATGACCCCTCTGTGGAAAGGTGAGACTCTCACGAACATTGTTTTTCTCTAGGACGCCCACAGGCCTCACAAGACTCGTCTGAAGGTCCCCCAGTATCAGTTCAAAAAATGAATGGCAATATATATATATGGAGACTGTTTAGTGCCAAAGATAAGGGGCAAATACATGTAAAAAAAATAAAAATAATAAATGTTTCCTGATCAGATATATGAGAGACACTTTAGAACAAACTTCCTTTAGATTTTTTGGGGGGACTATTTGTGGTTCCATTTAGAGAATATGTTATTCAATGCCTTTGTATGAGCTAATAGCAGTAAGACCTTTTTTTGACATGTATTTAACCCCTTATTGTTTTGTGTTTCTTCCCTTCAGAGGAAGCGGGCGTTCTGCACCACACGCCTAGAGACAAGAACTGTGACTTGCTTTGCTCTCCGGTGCAGGGCGCCTTTGAAAGGAGTGACAACTGAGGTGGCGTTAAGTGTTGAGGAGGATCAACTGAAATGGAAGATTCCCTGTGTTTGTGACGCCCGCCGTTTGGTGAGACGCAGTCCCGGTGGAGAGCGTGGTGAAACAGAGAAGACACTGTCTGTCCTGCTGAGTTTTAATGTAGAGTAGTTACCCGACAAAGTGAAGTAAGGATGTGTCAGTTATCCTGTGAGAGCCTTTGTCCCAAACCCATTACAGTGTTTTAGGTGCCAAGCTTATGGTCATGTTGCAGCAGTGTTTAGGGGGGAGATTCCTAGATGTGAGAAGTGTGCAGGATGGCATGATACAAAGGAATGTGTAGTATCAGTGGGAAAAGTGTTAACTGTAGGGGTACAAATGTGCCTGGAGATCAGAAGCATCCGGTGAGAGAAAGGCGGGTTTAGGTTGCCTGGATCAGAGTAGTACAGAAGGTGTCATATACTGAGGCAGTGAAGAGAGTAGTAGAGGAAGATGGGTCCAGGGTGAGTGATCCTAAGAGGCTCCCTGTGAGTAAGCCGAGGCCAATAGAGAGGGATAGGAATAACATGTGCTTCATAAGGTTGGTTTCTAAGCGTTCAGAGCCTTGGTTATCAACTGTACCGTAGAAATGGAACATAAATCACAGAAAATAGATGTTGTGGTGGCAGCTGCAGAGAAGTACTTGGGTGTACGAGATTTTATTGCAGAAGAGTTACAAGGTGTGTTGAACAATAGTATACCGTCCTCCCAGGTTGCCAGCCTGGTGTAGGATCAGATATTTCCAAGTAGTGGAATATTGGTGAGGTTTTCATGGGTGTAGGGTCAGTTGGTAGGGCAATTTGTCTTCCCTTGTTGTGTCACAACATGTAATGAATTCACATTCCAAAACAGTAGGCGGAAACACAGTGCTAGATATCTAATATCAACACAGACTCAAGGTATGCTTTCGGTGTTACCCATGATTTTGGAAAAATATTGAAAAACAGAGTATTCATGGCATCACTGGGAGTTCCTGTGAAGAATGGACCAGGGGTGATGGCTCTACTGAATGCTCTCCAGTTACCTGGACAAGTTGTGATTTTGAAAATGAAAGCACATGGAAAAAGCTTTACAGACGAGAGTAAAGGTAATGATCTGGCTGACAGAGCTGCCAAGGCGGCTGCCAAGAGAACACCTCTGTCACCTAAACTGATTAGGAAATACACCTTGGATACATTGCAACACATTAGAGACATGCAGAGCAGTACACCAAAATATGAAGTGTGGGAATGGATGGCTGCAGGGTGAAAACTCAATCAAGAAGGTGTGTGGAAATAACACCTGAGTTGTGTAGTGCCAAATGCACTCTTACCCTACTTGGTGACACAGATCCACTTTTTGGGACACATTGGTGTGGACAAGATAGTTTATCATTTTGTGGGCAAATGGTGGAATGCTGGTGTGCGGGAAGAGACTGAGGCTGTCGTAGTGAATTGCAACATTTGTATGGAAAACAACACCAAGGGACGAGGGAAAGTACAGACACGACGCGCGCCTGCCCCACCAGGACCCTTCAGACCAGCGCCTGCCCCACCAGGACCCTTCAAACCAGCGCTTGCCCCACCAGGACCCTTCAGACCAGCGCCTGCCCCACCAGGACCCTTCAGACATCTACAGCTTGACTACATCACGCTGCCCAAATGTAAAGAACAGGAAGATGTGCTGGTTGTTGTTGATCGTTTCTCATGATGGGTTGAAGCCTACATTACTAAGAAAGGAACCGCACAACACACAGCTAGAATTCTGATTCGAGAAGTCATTCCCAGATGGGGATATCCGGAACAATTAGATTCCGACCAAGGCACTCATTCCACAGGAAAAGTGTGTGAGGAGGTAGCTCGTCTTCTGAACATAGACTGGCAACTACACTGCCCTTACCAGTGGTAAGGTAGAGTGGTAAGGTAGAATGCACAAATAGATTGATGAAAGAGAGACTTTCGAAGATGCATCAAGAAGGGATAGCATGGCCAGATGCATTGCCAACGGTCTTATGTAATATACGGGCAACACATTACAAAACCACAGGGTTGAGTTCATTTGAGTTCGTCACAGGTTCGACCCATGTCACTACCAGGCACTTTAGATTTGAGAAAGGCAGACATACACTTTATGAGTAACACAAAGCTTAACCATTGCATACAACTTTCTAAAGCAGTTGGGGAAGCAGACAGACAAGTAAAAGAGGCGTGGGGAATAACTCCCGAGGGGGGACATGACGTAGTGCCAGGCCCGTGGGTTATGGTAAAAAAAATATGTAACAGACACATTAGGGCCAAAATGGGAAGGTCCTTATCAAGTTTTGCTCATAACGAAGTCCAGTGCAAATCACGATGGATACATGTCACTCATTGCAAGGTTGTCCATTTTGATGACAAAGCGGAGCCTGGAGAATAAAGAACTGATTGATTAGCAGTCGAGGGCCGATCTCGGGTGAAGAAGCATAGTAAGATGATCAGAACCTGATAAGCTTCTATGTTGTACACTGCAGTCATCATATTACTGATATCAAGGTGAAATGTCCAGTTTTCCTGAACATTGGGACATGCCTACTTAGGGAAATCTACAGTATGTGAAATATAAATGTCTCTTGAAACCAGGACATGTTTACTTTACAGGTTATGATAATCTATCGTCTGAAGCTGCAGTAATATCCCTTGACCCAAGGCATGTACCTGAAACAATACAAGATCTCTGGTGAAGTTTTCATTAGACACGTCCTTATCAAAACAAGTGGAACAGAAGAAGAATTCATCACTACCGGCAGACTGTCAGAACACAATCTCTAGTAGTTATCTATGTGGGACTGATACTGGTGTGGAACAGCTGGTCACTTTTAAAGGACTCTGTGAATAATTACCTTGCCAATAGGATGATTGAATATTATTGTGTTTCAGACATTTCTTGTTGTTGTTGTGAGTTTCCTCCTAATACAGGATGTGGGTCATCATCATCACACCTGTTAATACTTATTTTCTATAACTTTGTTTGAAATCTATTTCTTATCGCAACAGCAAGTAAAATATGCCCTTTGTGTTTTATAGAAATGCAAGGTGTTTCATGTAAATGATTTTATGCTTACAGCGAACGTTCTTTATACTGTCTATGTTTTCTATTGTTTTCTAAAAATATGTATTTTTTAAATGGTCTAGGGGGGAGTGTAAGAATATTTTAAGATAAATACACAACACAGAGGACTAGTGGTCAATAGAGGACTATAGGGAATTAACGATCAATGGAAATAGTTTCTCAGTTCAACATCTGTTTAGAATCTGTGTAGGGGTTCCAACCAGGGAATCATAGCTACATGTGGCAAGTTCTCATTGGTCGAAATTGTCTATACATTGAGCCTGAAACAGGATACTTGGGGTTTGGCCATTGGCCCAATTTTATTAGACATTCTAAATAAGCATTCTCATCACACCGGTTTGAGCATACGCTCCAGGGACCACTGTAGAATGATCCCACCTGTGTGATGGTATGCATCAAAGGGCTAAAGAAAATAAATGTACTTTTTACTCCATACATTTTCCCTGACACCCAAAAGTACATGTTACATTTTGAATGCTTTGCAGGACAAGACAATTGTCAAATTCACAAACTTATCAAGAGAACATTCCTGGTCATCCCTACTGCCTCTGATCTGGTGGACTCACTACATTTATACTTTTACTTTTGATACTTAACTATATTTTAGCAATTACATTTACTTTTGATACTTAAGTATATTTAAAACCAAATACTTTTACTCAAGTAAAAGGAAAAAATTATAAATATACTCTAAAAATTAAGAATAAAAAAATTAGAAAAATTTAAAATAATAATAAAAATTGTAAAGTGGTTGTCCCACTGGCTATCATAAGGTGAATGTACCAATTTGTAATTCGCTCTGGATAAGACCGTCTGCTAAATGACGTAAACGTAAATGTAAATGTAAAGTAGTATTTTACTGGGTGACTTTCACTTTTACTTGAGTAATTGTCTATTAAGGTATCTGTACTTTTACTCAAGTATGACAATTGGGTACTTTTTCCATCACTAGGTATGAGTGGGGAAGGAAAAACTGAAAACTAGCTGTTATTGGCAGCCAGAGGATTGTCCAACCGGATGGCCATGTCCACCAGTTGGTTTTGGGACAACATGTTGTCCCGGCAGGCTAGCTCCCGTCGGACATTCTCTTGTAGATGAGAACAGAAGTGGTCGATGAGGGCCCGTTCATTCCACCCGGACCCTGCCACTAGAGTCCGAAACTCCAGGATGAAGTCCTGCGCGGTCCTCGTCCCCTGCCTCAGGTGGACCAGCCGCACACCCGCCTCTCTACCTTCGGACGGGTGGTCGAAGACTGCCCAGAAGAGTTGAGCGAACTTCCCGTAGTTGTCCAACACGGCTCCTCCTTCACTCCAAACCGCGTTGGCCCACTCCAGGGCTTTCCCCGAGAGACAGGAGACGAGGGCAGACACCTTCTCCTGCTCTGATGGAGCCGGGCTGACGGTGGTGAAGTAAAGGTCCAGCTGCAGGAGGAATCCCTGGCAGCGGGCAGCTGTCCTGTCATACTCCCTTGGTTGGGATAGTTGAATCCCTCTGGGTGCTGGGGTGTGGGTGGCTGGATCCGGTCGCTCAGCTGGTCTCGAAGGATCGGGTCCTCTCCTCTCCAGGCGTTGGACGACCTGGAGAACCCGCTCCATCGCCTCTCCCAAGCTGGCTAGCATATCAGAATGCTCCCGGACGCGTGCCACGACTCCTGGCATGTTCGCTTCTCCTGCTGACCCCATGTCAAGTGTGTGATTCTGTGTTGGGTGATTAGAAGGAGTCAGGCGCAGGAGGGTAAATCACAGAATAACAGGATTTATTCCGGAAAACAAAGTTACGCAGTAATGCGTCAAACAGTCCAGAGCGCAAAACAGGCGCACTGGAACCAACAAGGCACACAAGGAAAATTACCCCGGATATACAAAATACAAGGAGCTCCACCGAGCTTCACTATCCTCACAATAAACAATCACACACAAAGACAAGGGGGCAGAGGGAACACTTATACAGGTACTGATGAGGGGATATGAACCAGGTGTGTGTAATAAACAAGACAAAACAAATGGAATGATGAGATGAGGAGCGGAGCGGCAGTGGCTAGAAGGCCGGTGACGACGAACGCCGAAGCCTGCCCGAAAAAGGAGAGGAGGCAGCCTCGGAGGAAGTCGTGACACTGCCCCATGGCATAAATGTGTAGAATTGTAGGAAATTCAATTTAAAACTTAAAACCCCAAAAGGCTAAAGACGGCCCTGCAGAGGCTATTTAACAAACTAGTCTATAACGGACTAACATTCCATTTGGAATGATTTACAACGCAATACTTAAAATACCGTAAATACACAACACAAGCAATTTAGCCATGGAGCATGTTCTGATTGACCAGTTAGGGGTCAAGCCTCAACACACCTACAACTTATTTATTCATCATAAAGCAACCCTTTTGAGCCACCGCCTTTTGCTGCGCCCATAATTCCCGCTGTGAAAATAGCAATAATATTCTGACACTCTACCAGACCAATAGTGCTACCGGCAGCGCTAAGATTTACCATTGCGTTAAAATAGAGCCACTAGAATCAGTAGACACACACACACATACACACACAGTGCTGTTAATAAACACACACGCACAGATCCAGCACACAAACTAACACAGAGACACAAAGTCAAAACAGCAGTGTGAAAACAGCAGGGGGTAGTGAGCTTGTAGAAAAGTCTATCTGTTTAGCTTTCATCAACAACAACCTCTTAATTACAAAATGTAATTACAAGCTTTAATTAACACACCCGTGTATTCAGGTACTCCACTGTGAGATCTCTCCCAGGTAGTCTTCATGTTTTAGTATTATTACCATGCTTTGTGATAACAAAGTCTATCAGCATTTTGAAGTAGATCTTCTTTTGTTCTGTGTTTAGTTCTTCACCACCTCTCGCAAGCGAGGGGAAATCAGACTAATTTATGTTATAATTGTTCTGTAATATGGATTTTGCCGTTGATAATTTAATCAGATTGAAATAGCGACTGGGGATGAAAAAGCGTGAACCGGCTGGTTCTACTTTTTAATCTGGTTTTAATTCTGTTTAATTTATCTTTAATTCTTTCAGGTGTTAACTCACTTTCTCTAGTTGAACAGAAATCAGATCCGACAGATTGTCCACATACTAAGGGCTGGCTGGTTGATAAAACATGAGAGAGAGATAAAGATAACTTTTTTAGAATGAAAGATATGGAAAACTTCATCTATGTGATTGGAATGGAGAGGATATACCCTCCCCTGGAATTTGCTATAATTCATGACAAATTCAGAGGTCATGATCATGTAATTTTTTCCCCTTATTTTTTCCATTCTTCGCTTCTGTTTCACTTCCCCACTGTCTGCATGCCTAACCTTCCCCATCACAGAAAATCTGTGTTTTCTGTCTGATGTATTCTGCTTGATGGCTGTCATTACTAATTTAGCTTGTAGAAAGCCTCTCCCTTCATTACAGTGTTGTTATTCACATTTCTACACACTGTGATTTACATTTAATTACTGAATTAAAGATTTAACGCAGTGGCTTAAGCTCACGCCTAATTGATTATGAGTAACATTAGGATATGTTGCCACTCATAGCAAATTGCACATTAATGATTTCCTTTCTGTCTGGTATGTGTTTGTGTGCGTGTGCTTCTGCTTGAGTATCATCCAAAATGTATGAAGGTCAGAGGATCCGAGCAGCAGCAATCATATCCAATTACAAACCTCTCGCCTCACCAAGCCCCAAACTCTCCCAAAGTTACTGCCCCCGGGGCCACACTACAGAGATCACACAGACTCAGAGAGAGGGATGAGAGACTCAGAGGAAAAAGTTTGCTTGACCTTTTATCCATGGTGTCAGTGGAGAGTCGGAGATGGTTACCGTTAAGACCAGCTTTTTCATTTAATCAACATACTAACGCTGTAGGAATAGAGAGAGAACATCTCTAACAGAGAGAGGGAGGAAATGGCTCTCTCTCTCTCTCTCACTCACTTGCTCTCTCTCTCTCTCTCACTCACTTGCTCTCTCTCTCACTCACTTGCTCTCTCTCTCTCTCACTCACTTGCTCTCTCTCTCTCGCTGTCACACTCTGGCTCCGGGACTGTGTGTTGGAGCCAGGGTGTATTTCATTTGGTGGTGTTGGGTTTGGGTGAGTTTCATTTTGTTTGTGTTTAGTGGTGATTGGTTAATGACTCCCAATCGGAGGTAACGAGTGTCAGCTGTCGGCTCGTTATCTCTGATTGGGAGCCATATATATTCTGTGTGTTTTTCACCTTGTGTTTGTGGGTTTTTGTTTCCTTGTTCCATGTTCCGTGTTTCAGTATTGGTAACTTTTGGACTTCACGTATCGTCTTTTGTTTTGTTTTCTCGTGTTGCACTTTACTAAATAAAGTCATCATGTTCACTCGCAACGCTGCGCATTGGTCCGCTCCTTTTGACGATCGTGACAGAAAAACCCACCATCAAAGGACCAAGCGGCGTGTCAAGCGGCAACAGTATCCACCTGTCAAGGATTCATGGACATGGGAGGAGATATTGGATGGAAAGGGTCCTTGGGCACAACCGGGAGAATATCGCCTCCCTCGTGAAGAGCTGGAGGCAGCCAAAGCCGAGAGGAGGTGGTATGAGGAGGCAGCACGAAGGCGAGGCTGGAAGCCCGTGGACGAGAGGCAACCCCAAGAAATTTTTGGGGGGGGGCACATGGCTTGGGCGACTGAGCAGCAGGAGGCTGCCACAAGGCAGATGCAGAAGGCTACCAGGTTAAGGGGGCTGACGGAGGCAGAGAAGGGGCGGATTCAGGAAGCTACCAGGTTAAGGGGGCTACTGGGAAGAGCAGGGAAGGAAGGTGTAGAGGCTCGGCGAGAGGTACTGGGGTGTGTAACCAGTCCGGTCCGGCCCGTTCCTAATCCCGAGGTACAGCCAGTAGTGTGTGTTCCCCGTACGGTACGGCCTGTTCCGGCCCCTCGCACTAAGTGTACGGTGCGCGTCGCCAGCCCGGTTCGGCCTGTTCCTGCCACCCGCACCAAGTGTACGGTGCGCGTCGCCAGCCCAGCCCGGCCTGTTCCTGAGCCTCGTAGGAAGCCTACGGTGCGCGTCGCCAGCCCGGTTCGGCCTGTTCCTGCCACCCGCACCAAGTGTACGGTGCGCGTCGCCAGCCCAGCCCGACCTGTTCCTGCCACCCGCACCAAGTGTACGGTGCGCGTCGCCAGCCCAGCCCGGCCTGTTCCTGAGCCTCGTAGGAAGCCTACGGTGCGCGTCGCCAGCCCAGTTCGGCCTGTTCCTGCCACCCGCACCAAGTGTACGGTGCGCGTCGCCAGCCCAGCCCGACCAGTTCCGGCACCTCGCATCAGGCCTACGGTGCGTCCCCAGGGCCAAGCATGCCCTGTTGCTGCTTCCCGCACTAGCCCTGAGATGCGTGACCTCAGCCCGGTACCTCCAGTTCCGGCACCACGCATCAGGCCTACGGTGCGTCCCCAGGGTCCAGCATGCCCTGTTGCTTCTCCCCGCACTAGCCCTGAGATGCGTGTCCTCAGCCCGGTACCTCCAGTTCCGGCACCACGCACCAGGCCTACGGTGCGCCTCAGACGGCCAGAGTCTGCCGTCTGCCCAACGGGGCCTGAACTGCCCGTCTGCCCAAAGCCTGCAAAGCCGCCCGTCTACCATGAGCCATCAGAGCCGTCCGCCAGACCGGAGCCGCTAGAGCCTTCCGCCAGACAGGATCAGCCAGAGCCTTCCGCCAGACAGGATCAGCCAGAGCCTTCTGCCAGACAGGATCAGCCAGAGCCTTCTGCCAGACAGGATCAGCCAGAGCCTTCCGCCAGACAGGATCAGCCAGAGCCTTCCGCCAGCCATGAGCAGCCAGATCCGTCAGCCAGCCATGAGCAGCCAGATCCGTCAGCCAGCCATGAGCAGCCAGATCCGTCAGCCAGCCATGAGCAGCCAGATCCGTCAGCCAGCCATGAGCAGCCAGATCCGTCAGCTAGCCATGAGCAGCCAGATCCGTCAGCTAGCCATGAGCAGCCAGATCCGTCAGCCAGCCATGAGCAGCCAGATCCGTCAGCCAGCCATGAGCAGCCAGATCCGTCAGCCAGCCATGAGCAGCCAGATCCGTCAGCCAGCCATGAGCAGCCAGATCCGTCAGCCAGCCATGAGCAGCCAGATCCGTCAGCTAGCCATGAGCAGCCAGATCCGTCAGCTAGCCATGAGCAGCCAGATCCGTCAGCCAGCCATGAGCCGTCCAGCCGGGATCCGCCAGAGCCGTCCAGCCGGGATCCGCCAGAGCCGTCCAGCCGGGATCCGCCAGAGCCGTCCAGCCGGGATCCGCCAGAGCCGTCCAGCCGGGATCCGCCAGCCAGCCAGGATCCGCCAGAGCCAGCCAGCCAGGATCCGCCATTTAGTCCGGTGCTGCCCCTTAGCTCGGTGTTGCTCCTTATCCTGGTGCTGTCCCTTATCCTGGTGATGCCCCTTAGTCCGGTGCTGCACCTTAGCTCGGTGCTGCTTCTTATCCTGGTGCTGTCCCTTAGTCCGGTGCTGCCCCTTAGTCCGGTGCTGCCTCTTAGTCCGGTGCTGCCCCTTAATCCAGGTGGGTTAGGTTGTAGGGTGGTCAAATGGAGGAGGCTACTAAAGCGGGTAGTGACTATGGTGGGGTGGGGACCACGACCAGTGCCAGAGCCGCCTCCGAGGAGCAACACCCACCCAGCCCTCCCCATTTTTTGGGTTAGGCGCGGTCGGAGTCCGCGCCTTTGGGGGGGGGTACTGTCACACTCTGGCTCCGGGACTGTGTGTTGGAGCCAGGGTGTATTTCATTTGGTGGTGTTGGGTTTGGGTGAGTTTCATTTTGTTTGTGTTTAGTGGTGATTGGTTAATGACTCCCAATCGGAGGTAACGAGTGTCAGCTGTCGGCTCGTTATCTCTGATTGGGAGCCATATATATTCTGTGTGTTTTTCACCTTGTGTTTGTGGGTTTTTGTTTCCTTGTTCCATGTTCCGTGTTTCAGTATTGGTAACTTTTGGACTTCACGTATCGTCTTTTGTTTTGTTTTCTCGTGTTGCACTTTACTAAATAAAGTCATCATGTTCACTCGCAACGCTGCGCATTGGTCCGCTCCTTTTGACGATCGTGACACTCGCTCTCTCTCTCTCTCTCTCTCTCTCTCTCTCTCTCTCTCTCTCTCTCTCTCTCTCTCTCTCTCTCTCTCTCTCTCTCTCTCTCTCTCTCTCTCCCACCAACCTATTATGCCTGCTTTTTACATCAAGTAAAGAGAACAATACAGAAATCAAACAGTCAGCTGCTCTGTTCTGAATATAAATTCCACTCATTCATATCAATGAATGAACAGTGTTTTTCAGTGTTTGGCTCATCTCTATGGATGGGCAACTATATCACTAGAAAACCTTTCCATTCAAAATGAACGATTTAGGAAGTAGTGTTTCCATGTGTGTTTAAGGTTGAATTAGGCAGACCATTAGTTTCAAAGGTAGACCATCTTCTTCTAATATGTAAGCTATGGGTTGGGAGGGATACCCAAAAAAGATTTTCTTGCATTATGGGGCTGTGCTCCTTTGCTCGTGATCCATAACTGCAGGTGGCAGTAAATCGGCAACCTTGGCTTTACATCACGTTTCAGGAGAAGACCCAGATGCAGACAGTGTCGAAGTAACAAAAGTTTATTACAAAAACAGGGGGCAGGCAAATGACAGGTCAAGGGTAATCCAGATCAGAGTCCAAAAGGTACAGAACGGCAGGCAGTCTCAGGGTCAGGGCACGCATAGGTCAATAATCCAGGGTGGTGGACAGCCATACCTTCTTCCCGAGACGATACCGAGGAGCCGGGGTCCGGTGGCGGTCCGCTTGTCGTCAATACCTGGAGGTGGACTTGAGAAGAGCCTACCGGGCTCTCCTCCAGGTACGACGACAGCGGCGGACAAACATCTGGGCCGAGGGTATGCCGACCTCGTCCTCTTGCTCCGGGAAGAGCGGGGGCTGATAACCCAGGGAACACTCAAAGGGCGAAAGACCTGTGGCAGAGCAGGGAAGGGTGTTGCGGGCTTATTCGACCCAAACTAGTTGCTGGCTCCAGGTAATGGGGTTGGCGGAGACCAGGCAGCACAGAGTCGTCTCCAGGTCTTGGTTGGCTCGCTCCGACTGGCCATTGGACTGAGTGTGGAAACCGGACAACAGGCTGGCCGACGACCCAATGAGTGTGCAGAATGCCTTCCAGAACCTGGACGAGAACTGTGGACCCCAGTCGGAGACCATGTCCACTGGGAGTCCATGGATCCGGAAGATGCGCTGCACCATGAGCTGGGCCGTCTCTTTGGCGGAGGGTAGCTTGGGGTGAGGAATGAAGTGGGCGGCTTTGGAAAACCGGTCCACAACTGTCAGGATGGCGATGTTGCCATCAGACGGGAGAAGACCCGTGACAAAGTCCAGGGATACGTGAGACCAGGGAAGGTGAGGAACAGGCAGAGGTTGGAGGAGACCAGCTGGAGCTTGCCGAGGAGTCTTGTTCTGCGCACAGATCGTGCAGGCAGCGTTGAACGTGGAGATGTCAGGAACCACGTAGACCACCAAAAGCGTTGTCGCACAAAAGCCAGGGTCCGATAGGAGCCCGGGTGGCATGCAAGCCTGAAAGAGTGGGCCCACTCCCACGGACAGCGTCAGGAACAAACATCCAGTTATCTAATCTAATCTATTTGGCCTTCTGGTGCGGCTCGAAGGTCAAGGAGATGAGTGGTAGCGGTTCTTCACCGTGATGTCATTGAGGCCCTGGTAGTTGATGCACGGGCGCAGGGTTTTTTCCTTCTCCATAAAGAAGACGGATGAACCCGGCAGCTGGGGAGTCCTCAATGTAGGTCTCCATAGCCTTGGTCTCCGGACCCGACAGCGAGTACAGTCGTCCCCGGGGCGGAGTGGTGCCTGGGAGAAGGTCTATTCCGCAGTCGTAGGGTCGGTTGAGCGGAAGCAAAGTGGCCCGGGCCTTACTGAACACCTCCCGGAGGTCCTGGTACTCCGCGGGAATGGCGGAGAGGTCCGGGGCAACTTCCGAGTCCCCAGGAAGATGTCCCGGGGCAGGCTACGCTGACTTCAGGCAATGAGCATGGCAGAACGGGCTTCAACCCATGATAGCACCAGGAGACCAGTCAATAAAGGGGTTGTGTCGCTGGAGCCAAGAGAAACCCAATACCACGGGAACCTGAGGAGACTTCATTACAGGAATTGGATCGTCTCACTATGGTTCCCTGATACTCGTAGGTTGATGGGGTTAAATTTTCTAAAGGTACAAATATTTCTGAACAATAACAATCAATGTTACAACGTTACTACATAGTCTATGAAATTCTTAAAATGACATATGGCCAATCATGACAAATTGTAGATAAAATACTAAATGTTTATTTTCAGATATTAATTTCAGAAACAAAATGAAGTCATGCAAAAGATAAACAACAAATAAGAAACACACAAATAAACACAAACTTTAGAAGCACAATCCGTCATTCTTAAATCACAGCAGCGCTGCCAATTAAAGCTGAGGAAAGGGGCTGAAGAAAAGTAAATGATTTACCCTCTACTCCCCCAACCCCTTCCAGGAATACATTTTCAATATGAATTCATGTAAAACAAACAACAATGAAAAATAATGTTTTCTACTCTAGAGCCTGCACATTCCTGATGGTGAATGCCAGGGAGTGGAGGCAATTGTCCACGAGAGTCAGAACGAAGGGTTCGGGTCTCTTGTTCTTTTGGTCGCCTTGCGGAGAGATTTAGCCATACTGGTTCCAACCTGGGGATTAGAGAATCTGATTATAAAATGTTGAACAGTAATCAAGACACTCATCACACTCTTGCACAAGCCCGCACGTGCACACACACACACAAATTGTTGCCTTTCCTATTGCTCAGAACATTGCTATACTCCTATACAGTCTATTGCTGTGTGCAGGATGTTAATCTGCATTGAATTGAGTCCAGCCACTTTGTGCATGGTTTACAGCAGGGGTGGGAAGAGTACTGAAAAAGCCTACTCAAGTAGAAGTACTGTTACTTCAATTACATTTTACTCAAGTGACGGTGTCTAACGCACTTTTGTACATCGCGCTGTTCCGCACATTTTACCTTATTTTAGTGCCCCAAAAACGTAATACTTCCAGGTCAACTGTAATATGAATACCATTGTAAAGCACCATTTCTCAATGACGAGACCTTCATGCTGCCCGTCTCTGCATGATTGAAGAAAGCAATGGAGCTACGCCGGGTCTTTTTAAAAATGGCGGGTGGGGAAGCGAAAGGGGGAGATATGTAATGTGGGGAACCGGCTTTTTTCACCCGATTTGTCCAATTTATCACCTCTAAAATGTAAATAGAACACTATAAACAGTTTATAAAATGTCTCATTACATACCTATTTGAAGATTTATGTCGAATTTTAATAGGATTTTTAGGGCAGCACAAAATTTATCTTCACAATTAAACTGTGGGTGTCATGATGGCTCGCTGCGATTACGGGAAAAATGTACAATTGATTGAATTAACTATTGATGTAATTAACTTTACACTCACCATTACACTCATCATTGATAATTTATTGTTTTTAATCTGTGAGAGAAGCGCTACACCTGGTGGAAAGAGGCTGTACGGCACAGAGTGAGTTCAAAAATGCGTACCGTACATTACATCGTGACATGTCACACTTCAACGTACAGCGTCAGCAGACTTCTTTCCAGCTTGTTACACTGTTGTGTGAAAAACACTCATGATCATGTCATATTTAGTATCAGGGGGACAAAGCCATAACAAGGTTTTAGGGAGACAGTCAAAATGGATAAACATGGATGAACATTTGATATAACTGTTTTCATTTCAATATGTAGCTACCTGCATTCGGTACACTGGTGGTGGGATAAGCACTCTCAGGGTCATGAAGCCTCTAGTATCTGGGCAGTGGGGGACAAAGACAATGTTAACACAGATTAAATTGACAGATTTTTATGGGGATGTTGTATTATGCTAATTCGATTTCCGCGGGGGAGCGGACATGGACCTTAGGGGTTTCAGTGGAGAGTCAAAATGGATAGCCTAAACATGGATGATTTCAATCTAACATTAAAGTAACTGACTGCATACAGACTGAGACTTGCTAGCCAGCTAGCTAGCTAACTCAGAAACAATTAGGCTAAAAAAAAACATACAGTAACTGAACCATCATAAAAGCATGAGTTATAAGCTTGCCAACTAGCTACAATCATGTTAAATTAACTCAGAGACAGGGAATAGGCTAAGCTAGCTTAGTAAAATCTATAGCTAGCTAGCTGGTCTAGCTAGCCATACCGGGTGAGAAATCTAGTTTGAGCTAGCGAGCTAGCTATGCTAAGTTATCTAGCTAGCTAGACACCTGATGTGAAACAATGCACTGCACAACACAGTAATGTTAACGTTAGGCTTACAGATGACAAGCTTTCTACAGGCACTGACATAGCTAGCTAGCTAGCCAAACTTCAACAAAATCCTAAAATGTTTGCTACCACACGCAGCACAGGGAAATAGCTTGCTAGCCAGCTAAGTTAGCAAATGTTAGCTAAGTATCTTGCAAGCTACCAAATGCTCGAGCTAGCACGCATAGGGTTATTTGCTAGCTAAGATTATCTAAAATTGTCAATGACTGAGATAATATGTAATTATGATAGCTAGGTAATTTTTTCCTGAATGAATAATTAGTGACATTTGCTAGCTAGCTTTTTACTCACCGTTTTTGGTCAGCCCCAACGCTTTGCCCATTTGTCTGTCTAAAAGTAATTCCACTCAGCTGGGCTGCACTGTCTGGTAGACTTGCTATACAGCTGCAACAATCATTCAGGAGCTTGCCAGATCACTTTGATCTTCTGGATTTGGCGGGAGAATTAACCCACCCACTGGGTCATATCTCAATAACCCTACCTCAATAACCCAGCATAAACAACCCAACTAAGTGAGCCAATACCTGCAACCCAGCAGTTGGGTCATCCAAACAACCCATAATTTTTTAGAATGTACATATAGCATATGGGTGTGAAATTATTTTTCTTTTCGAATGGCCCAGAATAAAAAAAGTCATCCGTAGCCTGCACTCGAATAGTGAATGGAGGTTCCATTAAAGTTGAATTAAATTGCCAAAATTCTATTGCCTAATTAGTCTACTCCTGTCTATACATAAATCAAATAATTCAAAATAGGCTAGTAAAGCATGATTTGGCCACAAAGGATCATTGCCTTCTTTAAAAAAAAATCTGTTGTCAATTGTTTTAAATCATATTACCTACAGTTGGAAGGAAAGGCAGCACCCGCAAATTGTACATATTATTGTTGAGTTGCACTATCTGTGAAAAGTAGCGAGGCCAAGCCAGACATATCACAATATTTCTAAATGTAATCGCAGGAATACATATTTTGAAAAACAAATGGTTATTGCTGTAAAGAGAAGACAATGAAAAGACTAATCTGTCTTTTAGTTATGAAAATTCTCAACTTAATTGAGCGAACAACAGTATAGCCTATCAATAACCCCGGTGAGTGCGCACTGCGCATGTTCACTATTTATCATTGTTGGGTCAGTGCTACTTAAAAGTAGTTGTTTTTTTTACAATACATTTCTCCAGTTTAAATGGACGTCATATTCTATTTGTGTCTCCACTTCTTGTAGGCCTATTATATGGACAATGTCGTTTTTATTGATCTGTTTGTCAGTGTCAGCAGAGTAGGCTACCCTGTAATATGTCGTAAAAAAAATTATTCTGCTAATGTCTCCAATCATATAAAGTGTAGTAGATTTGCATGAAATGTGTTTATAAAAGGCCACATTTTTTCCCATGCAAAGAAAGAAGAAACGTATCTGACATAGCCTAGGCCTACTCTACACTATACACCCTCAGCCATGCATTGAACAGTCATTTTTTGCGAACAGTGATTGAGTTATATTATTTTCATGCTAGCCAGGTAGGATATACTCCTGTTGTAAAGCGTAGCAATGTGCTTAATATTAGGAAAGTTGAAAAATAAATATAGTAGGCCTAGCCTCTTTTTAATAGAGGCCATCAAAACTCTGTTTTTCTCACACAATTGCATAGAAATGTTGCGCAACATGAGCTCATGGGCTCCCATTAAGTGTTTGATTAGATTTTCAATTGCATTTGCATTGATGTCAGAGTGATTAGAGGGACAATAGATCGCTGAGTACCAGGCCATTATCAACTGGCAGTTAGCATGCTTGGTAGGCTACTAATGACCATCAGCAGCATCAGAGAGCAATTTTGGAGAAGTCTAGTTACCGTGACTAAACGGTCCAGCGAAATTTGACTGTAGTCATGACTAGTGACCACCACGTAATGTGGTCACGGTAACAGCCCTAGGATGAATGCATTGCTGATTTGTGTGTGTGTGTGTGTGTGTGTGTGTGTGTGTGTGTGTGTGTGTGTGTGTGTGTGTGTGTGTGTGTGTGTGTGTGCATATCGTGTGCGTATGTGTGTGTGTACGTATGCGTGTTCTCTCGTCTCTGGTTGAGCTCCAATGTTATGTGATAATAATGATGACAGAACCCCATGAGTTTGTATTTAGAATTTTGTGGTTGCACATTGATATCGTGGTTGCAAGTATGATTTGCAAATGTGTAATACAATTTTGTAAGCTTGCATCATGATGTCTGAAAATTTGTAGACAGTAAGGCAGAATTCCTGAGAAGACAATAAAACTCATTTTATAGAGTAATTCAGAGTTCACCCTGTACAGATACAAGTAACCACAGAGATTATACAACCATATATACTGAACAAAAATATTAACTCAACATTCAACAATTTCAAGGATTTTACTGATTTACACTTCATATAAGGAAATCAATCAATTAAAATAAATTATTTAGGCCCTAATCTATGGATTACATATGACTGGGCAGGGGTGCAGCCATGGCTGGGCCTGGGAGGGCATAGGCCCACTCACTTGGGAGCCAGACCCACCCACTGGGGAGCCAGGCCCAGCAAATCAGAATTAGTTTTTCCCCACAAAAGGCCTTTATTACAGACCCTCGCCCCCTCACCCTCGCCCCCTCAGACGATCCCGCAGGTGAAGAAGCCAGATGTGGAGGTCCTAGCCTGACATGGTTAAACGGGGTCTGCGGTTGTGAGGCCGGTTGGATGTACTGCGAAATTCTCTAAAACGACGTTGGTAGAGAAATGAACATTATATTCCCTGGCAACAGCTCTGGTGGATAATGCTGCAGTCAGCATGCCAATTGCACGCTCCCTCAAAACTTGAGACATCTGTGGCATTGTGTTGTGTGACAAAACTGCACATTTTAGAGTGGCCTTTTATTGCACCAAGCACAAGGTGCACCTGTGTAATGATCATGCTGTTTAATCAGCTTCTTGATATGCCACACATGTCAGGTGGATGGATTATCTTGGCAAAGGAGAAATGCTCAACAACAGGAATGTAAACAAATTTGGGCACAGAATTTGAGAGAAATAAACTTTTTGTGTGTATGGAACATTTCTGGGATCTTTTGTTTCAGCTCATGAAACATGGGACCAACACTTTACTTGTTGCGTTTATATTTTTTTTCAGTATAATTCAAAATGACTACACAGTATTGAGACTCTCTCTCTTAATGTCACTAGGACCAGGTCATGCTGGCACTAAGAAAATATCATTTCCCGACAGAATCATACTGTGTTAGCATTGGGAAATGACACAAAATTAACATATCATTAACATACCTAGAGCTTTTTCTTTTACGTTGCGTTTCACTTTGAAGACACTATCTATGGGTGGGGATGGCCCCTGTAAAGTTGACATGGGCTACACTCTACAAGTGATGCCTTTTCAACAGCTCCTCACATTTAATTCTCTCTCTCACCCAAATAATGTTGCATAATATTGCTTTTGAAAATCATGTGCTCATAGTAATCTCACCTTCTTTCACCAAAGAACGCAGATCTCCAAGCTTGCTGAAACTCTCCCAAAAGGCAGGTTTTCCTTTTGACCCCTGACCCCTACACAAAGATAAAACTGCTGTTAGAGTGCTGACTGTGATAAAAAGTAGGCTATAGCCAAGATTCTTAATACGCATACTCATTGAGGATAAATGTATAATTGATAACAATATAAAGATATTGAAGCACATTTGATGAATCTGCTTGAATATTATGCTAAAGTTCTTGCATAAGCAAATGCTATGTGTGGAATTCCCATAGTTTAGGATAATCCAGAAGAAGTACTTTATGTAATCTGTCACACAGTAATTTATGGTGCAGTTATATCACTACTCAAAATCTTATAGGTCTATTATGCAAACATTTCATGGAAACAAATATTGATACTCATTACAAGTTTTTTCGCCTCTAGTTCCACAAGTCACATGCTGGTAAAAATGAGGTAAGACAGATTTCAGTTTCCCTACATTAAAATCACCAGCCACAACAAGCGCCACCTCTGGATGTAAAATGTTTTTGTTTGCTTATGGCCCTATACAGCTCGTTGAGTGTGGTCTTAGTGCCAGCGTCAGGTTGCGGTGGTAAATAGACAGTTCCGAAAAATGTTGAAAAAAATTGTATGGTCTGCAATTTATCATGAGGTATTCTAACTCAGGCGAGCAAAACCTGGAGACTTCCTTAACATTAGAGATCGCGCACCAGCTGTTGTAAACAAAGGGACACACAACTCCCCCCTTAACCGAAGCTATCATTCGGTGTTGATGATGCATAGAGAAACCAGCTGTACAGTGCCTCCAGAAAGTATTCACACCCCTTGACTTTTTTCACATTTTGTTGTGTTACAGCCTGAATTGAAAAATGATTAAATTTAGATTTTTTTGTCACTGGCCTACACATAATACCCCATAATGTCAAAGTGGAATTATGTTTTTTGAAATGTTTACAAATGACTTAAAAATGAAAAGCTGAAATGTCTTGAGTCAATAAGTATTCAACCCCTTTGTTATGGCAAGCCTAAATAAGTTCTGGAGTAAAAATGTGCTTCACAAATCACATAATAATTTGCATGGACTCACTCTGTGTGCAATAATAGTGTTTAACATGATTTTTTAAATAACTATCTCATCTCTGTACCCCACACATACAATTACCTGTAAGGTCCCTCAGCCGAGCAGTGAATAAAAAAAAACCCAGATTCAACCACAAAGACCAGGGACATTTTCCAATGCCTCGCAAAGCAGGGCACCCATTGGTAGATGGGTATAAAATGAAAAAAGCAGACATGGAATATTTCTTTGAGCATGGTGAAGTTATTAATTACACTTTAGATGGTTTATCAATACACTCAGTCACTACAAAGTTACAGGCGTACTTCCTAACTAAGTTGCCGGAGAGGAAGGAAACCGCTCAGCGATTTCACCATGAGGCCAATGGTGACTTTAAAGCAGTTACAGAGTTCAATGGCTGTGATAGGAGAAAACTGAGGATGGCTCAACAACATTGTAGTTACTCCACAATACTAACCTAATTGACAGAGTGAAAAGAAGGAAGCCTCTACAGAATATTTTAAAACATGCATCCTGTTTGCCACAAGGCACTAAAATAATACTGGAAAAAATGTGGCAAAGCAATTAACCTTTTGTCCTGAATACAAAGTGTTATGTTTGGGGAAGATCCAATACAACACATTACTGAGTACCACTCTCCATATTTTCTAGTGGTGGTTGCATCATGTTATGGATATGCTTGTAATAGCTATAGACTGGGGAGTTTTTCATGATAAAAAATAAACGGAATGAAGCTAAGCACATGCAAAATCCTAGAGGAAAACCTGGTTCAGTCTGCTTTCCACCAGACACTGGGAAATGAATTCACCTTTCAGCAGGACAATAACCTAAAACACATGGCCAAATCTAAAATGGAGTTGCTTACGAAGAAGACAGTAAATGTTCCTGAGTGGCCGAGTTACTGTTTTGACTTAAATCTACTTGAAAATCTATGGCAAGAGGTGAAAATGGTTGTCTAGCAATGATCAAAAACCAATTTGAAAAATACTTTTTTAAAGAATAATGGACAGATGTTGCACAATCCAGGTGTGGAAAGCTCCTAGAGACTTACCCAGAATGACTCACAGCTGTAATCGCTGCCAAAGGTGCTTCTACAAAGTATTGACTCAGGGGTGTGATTTCTTATGTAAATTAGATATTTCTGTATTTCATTAAAAAATATATATATTAAAAAAATATGTTTTCACTTTGTCATTATGGGGTATTGTGTTTTGATGGGTGAGAGAAAAAAACAATTTCATAAATTTTGAATTCAGGCTGTAACACAACAAAATGTGGAATAAGTCAAGGGGTATATGCATCATTACTGATGTTGGTTGACATGAAACTGGTACAACTTTCAATTGAACAATGAGAACAGTGAGATATTTATTACTTTGGGTACATACAGTGATCTTCAGCAGCTTGAGCTAGTTCAAGGTTGGATTGTAACAATTGGAGGCTTCTTTTACCAGTCGACTTGGACTGGTAAAGAACCCTTACAACAACTTTAAGTGTTTGGATTGGGTTATTAAAGAGGTCAAGGAAAAGGGGAAAATGGCAGCAAAGACGATAACATACTGCACATCCATTAGGGAAGTGGGAAAGGTGTTCGGCCACCTAAAAGCAGAGCTGTCAGAGAATGCCTGGGTTGATCGAGACCCTTAAAAGAAAGCTCAAAACCTTTAGATTGGGATGTTCTATGCCAACACCTTGAACACATACAAAGAGATCGTGTTGTCCTCATTCAATGATGAGGGCAACTGTAGTTTGGGAATGAACTTTCCTGATGTATAGGGTGGTGCACAATTGGCC
Source organism: Coregonus lavaretus (assembly GCF_964263955.1). Lineage (NCBI taxonomy): Eukaryota > Metazoa > Chordata > Actinopteri > Salmoniformes > Salmonidae > Coregonus > Coregonus lavaretus. Next base: position 11,259,338 of record NC_140011.1, read on the forward strand.
CAGTGTCGTCCAGGTTTGGCCGGGGTAGGCCGTCATTGTAAATAAGAATTTGTTCTTAACTGACTTGCCTAGTTAAATAAAGGTTAAATAAAATAAAAAATAAAAATGTGTCTACTGTTATATTATTTGGTTCACTAGAGGATATAGAAGAGTTCAAACAGCAAGTGGGTAAGGCTGGCCGTAAAGGATCTCAGGCGAATGCATTTTTATTTGATTATTTTTGAACAATTTATTAGCAACTCAATCACACTGATGAGTCTGTAAAAGCTGTTGCACAGCTGAAGCATATGGCCTGTATTAGGAGCTATCTATATGTTTTTTTTTTGTGTTGCTATTCCACAGCTGTACAACTGGGCCACATTTACTGCACACACTGCCACAAGACATGTACAGTTGAAGTCAGAAGTTTACATAGACTTAGGTTGGAGTCATTAAAACTTGTTTTTCAACCACTCCACACATTTCTTGTTAACAAACTATAGTTTTGGCAAGTCGGTTAGGACATCTACTTTGTGCATGACACAAGTAATTTTTTCAACAATTGTTTACAGACAGATTATTTCACTTATAATTCACTGTATCACAATTCCAGTGAGTCAGAAGTTTACATACACTAAATTGACTGTGCCTTTAAACAGCTTGGAAAATTACAGAAAATGATGTCATGGCTTTAGAAGCTTCTGAAAGGCTAATTGACATAATTTGAGTCAATTGGAGGTGTACCTGTGGATGTATTTCAAGGCCTACCTTCAAACTCAGTGCCTCTTTGCTTGACATCATGGGAAAATCAAAAGGAATCAGCCAAGACCTCAGAAAAAAGACTGGTTCATCCATGGGAGCAATTTCCAAATGCCTGAAGGTACCACGTTCATCTGTACAAACAATGGAACACAAGTATAAACACCATGGGACTACACAGCCGGCATACCGCTCCCGAGTGGCGCAGTGGTCTAAGGCACTGCATAGCAGTGCTAGCTGTGCCACCAGAGATCCTGGTTTGAATCCAGGCTCTGTCATAGCCGGTCGCGACCGGGAGACCCATGGGGCAGCGCACAATTGGCCCAGCGTCGTCCAAGGTAGGGGAGGGAATGACCGGCAGGGATGTAGCTCAGTTGGTAGAGCATGGTGTTTGCAACGCCAGGGTTGTGGGTTCGATTCCCACAGGGGGTATAAAGAAAAAAGAAATGAAAAAATAACTAACTGTAAGTCGCTCTGGATAAGAGCGTCTGCTAAATGACTAAAATGTAAATGTAATGTAAATGAAGGAGATGCGTTCTGTCTCCTAGAGATAAATGTACTTTGGTGCAAAATGTGCAAATCAATCCCAGAACAACAGCAAAGGACCTTGTGAAGATGCTGGAGGAAACAGGTACAAAAGTATCTATATCCACAGTAAAATGAGTCCTATATTGACATAACCTGAAAGGCCGCTCAGCAAGGAAGAAGCCACTGCTCCAAAACCTCCATAAAAAAGCCAGACTACGGTTTGCAACTGCACATGGGGACAAAGATTGTACTTTTTGGAGAAATGTCCTCTGGTCTGATTAAACAAAAGTAGAACTGTTTGGCCATAATGACCATCATTATGTTTGAAGGAAAAATGGGGTGACTTGCAAGCCGAAGAACACCATCCCAACTGTGAAGCACGGGGGTGGCAGCATCATGCTGTGGGGGTGCTTTGCTGCTGGAGGGACTGGTGCACTTCACAAAATAGATGGCATCATGAGGAAGGAAAATTATGTGGATATATTGAAGCAACATCTCAAGACATCAGTCAGGAGTTAAAGCTTGGTCGCAAATGGGTCTTCCAAATGGACAAGGACCCCAAGCATACTTCCAAAGTTGTGGCAAAATGTCTTAAGGACAACAAAGTCAAGGTATTGGAGTGGCCATCACAAAGCCCTGACCTCAAACCTATAGAAAATTTGTGGGCAGAACTGAAAAAGCGTGTGCGAGCAAGGAGGCCTACATACCTGACTCAGTTACACCAGCTCGGTCAGGAGGAACGGGCCAAAATTCACCCAAATTATTGTGGGAAACTTGCGGAAGGCTACCCGAAATGTTTGACCCAAGTTAAACAATTTAAAGGCAATGCTACCAAATACTAATTGAGTGTATGTAAACTTCTGACCCACTGGGAATGTGATGAAATAAATAAAAGCTTAAATAAATCATTCTCTCTACTATTATTCTGACATTTCACATCCTTAAAATAAAGTGGTGATCCTAACTGACCTAAGACAGGGAATTTTTACTAATATTAAATGTCAGGAATTGTGAAAACTGAGTTTAAATGTATTTGGCTAAGGTGTATGTAAACTTCCGACTTCAACTGTACATGTACAGGGGAGGTCTGTCCTGTGCCGTTCCCTGCCTCTGAATCCTTTCAGCATGTCCTAACACTACCGACAATGTTCCGGGAAATGGACTCAAGTGATAAGAACCTAGTGAAAGATCTTCTGCTGGAGTACAAGAGTGGTTTAGTAAAGGAATCGGATCACCTGTTCACCATAGACACAGCATGTGCAGGGTTCCGCCACGAGCTTGTGGAGTCGGTTGTGGAAAACTGTACACACATTTTTTACATTGAATACCTGATGAACATTCTTCCTGTGTTCAATGGTACTCATGCAGTCGAGATTCTACACATACTCAGCAAAGTGTTCGATGACATCGACCCTGGATTAATGAAATAATCTATAAGTGAAAACTTCCCAGCAGACATTGATTTTGGTTTGATTGACCATGTTGATGGAGAGGATGACATTAGGGCAGAGGCAGATTTGGACAGTTTCCCATTGGACAGTGATTCAGATAACTGAAACTTTTTAGAACCTTACCCCGTAATTGATACACTTCCTCAGGCAGAGATGGGCAGTATTTCTGTTACATGTATTTGAATACATAATTGAATTACTTCTGAGTATTTTGTAATTTAAATTACTCTGGGCTGAACTACACTCTGAACTACACTTTCTATATTCAAAATACTGTCATTTGTATTTTCAAAATAATACATTATTTTCTATACCATTTTTTCATAGCGGTTCACATTTGTGGCCCCCGTTTCACCCTACATTGGTATCAGAAGACTGAAAGCCCTATGGTGTGATAAAAGTGTCTGTTAAATGAACTAAATATAAATGTATATGTTACCCACCACCTGGATTCGAGGGGTTGTTTCTGGACAGGACCTCACAACCCTTCGGGTGTGTGGTAAACCTAAAGCTCGACACTTGAGCCGTTGGTTGGATGTTTAATGCCATTGCTATACACACATATTTGCTCAGGTCTAAGCTGGACACATCAATGGCACCCTGTCAGGCTGATCAGACAGGTCTGGGTAGCTGGAGACCTGCTGTAAACAGTGAAAGGACATATTTACATGTCTACTATTCACACCCTTGCTTCATTCCAGCTAGTTAGACGTGTAACCACTGACTAACTATAGTTAGGCCATTTCTCTAGTTTAGCAATAGATACTGTTGTTTTGGCTGTATAGCATCATTTAATAAAATGACCAATGGTTAGCTAGGTAGCTAGGATATATAATTCAACTAACCATTAACGGAAAAAAACCAAGCATTTTTTAAAAATATGTTTCGATTTCTATTCAAAAACGGATAAACAAGCCGTTTTCACGTTTCCAATTGCTCCGTTTTAACTTGGATAACAAACGATCAAAACGTACAATATAATAATCCTACCTCAGGAATCTCACAATGATGCCGCAGCCCGTCTGGTGTTCAACCTTCCCAAGTTCTCTCACGTCACCCCGCTCCTCCGCACACTCCACTGGCTTCCAGTTGAACCTCGCATCTGTTACAAGACCATGGTGCTTGCCTATGGAGCTGTGAGGGGAACGGCACCTCTGTACCTTCAGGCTCTGATCAGTCCCTACACCCAAACGAGGGCATTGCGTTCATCCACCTCTGGCCTGCTGGCTCCCCTTCCTCTGCGGAAGCATAGTTCCCGCTCAGCCCAGTCCAAACTGTTCGCTGCTCTGGCACCCCAATGGTGGAACAAGCTCCCTCACGACGCCATGACAGCGGAGTCACTCACCCCCTTCCGGAGACATTTGAAACCCCACCTCTTTAAGGAATACCTGGGATAGGATAAAGTAATCCTTCTACCCCCCCGCCCCCCCCCCATAAAAAAAATAAATTGTAAAGTGGTTATCCAACTGGCTATAGGGTGAATGCACCAATTTGTAAGTCGCTCTGGAAAAGAGCATCTGCTAAATGACGTAAATGTAAATGTAAATTTTGATTGAACGTTGTCCACGAAGTAGGCTAATTATCTTGACCGCCGTAAAAACGTAGACACCAAAATGTTCTGTCAATCCTCGACATCAACATGAATTACCGCACTTTGGCGTGCATTATCACACAAGCTTTTTATCACTTGGCTGTCATTCAGAAAATCCTTTATTGAATCAGCTGATGTTGAACAATAATGTCCCCACATATCTAAACAGCTAGACATCAAACGTGCATCAAATCATTGTAAATATTGAAGAACCCCGTTAACGACAGTATCGTTTTTTGTTCTATTAATCATATTGAAGTTACTCTTTCTGTTTTAAGCATTGGAGATTGCAATCACATACATTCTTTTGTATATGTGTGCCCATGAAAACTTTTTTCACAACGTAACATAGATATGAAATGTTAGGAGGTTAGAGTACACTTCCGAGATCTCCATACAAATAGAGTCCAACAGCAATATCCAGGAATTTCACAGGATCAAGGTCAATGTGTAATTCAACTGTTAAATGCTTAGTATATGATATAACAACAAACAGTATCATAAATGTAAGGAACGAAAGGTAGTGTTTTATGTAACACGATTTTTGCCAAATCTGTGAAAACTCCAAGCTTGAGAAAGGGTTTAAACATAGGTTTTGAGGTTTTGAGGTTTTGATTCAACTCATGAGTTATTGAATGTATCCATGCTCCCCCTTTCTACAGTATGTTAATGTATTGACATCATTTATTTTATTTTATTATTAATGACTTTGTAACAGCTCCAAAAAGATGTCCACTACAAGAAATGCTCACTGGTACCCTAGTTTATAGAAAGACCCTTATGTGTGTCTGTATGTGTGTGAGTACAGGTAGTGAAGGTGGGTGAGAGATGGGTCTCTCATTGGACAGGGCGCAAGGTGGGTCCAAGACAGACAACAGTAGCAGAAGATTGTTGCGGCATTATGTCCCAACCGGGACGAACAGGACAAAGTAAGTACGTAAGTAATCCTGTGTAGCAGCGACCCTGCCTGTGTCCAGGAGCACATGATTAAGATACTGTAGCATGCCCAGATGAACGACAACATATCATCTCTGCGGTTTGGCATTGGGAGTAACATGGAGACAGTGGCAGGGGCCCAGGTGTCTGTTTTTAAAGTAAAATGTTATGTCTGTGTGTATAAGATGCCAGTGAAATAGTTCCAGCCTATAGTGTATGAAAGGTGATGCTTGTTATGGATCATAAAGGAGATGATCCCAACAGTGTGGTGTGGTTCCTCCCTCAGAGTGAACTGGATGCTGCTGTACCAGGAGATGGTGGTGCTGGCTGGGAACCAGGTGTGGTGGACCTGGGAGATGGAGGACTTCTTCCAGAAAGTGAAGACGGTAGAGAAGCAGGCACTGAAGAACAACACCAAGAAGATGCACCAGCAGCCGCGTGGCCAGCTTGAACAGGGAAGACAGAGTCCACTTTACGCCTGGCTGTGCGTGGTCACCAACTGTGGAGCGAGCATGGACTACATGGTGAGGACCCGGCCTATTCTCAAATAACCACAAACACACATAGGACCAAAGCTTTTTTTCATCTAAATAAAAACGAAAACAATTTCACATGCCGGTAGGCTCTTATCATTATTGCCCCTGTTGCAGGTATGGCTACAACTTTAATTGTAGTCCACATAAATGTTTTATTTATGTACCTCCTGTATTAACTTCCCATGTTTCTCTCCTTTGTGTTCATCACTACACTGGCTACGCTGGGCGCACTCAGCTGCCGGAATCAGTCAAAGCCCTGTTCAGACTTGTGGTGGTCACCGTCCCTGACCTGCAGCAGATCTGTGAGATTCTGCTTTTCTCAGAAGGTGAGCAGCACAGCACATCCTCTCATCAACACCCTCACATACACACACTGTTATAGATGTTGAGCATTGTTACACTCACTTGTTCAGTTATTGATATCTGTGTGTTTTCTTTGAATGCAGATTCTGACAAAGAAAATGATAGCGTTGTGCAAGCTGGCCAGGGAGCAGCTGTCTAAACAGTTCCACTTAGACTTGGGCCTGCAGTGGTAGTGATAGCTGAACAGAGACAACGCTCACTAGATCATGATAAGGTCAAAGGATATTCTGCAAAGTCCACTGTGATACGATTCCTCTGTGTGGTAATTACAGCTAAGGTGACAAAGGGAGCATTTATGATTTTCTGGAAACAGTTTTTTTTTGTAATTTCATGACGATGTCCTTGAGGAAATCTTTCCTCTGTCCCTCTGTCTTTTTTATTCTCTCTCACCTCACGCTGTCTCTCCCTCCTTCTTACAGGATGTGGTGTTGATGTGTTCCCTGCATGACATGAACACATCAACATGCACCTTAGAGACTGTATTCTGTTTACACTGAGTGGACAAAACATTAGGAACACCTTCTCTTTCCGTTACATCGACTGACTAGGTGAATCCAGGTGAAAGCTATGATCCCTTATTGATGTCACCTGTTAAATCCACTTCAATTAGTGTAGATGAAGGGGAGGAGACAGATTAAATAAGGATTTTTCAGCCTTGAGACAATTGAGACATGGATTGTGTATGTGTGCCATTCAGAGGGTTAATGGGTAAGACAAAATATTGAAGTGCCTTTGAACACGGTATGGTAGTAGGTGCCAGGCGCCCCGGTTTGAGTGTGTCAAGAACTGCAACGCTGCTCAGTTTTTCACGTTCAACAGTTTCCCGTGTGTATCAAGAATGGTCCACCACCCAAAGGACATCCAGCCAACTTGACACCACTGTGGAAAGCATTGTCCAGCATCACTGTGGAACGCTTTCGACACCTTGTTGAGTCCACGCCCCGACGAATTGAGGCTGTTCTGAGGGCAAAAGGGGGTGCCACTCAATATCAGGAAGGTTTATCTAATGTTTTGTACAAGGGGTTGGAACTGAAATTATTTTTGAATTGTTTCGTTCTGAACTGAACCATTCTTTTTTTTGTTCCGTTCCACTGTTCCGACCAGTGCTAGCTAACAAGCTTGTGTGTCCAGAGCGGCACCAGAATTAAAATTAAAACACGTCTTACCTTTTTTGTAGTTAGTAAATCCAATGTGAAACGTGATAACTATAGTATCCTTAACAAGCATTGAAAAGTGAATCCATTCTTCTCTAATAAAACAGCTCTCCCTAATTTCTGAATCATGCTTGTAACATCAGTAGCTACAGTAGACTATGCTTCGGAGGGAGGGTCAGGTAGCCTATACACACTGGCAAAGATTTTCAGCTGGCAGGCAGGCAGACACTGGAATACGTTTCTGAGTGACAAAGTGAGGGCTTTGCATAGGTGCTTTGTTGCATTTTTGGGGGGACTGGAAAAGAAATGCCTGGAACGTAAAATTACGTCATTCCATTCATTTTTTTTGTTGCTTTGGTACTATTTTCACAAGTATGTGGTACATTTTCACAACTCTTAGTACAAAACCTATCATTTCCAAAGTATCTGTCCAATGTGTAATCAATGGTGTGATGAATGAAGACACTACAAGTGGTGAAGTCGGCCAACGTTCTGGCCTCTTGGAGGAGGTGAAATAGCCGGATCGATGTTTCTCGTCCGCCGACTGGGTAGTTGAAGACTCATCGCAACTTGGAAGTGAAGGCTGATATGGAGATGTAGGATGGTGGCTGCATTTCCCGCACCGCCGTTTCCCACGCCAGGGCTTTGCCCGACAGTAGAGAGATGATCTTGGCCCGATCGGTGTGGAACGAGGACAGCTGTAGCTCGAACACCAGAGAGCACTGAGTGAGGAACCCCTTGCATCTTCCCAGGTAGCCGTCATACCACTCGGGGGCTTGGATCTTGGGTTCCCGGTGCAGGTTCCCTGGGGGATCTACGGTGACGACTGGAGCACTGGGCGCTCAGACTTGGGCAATGGCTCCTCCTAGGTTGGGGGTGTGCAGTGGTTTGAGGGAGTCGGTAAGTGCCTGGAGAGTCTCTGATATTTGGGAGAGTTGTTCTTGCTGCCGCGTCATCAGTGCACCTTGGTGGGTTATAACGTTATTGGTCTGGTCGATATCTGCTGGGTCCATGTTGGAGGCAGAAGCTTGCTGTGACATGGTGAGGTATGCCCCAGGAGCAGAGAAGTGAACCAGATGAGGAACCAGTGGTTAGGATAAACGTAAACACTTTACTGGGAAAAAGTTCTACAGTAGGTAAACATGGGAAACAATAAACACTATGATTCAATAACTCACTCAGGACACAACCGCACATGGCAATGAAATCAAGCTTCTGCAAAGGGTGACAGAAAACACACATCTCTAAAATGAATCATAATTAGTAACAGAAAACACCTGAGTGTCATTATAGTCTCTAGGACGGTCTCTGCCACTCTCTGGTGACAGGTGGAACCATGACACCCTCTCTCTGATGTCCACCTCTTTGATGGGGCCCATGCCCACCTCTTTGACGGGGACCATGCCCACCTCTTTTAGCACTTTGATGGGGCCCATGCCCACCTCTCTGATGGGCCACTTGTCCACAAGCTCTTTGATTTATTTGTCCCCTTTGCTGTCTATCCTGCTCCATGTTGAAAGAAATTGCAAGTGTCCAGACACCCCCTTTTATATGGTGACCAATTGTGGTTACCACTATGTGAAATCCTTTAGCAATAACGAGTAGTCATTATGTATGGTTATCATGTATCATACATGTAATTTAGATGTTTATGTACATTATATTTCTGTAGTTCACAAAATCCATATATAGTAGACAAACCAGTTTAAAATTTATAGGTTTACCAAATGGTTGAGTGATTAATCATTAAGCGCAGTTGGATTAAGTGATGCTCAAAAGTATTTAAACAAATGAGAAGAGAATCATATGTAAAGTATTGTGAGCATTGCATTGTGAAAGGCAAATACTTTATATGAAAGGTATTTCCAGATTAAACACTGATTAGGTTTGGTGAAAAAGTTACTGTGTGATTTTGTGTAAAGTTTTGAAAAAACAGCCTTTTTGATTATCTGTTTTGAGTTTTGTACTAAGAGTTGTGAAATTTTACCACATACTTGTTAAAATAGTTCCAAAGAGATTGTTTTTTAAAAACGGATCCCATGCTTTTAAAATATTGGTTCTGTTCCGGAACAGTATACATCACTTTCGTTCTCGGTTCTGGTTCTGTTGTTTCTGTTCTATTCCCTTAACCGGTTCCAACCACTATTTTGTACACTATATAGAGTGTATACACTGAGTGTACAAAACATTAGGAACACCTTACTAGTATTGAGTTGCACCCCCTTTTGCCCTGAGAACAGCTTCAATTCGTCGGGGCATGGACTCTGCAAGGTGTCGAAAGCGTTCCACAGGGATGCTGGCCGATGTTGACTCCAATGCTTCCCACAGTTGTGTCAAGTTGGCTGGATGTCCTTTGGGTGGTGGACCATTCTTGATACAAATGGGAAACTGTTGAGCGTGAAAAACCGAGAAGCGTTGCAGTTCTTGACACACTCAAACCGGTGTACCTGGCGCCTACTACCATGCCCTGTTCAAAGGCACTTAAATCTTAAATCACACCGTATACCACAGGTATAACAAAATATTTTTTTGTACTGCTCTAATTATGTTAGTAACCAGTTTATAATAGCAGTACCTTGGGGGTTTGTGTTACATATATGCCCAATACACCACAGCTAAGGGCTGTACCCAGGCACTCCAAGTTGTGTTGTGCATAAGAACAGCCCTTAGCCATGGTATATTAGCCATATACCACACCACCTCGGGCCTTATTGCTTAAATAAATGATGTATGTCTATTGTGTATGTACTGTGGGTGTAAAGGATGTACACTACACGTCCAAAAGTATGTGGACACCTGCTCGTCGAACATCTCATTCCAAAATCATGGCCAATATGGAGTTGGTCCCAGTGGCTAGATGTGCCAAGCTTATAGAGACATACCCCAAGAGACTTGCAGCTGTAATTGCTGAAAAGGTGACTCTACAAAGTATTGACTTTGGGGGGGGGGGGGGGGTGAATAGTTATGCACGCTCAAGTTTTCAGTTTTTTCTTGTTTGATTCACAATAAAAAAAAAAAATTGCATCTTTAAAGTGGTATGCATGTTGTGTATATCAAATGATACAACCCCCCCCAAAATCAATTTTAATTCCAGCTTGTAAGGCAACAAAATAGGAAAAATGCCAAGGGAGGTGAACACTTTTGCAAGCCACTGTATCACTGTTTTATTTTTCATAATTTTTTTATGAATGTTTGACTTTTTTCTTCCACTTTGACATTACAGAGTATTTTGTGTAGATTGCTGTTATGATGAGTTTCTGGTATCGAGAAGTTCAGTATGTAAGAGAATATGGTACACAGATGGAGATTTGATTCAGTCATTATTTAATGGTTACAATATTGGATTCAATGACAGGAGGTACGGACATAGCCTCCTGCCATCTGAATGACTTCCATACAAAATCTCTCAATTTATATACTGCCCTTCCAATCTACTTTTGTCCCACACAGTTGTTAACCATCATTGAGTGTCACTCATCCACCTACTTGGTATCGTGTGGCACGCTTGCCAGGCCATTCCATCACGCACCCATCCTAAGATTAGCAACAGTGGCCCCCAATCTATCTTGGCACACTGACCTTCTCTTACTCACTCATGACACCACTAACACTTGGTGTGTCCTTGTCCTGTGTCCCTCATCTAGTTTAGGAGTTTACACACATTAATGAATCCTTTATCAAAACTCGTTATAACAATCGCTGATAAAAAATTATAATTAAATAAATTTTAATCCCACTTTGTAAGACAACAAAATGTAGAAAAAGCCTAGGGGTGTGAATACTTTCTGAAGGCACTGTACATTCCTCTAGTGTCCTTACAGTGCCTTCGGAAAGTATTCAGACCCCTTGACATTTTCCACATTATGTTATGTTACAGCCTTATTCTAAAATTGATTAAATAAATACAAATCCTCAGCAATCTACACACAACACCCCATAGTGACGAAGAGAAAACAGATTTTTAGAAACGTTTTCAAATGTATTAAAAATAAAAAACTGAAAAACCTTATTTCCATAAGTATTCAGACTCTTTGCTATGAGACTCAAAATTAAGCTAAGGTGTATCCTGTTTCCATTGATCATCCTTGAGATGTTTCTACAATTTGATTGGGGTCCACCTGTGGTAGATTCAATTGATTGGACTTGAATGTCCTGTCATGAGTGAGTAAGAGAAGGTCAGTGTGCCAAGATAGATTGGAAAGGCACACACCTGTCTATGTAAGGTCCCACAGTTGACAGTGAATGTCAGAGGAAACCCAAGCCATGAGGTCGAAGGAATTGTCCGTAGAGCTCCGAGACAGGATTGTGTCGAGGCACAGATCTGGGGAAGGGTACCAAAAAATGTCTGCAGGATTGAATGTCCCCAAGAACACAGTGGCCTTCATCATTCTTAAATGGAAGAAGTTTGAAACCACCAAGAATCTTCCTAGAGCTGGCCGCCTGGCCAAATTGAGCAATCGGGGGAGAAGGGCCTTGGTCAGGGAGGTGACCAAGAACCTGTTGGTCACTCTGACAGAGCTCTAGAGTTCCTCTGTGGAGATGGGAGAACCTTCCAGAAGGACAACAATCTCTGCAGCACTCCACCAATCAGACCTTTATGGTAGAGTGACCAGACTGAAGCCACTCCTCAGTAAAAGGCACATGACAGCCCGCTTGGAGTTTGCCAAAAGGCACCTAAAGACTTTCAGACCATGAGAAACAAGATTCTCTGGTTTGATGAAACCAAGATTGGACTCTTCTACCTTAATGCCAAGCGTCACGTCTGGAGGAAACCTTGCACCATCCCTACGGTGAAGCATGGTGGTGGCAGTATCATGCTGTGGGGATGTTTTTCAACGGCAGGGAGACTAGTCAGGATCGAGGCAAAGATAAACGGAGCAAAGTACAGAGAGATCCTTGATGAAAACTTGCTCCAGAGCGCTCAGGACCTCATACTGGGGCGAAGGTTCACCTTCCAACAGGACAATGACCCTAAGCACACAGCCAAGACAACGCAGGAGTGGCTTCAGGACAAGTCTCTGAATGTCCTTGAGTGGCCCAGCCAGAGGTCGGACTTGAACCCGATCGAACATCTCTGGAGAGACCTGAAAATAGCTGTGCAGTGACGCTCCCCATCCAACCTGACAGAGCTTGAGAAGATCTGCAGAGAAGAATGGGATAAACTCCCCAGATACAGGTGTGCCAAGCTTGTAGCGTCATACCCACAAAGACTTGAGGCTGTAATTGCTGCCAAAGGTGCTTCAACAAAGTACAGAGTAAATGGTCTGAATACTTATGTAAATGTGATATTTCATTTTTTTAGTTTTTATAAATTAGGAAAAATTTCAAAAAAACTGTTTTTGCTTTGTCATTGTGGGGTATTGTGTGTAGGTTGTTGAGGAAAAAATATATATTTAATCAACTTTAGAATAAGACTGTAACCTAACAAAATGTGGAAAAAGTCACGGTGTCTGAATACTTTCCAAATGCACTGTATATCATGACTTGTGTCTTTGTTGGAGTGTAGGTCCATAAATACAGGAGTTCTCCCTGTTAAGTGTTTTGTGTTGCTAGAGTTCAGGTGGGCCTTCGCGCTTCAGCAAACAAAGGAAAGGAGGGGCGCTCAACAACAATGACAAAAATCATGAGAAGGGCTTACCAAAAAAACTTCTGAAAGGACTAATTTGAGGTAAAAAGGAGTCGGAGCACTTAACAAAAAAAGGCAGAGATTGATTTATTTAGCTCACTTTAATCCATTGTCCAGGATGCGAACAGGTGACTGACGTTGTTGGCCATTATTGGCCATCTGTTTGCAGAGTCCAGACTGGTGGACCGCAGCCCGGGCTGCGTGAGATAGACACCTCAAAACCCTGACCCACACTAACTTTACTATCACAGACTCACTCATATACACTGCTCAAAAAAATAAAGGGAACACTTAAACAACACAATGTAACTCCAAGTCAATCACACTTCTGTGAAATCAAACTGTCCACTTAGGAAGCAACACTGATTGACAATACATTTCACATGCTGTTATGCAAATGGAATAGACAACAGGTGAAAATTATAGGCAATTAGCAAGACACCCCCAATAAAGGACTGGTTTTGCAGGTGGTGACCACAGACCACTTCTCAGTTCCTATGCTTCCTGGCTGATGTTTTGGTCACTTTTGAATGCTGGCGGTGCTTTCACTCTAGTGGTAGCATGAGAAGGAGTCTACAACCCACACAAGTGGCTCAGGTAGTGCAGCTCATCCAGGATGGCACATCAATGCGAGCTGTGGCAAGAAGGTTTGCTGTGTCTGTCAGCGTAGTGTCCAGAGTATGGAGGCACTACCAGGAGACAGGCCAGTACATCAGGAGACGTGGAGGAGGCCGTAGGAGGGCAACAACCCAGCAGCAGGACTGCTACCTCCGCCTTTGTGCAAGGAGGAGCAGGAGGAGCACTGAGGGCCCGACGTCCACAGGTGGGGGTTGTGCTTACAGCCCAACACCGTGCAGGACGTTTGGCATTTGCCAGAGAACACCAAGATTGGCAAATTCGCCACTGGCGCCCTGTGCTCTTCACAGATGAAAGCAGGTTCACACTGAGCACGTGACAGACGTGACAGAGTCTGGAGACGCAGTGGAGAACGTTCTGCTGCCTGCAACATCCTCCAGCATGACCGGTTTGGCAGTGGGTCATTCATGGTGTGGGGTGGGGTGGCATTTCTTTGGGGGGGCCGCACAGCCCTCCATGTGCTCGCCAGAGGTAGCCTGACTGCCATTAGGTACCGAGATGAGATCCTCAGACCCCTTGTGAGACCATATGCTGGTGCGGTTGGCCCTGTGTTCCTCCTAATGCAAGACAATGCTAGACCTCATGTGGCTGGAGTGTGTCAGCAGTTCCTGCAAGAGGAAGGCATTGATGCTATGGACTGGCCCGCCCATTCCCCAGACCTGAATCCAATTGAGCACATCTGGGACATCATGTCTCGCTCCATCCACCAGCGCCACGTTGCACCACAGACTGTCCAGGAGTTGGCGGATGTTTTAGTCCAGGTCTGGGAGGAGATCCCTCAGGAGACCATCCGCCACCTCATCAGGAGCATGCCCAGGCGTTGTAGGGAGGTCATACAGGCACGTGGAGGCTACACACACTACTGAGCCTCATTTTGACTTGTTTTAAGGACATTACATCAAAGTTGGATCAGCCTGTAGTGTGGTTTTCCACTTTAATTTTGAGGGTGACTCCAAATCCAGACCTCCATGGGTTGATAAATTTGATTTCCATTGATAATTTTTGTGTGATTTTGTTGTCAGCACATTCAACTATGTAAAGAAAAAAGTATTTAATAAGAGTATTTCATTCATTCAGATCTAGGATGTGTTATTTTAGTATCCCCTTTATTTTTTTGAGCAGTGTATATCATCATGATCCTCATACAATGTTATTATTGACAATACCATGCAGTGTTGAACACACCACAAAGAGAACTTTAAGTTTATAACTTTATATGTTATTTACATAATGCTTACTGGTCTTTCTATAAATAAAGGGGCCAATGTGTTACATCAGGGTCAACATTTTAAAAATGTGTTGATAAACATTTAAGTATGATTTTTCTTGCAGCTTCACATGTGTAGTTACAGGAATAAGAGTGTATATAGCAGTGTTGTAAAGTACTTAAGTAAAAATACTTTAAAGTACTACTTAAGTAGTTTTTTTGCGGTATCTGTACTTTACTATTTATATTTTAGACAACTTTTACTTTTACTCCACTACATTCCAAAATTATTATTATTATTTTATTTTTTTGTACTTTTTACTCCATACATTTTCTCTGACACAAAAAAGTACTAGTTACATTTAGAATGCTCAAGCAGGACATAATTATGTTACCTATCAATATAACGCTTTGTCATCCATACTGCCTCTGATCTGGCGGACTCACGAAACACAAATACTGTGTTTGTAAATGATGTCTGAGTGTTGGAGTGTGCCCCTGTCTGTCCGTAATTAAAAATTATCCGAAAGTCGTGCCGTCTGGTTTGCTTAATATAAGGAATTTGATGTATAGCATTTACGTTTACTTTATACTTTTACTCAAGTATGACAATTGAGTACTTTTTCTACCACTGTACTTGAGTACATTTCAAACCAGATACTTTTAGACTTTTACTCAAGTAGTACTTTACTGGGTAACTTTAACTTTTACTTGAGTCATTTTCTGTTATGGTATCTTTTTCTCAAGTATGATAATTGAGTACTTTTTCCACCACTGGTAGATAGGCACAATGAGACCATAACTCCTAGCAACAACAAAACATCTACATGTCATTCAAAATGTCACATTACACATGGACACTGCATGTTTTTTTGTCATGCCTAGTAGCCAGGTCTGTTTGTGCTTTAGTCAACTTCTCTATCATGTATAGCCGTGCTAAACCTTCAAGAAGAATGAGAAGGATAAACAACAGCATTTGAAAAAAAATATATAGATGATTTAATAATTTTATACAATAAAATAATAAATAATTAATCATTATAATCACAAAACTCTTCAAGCAGTGTCTGAGAGTGTGTGTCTCCGCGTCTGTGTGTAGGTGTGTCAACATCCTTTTGTATATTAATATCCTTTTGTATGTACGTATATACAGTACCAGTCAAATGTTTGGACACACCTACTCATTCAAGGGTTTTTCTTTATTTTTTACTATTTTCTGCATTGTAGAATAAAAGTGAAGACATCAAAACTATGAAATAACACATATGGAATCATGTAGCAACCAAAAAAGTGTTAAACAAATCAAAATCTATTTTATGTTTGAGATTCTTCAAAGTAGCCACCCTTTGCCTTGATGACAACTTTGCACACTCTTGGCATTCTCTCAACCAGCTTCATGAGGTAGTCACCTGGAATGCATTTCAATTAACAAGTGTGCCTTGTTAAAAGTTAATTTGTAGAATTTCTTAATGCGTTTGAGACAATCAGTTGTGTTGTGACAAGGTAGGGGGTGGTATACCGAAGATAGCCCTATTTGGCAAAAGACCAAGTCCATATTATGGCAAGAACAGCTCAAATAAGCAAAGAGAAACAGCAGTCCATTATTACTTTAAGACATGAAGGTCAGTCAATCTGGAAAATGTCAAGAACTTTGAAAGTTTCTTCAAGTGCAGTTGCAAAAACCATCAAGCGCTACGATGAAACTGGCATTCATGAGGACCGCCACAGGAATGGAAGACCCAGAGTTACCTCTGCTGCAGAGGATCAATTCATTAGAGTTACCAGCCTCAGAAATTGCAGCCCAAATAAATGCTTCACAGAGTTCAAGTAACAGACGCATCTCAACATCAACTGTTCAGAGGAGACTGTGTGAATCAGGCCTTCATGGTCAAATTGCTGCAAAGAAACCACTACTAAAGGACACCAATAATAAGAAGAGGTTTGCTTGGGCCAAGAAACATGAGCAATGGACATTAGACCGGTGGAAATGTGTCCTTTGGTCTGGAGTCCAAATTTGATATTTTGGTTCCAACCGCCTTGTCTTTGTGAGACGCGGTGTCGTTGAACGGATGATCTCTGCATGTGTATTTCCCACCGTAAAGCATGGGGGAGGAGGTGTTATGGTGTGGGGGTGCTTTGCTGGTGACACTGTCTGTGATTAATTTAGAATTCACACTTAACCAGTATGGCTACCACAGCATTCTGCAGCGATACGCCATCTCATCTGGTTTGGGCTTAGTGGGACTATCATTTGTTTTTCAACTGGACCATGACCCAACACACCTCCAGGCAGTGTAAGGGCTATTTTACCAAGAAAGAGAGTGATGGAGTGCTGCATCAGATGACCTGGCCTCCACAATCCCCCGACCTCAACCAAATTAAGATGGTTTGGGATGAGTCGGACCGCAGAGTGAAGGAAAAGCAACAAATATGTGCTCAGCATATGTGGGAACTCCTTCAAGACTGTTGGAGAAGCATTCCAGGTGAAGCTGGTTGAGAGAATGCCAAGAGTGTGCAATGCTGTCATCAAGGCAAAGGGTGGCTATCTGAAGAATCTCAAATATAAAATATATTTTGATTTGTTTAACAATTATTTTGGTTACTACGTGATTCCATATGTGTTAATTCATAGTTTTGATGTCTTCACTATTATTCTACAATGGCATTATGTTATAGTATGAAGAATACAATTGAACTATGCTGAATGAAATAGAAAGGATATTTTCTCCAAACGATTTGAGTGAGTGCTATTCTGTGTTGAGCGGTTAACAAAGAAATAGGTATTCCTATATGCTTAATTTAGAGATATTAATGTAACTTTAGTTTTTCTACAAACGTTGGGCTATATGTCTTGATTTTTAATACATTGTAATGCTGCATGATGCGACTTGAAAAAAGTCGCTTGAAAGGCATGAGCTCCGATTTGGTTTTTTGCGCAGGCTGTACACACTTCATCAGTCTTTCGTTCACAATTTGACAAGCGCTTACTTGATAATACCTTGAATTTCCCGGCAGCATCCCCTTTGTGTGGCCGAAATGTACCCTAAAAAAATCCATGCCTTTTGCGGCCAATTGCTGTTGTTCCCTTCTCCCTGTCCAGAAGCACCTCTCACTCACATCGTTCTCCATCATGTGATCGGGTCTTTCTCACAGGCTACAAGTGAAGACAGACACTTCGGGGATGCAACTGTGCGTGTCCTTATCCAATTCTGAGGTGCATATTGAAGATATTGGAAGAACTGTCCACATTTACTGTTTGTCAGCCAACAAGATGAGTAGGCCTAATGAACAGCAAAAGCACTAACCTATGTCAATTTACTATCCCCCATAGTACAAAAGTTGACTTATTCTATTCTGTGCGAGAAATAAATACTTAAAATATAGTCTGGGATAGTTGTGGGAGCGATAGATCCCAAATTAATACAACCACTAGCATTAAAAAAAAAAAATAATGACACAATGAGGCTGATGAGACAGATCGGAACGTTAAGCTTCATATGTGAAAAACTATTAGGCTATTTCTTCACATTAGGAGCGCAGCAATGGGCACAAGGCAGTAGTACAGTGAGGGAAAAAAGTATTTGATCCCCTGCTGATTTTGTACGTTTGCCCACTGACAAAGAAATGATCAGTCTATAATTTTAATGGTAGCTTTATTTGAACAGTGAGAGACAGAATAACAACAACAAAATCCTGAAAAACGCATGTCAAAAATGTTATAAATTGATTTGCATTATAATGAGGGAAATAAGTATTTGACACCCTCTCAATCAGAAAGATTTCTGGCTCGCAGGTGTCTTTTATACAGGTAACGAGCTGAGATTAGGAGCACACTCTTAAGGGGAGAGCTCCTAATCTCAGTTTGTTACCTGTATAAAAGACACCTGTCCACAGAAGCAATCAATTAATCAGATTCCTAACTCTCCACCATGGCCAAGACCAAAGAGCTCTCCAAGGATGTCAGGGACAAGATTGTAGACCTACACAAGGCTGGAATGTGCTACAAGACCATCGCCAAGCAGCTTGGTGAGAAGGTGACAACAGTTGGTGCGATTATTCGCAAATGGAAGAAACACAAAAGAACTGTCAATCTCCCTCGGCCTGGGGCTCCATGCAAGATCTCACCTCGTGGAGTTGCAATGATCATGAGAACGGTGAGGAATCAGTCCAGAACTACACGGGAGGATCTTGTCAATGATCTCAAGGTAGCTGGGACCATAGTTACCAAGAAAACAATTGGTAACACACTACGCCGTGAAGGACTGAAATCCTGCAGCGCCCGCAAGGTCCCCCTGCTCAAGAAAGCACATATACAGGCCCGTCTGAAGTTTGCCAATGAACATCTGAATGATTCAGAGGAGAACTGGGTGAAAGTGTTGTGGTCAGATGAGACCAAAATCGAGCTCTTTGGCATCAACTCAACTCGCCGTTTTTGGAGGAGGAGGAATGCTGCCTATGACCCCAAGAACAACATCCCCACTGTCAAACATGAATAAGCCTTATGCTTTGGGGGTGTTTTTCTGCTAAGGGGACAGGACAACTTCACCTCATCAAAGGGACGATGGACGGGGCCATGTACCGTCAAATCTTGGGTGAGAACCTCCTTCCCTCAGCCAGGGCATTGAAAATGGGTCGTGGATGGGTATTCCAGCATGACAATGACCCAAAACACATGGCCAAGGCAACAAAGGAGTGGCTAAAGAAGTAGCACATTAAGGTCCTGGAGTGGTCTAGCCAGTCTCCAGACCTTAATCCCATAGAAATTCTGTGGAGGGAGCTGAAGGTTCGAGGTGCCAAACGTCAGGCTTGAAACCTTAATGACTTGGAGAAGATCTGCAAAGAGGAGTGGGACAAAATCCCTCCTGAGATGTGCGCAAACCTGGTGGCCAACTACAAGAAACATCTGACCTCTGTGATTGCCAACAAGGGTTTTGCCACCAAGTACTAAGTCATGTTTTGCAGAGGGGTCAAATACTTATTTCCCTCATTAAAATGCAAATCAATTTATAACATTTTTGACATGCGTTTTTCTGGATTTTTGTTGCTGTTATTCTGTCTCTCACTGTTCAAATAAACCTACCATTAAAATTATAGACTGATCATGTCTTTGTCAGTGGTCAAACGTACAAAATCAGCATGGGATAAAATACTTTTTTCCCTCACTGTAGGCTATGAGCGCAACTGTTCCATTAGCTGGAAAACACCATTATCAAAAGTGACCGCAAATGTGATTATGCATATAGTGCTTTTATTGTAAAGGTGCATTTTTATGCTGAAAATTATCTTCCCCAAACTTGAAACTCACGCGCTGCTTGTGTATGCCAGTTAGGCTCTATACACCTTGTAAAGCAGATTCATGTGCTTAATTTGAAGGCATTTGGCCACTTTAGTTGTGATACAAACCTTATCAAAACATATAGGCCTATGGGATAGGCTATATGAGGTGTGTGACTATGATTTGAAAAAGCCACAAAAAAAGGCATTGTTTCTTGCCTTATGCTGGGCATCATTCACAAGTGATAATTTATAATTCACAAGTGTTTAGCTAATATTGTCACCCATCAGACTATTCTTGATTTAATCTTGTCTTTACATATACTAAACAATATATGTGTGAAATTTGTTTGATTGCAAATGGAACGTTATCATGCACCTGTCTCGAAAGAGGGGCAAGGAAAAGATACTTGTCATCTATGCACTTAAATAGCGAGTAGAGGATGCTTTTCCTGTGGTTCATTTTCATGCCAGCCAGGTAGGCTAAACTCCTGTTGTAAAGATAAGCAATGTGCTTAATATTAGGAAAGTTGAGAAATAAATATAGGAGGCCTAGCCTATAGAAATCTGATGGGATCCTTTTCTTGCCCAATTGCATAGCCTATAGAAATGTTGCTTAACATGAGCTCATGGGCTCTCATATAGTGTTTGATTAGATTTTCGATTAGATTTGCATTGATGTCAGAGTGATTTGAGGGACAATAGAGTGCTGAGTACCAGGCAGTTAGCAATTTGGTAGGCTACTAATGACCATCAGAAGCATCAGAGCTTGGATAAGCCTAATTACCATGACTAAACGGTCACGTGGAATTTGACTGGACTGCCTTCATGACTCGTGACAGCCGGTGTTGCCGTAATACGTTCACCGCAACAGCCCTAGACATAACTCTACCATTCCAATATACAATATCATTTAAAAACAAATACCCTTTTCCAACATCTTTTCCACAAATACAGGTATTTTATCAACCAGCACATTTGAGTTCAACCATAATATTTGTTGTAATATTTGTTCTATCTTTTCTGGGGGATGAAATTGAAATTGCAACCAGCTCTGCAATGCTCGTTTGAAAAAGAGAGATACTTTGAACAAGGTTTCATTTTCAATTAATCGAAAATGAGAAATGGCAATCTGCACAAAGGCAAAAAGGCAATTTTTAAACAATGAATGAGTTTTTCTTACTAATCTATTTGAGAACCATTTTGGGTTCAAGTAAAATGTTTGTATAAGTGAAGCTTTTAGAGAGAGGTTTAGTGCTTTTACATTTAATAATATCAACCCACCCAGTTCATATTCATTATGTAGATAGGCATGCTTTGTCTTGTCTGATTTAGCATCCCAGATAAAACAAATCATGTTTTGCTCATATGATCTGAAAAATCAGTAGTAGGCAGCGCCATAAGTAAGTACACTGAGATATGACTAAGGAGTTAATTAGTGTAATTTTTACATCAATAGAAAGGTATTTACCTCTCCATGGTTGCAGGATCTTGTCTATTTTTACTAGTTTTCTATTGAAATTCATTGTGGAGAGCTATCTATATGTTTTGTGATATGAATGCCAAGTATGTCTACTTTACCGTCAGCCTATTTTATAGGTAGACTGCAGGGTCATGTAAAAGTTGTGTTTTTTAAAGATCCAAACCGTAACATGGTACATTTATCATAATTAGGTTTTAGTTCAGAGAGGCCAAAAAAGTTATCTTCAATGAGAGATTGCAAGGATCTACCTTGCAGACTTAATATAAAACTTGAGTCATCGGTACACATTGTTTTTAAGCCTTGGATTTCTAATTCTCTATTGTTGTTATTTGATCAGATTTTAATGGTTAGCATTTCGATGGCCATAACGAATATATATGGTGACAGTGGACACCCTTGTTTAACTCTCTGAGAAGTAGCCGCTATTTACTATTTTACACATGGGGTTGCTATACCTTACTTTTACCCATTGAATAAGAGACTCACCGAAATTGAAAAAATCCAGTCATTCATACATAAAATCCAGTAGTACATTATCAAAGGTATTTTCAAAATCCGCTATGAATACCAGGCCTGGCGTCTTAGATGTTTCATGTTGTTCTATTATTTCTAGTAGTTGTCTTACAGTATTTTATCTCCAATGTATCGTCCATGAAAAAAACCTGTCTGGGGGTGGGCGGACATTGCACCAGGTGAAAAGTGATTGTATTCATCTGCCGCCCGGGTGTGAGCCAGGTGCCCCTTTCTGGCCGACAGCGAAGTCGGCTCAAAGCAAAAGTGACGTAGTTTAAGCATGTGGAGTAATGAGTAGGATTCTGTGTTTTAACATGCAAAAGTGATTGCTTTTGATAAAAACGCTTTGTTTGCATTGCCAATGAAACCTTGTTTGAGATTTGAAAAGTGGGAAGAAAAAGGTGTCGATCCAAATATAACAATATTTCTGGATCCTAATTGGCCTCTTAAAATATTTATAAACCGGTAAACGGAAGCATTATGTGTGGCATTAGGTCTGTAGATACCTGGAAGCTACTAATAATGTGTCTCTCTGCGTCTCAGTACATTTGAGCTTTTAGCCACCGTTCAGTTTTTTTCCCTCCACCAGATGACACATTCAGTGATGTCACATTCTGAGCTACGCTTGTTTTCTGTAACAGGGAGAGAGCATTCATCTTGACGCACAGCAGCCACCTCTCTTCCTCTCTCCTCTCTTTTCCTCCCTCTTTCTCCCTCTCCCCTCAATTTATTTCACAGCAACCACCTCTTTTCCATTTCCCTGTCTTCTATTCCCACCTCTCTCTCTTTCTCTGTCTCTGTCTCTGCGTGTTGTCGTCCGTTAGCAGTGGTAGTTGGTAGATAGTGCTGCTAACAGGCTGACATATCCAACAGCAGCACACACACACACACACACATATCCACCAGCAGCACACACACACACACACATATATACCAGCAGCGTATGTACCGACACCAAAAACACATCACACAAAGTCTGACCTGCTCTCACGATGCTAGTAGGCTGCGTCATGTTGTCATGGTACCATATTTGAATGGGGGTAAATAATAGATTTTCAAGCATGCCCTTGCCCTCGCTGCTATTTACAGATCCAACACAGTCTCTCAATTAACATTAAGCTGTTTAAATGTGGTTCCACATTGGCACTCTCCAAGTACACACATGTGGTTCAGTAAAAACACAATTAGGAAAGCAATAAATACACCACAGAAACAAATGCGCACACACACTACACACAAACACAAACACACAGAGCGAAAGAGAGACAGAGAGAAAGAGAGTGAGAGGGACAGAGAGAGAGACAGAGAGAGATCCAGCCTGTATCTACACCTGCCCAAAAGATTTGTGACGTGACACTATAGTTTATGGATATCAGTGTTAGAGCAAACACAAACCCAATGTAGACGGCTCCTCTTTTCCGGCTGGCAGGGAGTAAATTGAAAAGTTAAGTGACTTGCAGTAACGTGATTGAGCCTGTTGTAGACGCTGATCGCAGAATACAAATCAGCTCAGACAGAGAGACTTTTTCATCTATGCCACAGGACGCAATTGTGTGTGTGTGTTCCTTTGTGTGTGTGTGTGTGTTCGTGTGTGTGTGTGTGTGCACTCATAGACCCACCCAACCATTCCCAGGGTATGATGGATGATTGATATGGTATGTGATCATGAGTAGGCCTGTAGCGGTCATGAAATGTAGTCAGTGTCACGACTTCCTCCGAAGCTGCCTCCTCTCGTTGTTTGGGCAGGCTTCGGCGTTTGTCGTCATCGGCCTTCTAGCCACTGCCGCTCCTGATCTCATCATTCCATTTGTTTTGTCTTGTTTTTTCACACACCTGGTTCATATCCCCTCATCAGTACCCGTCTAGGTATTCCCTCTGCCCCCCATGTCTTTGTGTGTGATTGTTTATTGTGGAGGTGACGATAGCTCGGTGGAGCTTTATATATTTGTATCGCTGGGATATTCACCTGTGTGCTTTGTTTTCTCCAGTGCGCCGTTTTACCGCACTGTAGTGTTTTACGCATTGCTGCGTACAGCTGTATTTGCTGAATAAACCATTTATTCTGTGATTTACCCTCCTGCGCCTTACTCCGTCCAAATCACCCGCTGCAGTCAGCAAATAACTGCAGGTCTCACTGTAATTTACTGTTAATTAACATAAACACATTTAGCATCTCAATAAATCCATGTAATATAGCCTACATCTTCACAGTAAATCCATTATTTATTTTAGACAGGTCTAAAGAAACATGATATGATGAAAAGGTTGTCTATTTCAGAAGAACAGAATAGCCTACTCAATCGAGGGAGAAGGGCCTTGGTCAGGGAGTTGACCAAGAACCCGATGGTCACTCTGACAGAGCTCCAGAATTCCTCCATGGAGATGGGAGAACCTTCCAGAAGGACAACCATCTCTACAGCACTCCACCGTTCAGGCCTTCATGGTAGACTAGCCAGACGGAAGCCACTCCTCAGTAAATGGCACATGACAGCCCATTTGGACCTTGCCAAAATGCAGCTATAGATTCTCAGACCATGAGAAAAAAGATTCTCTGGTCTGATGAAACCAAGATTGAACTCTTTGTCCTGAATGCAAAGCGTCACATCTGGAGGAATCCTGGCACCATCCCTACGGTGAAGCACGTGGTGGCAGCATAAAGCTGTGGGGATGTTTTTCAGTGGCAGCGACTGGAAGACTAGTCAGGATCAAGGGAAAGATGAACAGAGCAAAGTACAGAGTGATCCTTGATGAAAACCTGCTCCAGAGCGCACAGGACCTCAGACTGGGGTGAAGGTTCACCTTCCAACAGGATAACGACCCTAAGCACACAGCCAAGACAATGTGCGAGTGGCTTCGAGACAAGTCTCTGAATGTCCTTGAGTGGCCCAACCAGAGCCTGGACTTGAACCCAATCGAACATCTCTAGAGAGACCTGAAAATAGCTGTGCAGTGATGCTCCCCATCCAAACTGTCCGAGCATAAGAGGATCTGCAGAGAAGAATGGGAGAAACTCCCCAAATACAGGTGTGCCAAGCTTGTAGCGTCATACCCAAGAAGGCTCGAGGCTGTAATCGCTGCCAAAGGTGCTTCAACAAAGTACTGAGTAAAGGCTCTGAATGCTTATGTAAATGTGATATTTCCGTTTTCTATTTTTAATACATTTGCAAACATTTCTAAAAACCAGTTTTTGCTTTGTCATTATGGGGTACTGGGTGAAAATGGTCCTGTGTCGCAGGAAGTCCATAAATTCACTGGAAACCCACACTAACACACAGTTATATTAATGCTAAAGCAGTGTTTTTTAACCGGAGGGCATATCACATTGGTTATTTAGCTTATACTCTATTTCACTCAATGCTAAAGGACAGCTAGAAACAAAGAGAGAGGGAGTATCGCATGAGAAAAAGGTACACTCACCACTAAATGAGAGGAAGAAATTAAGAGGAAGAGAGTAAAAGAGAGAAAGGACAAGAGAAGAAGCTGAATGTGAGTGTCAGTACTGCCTATCTTGTATCTGTCAGTCTGTCTGCCACCCGTCTAGAATTAGACCTGAGGTCTCCAACACATCATCAATCTCTTTCTGCACTAGCAGTTCAGTTATTTGATCCATATTAGCATGCACACACACACACACACACACACACTGACATAAAACTGAAATTATTTCGCATATATACATGAAAGAGGCCTCTATATCCAACAAGCTCTACAGTCTCATCGCAAACGTCAAATTTCAAATTTTCCCAAAACGTCAAATATTTAAGTATTTTTGACACACTGGGTTGACTTCTCCTGCTCTGTATCGTTCCGTTTCTCCAAACGTCAAATTTAGAAGGTTAAGGGTTAAGGTTTTGAATAGGATTAAAATATTAAGTTTAGGCACTCATTCCGAATGGTTAACGTAAGGGTTAAGGTTTAGGATAGAGTAAAAAAAATGTATGTCTAGCACTGGGATCGAAAACTCAACCGTCTAATACAGAGTCATGGTGGTAATCCCATGCTTACGCCCATCCACTACCCATGTCTACAATATACTAGCAAAACCCAAGCCTACTAGTGCTCGGTTTCATAATAGTAGACTGTTTTGAACGCATTTCCCAACATCCTCAGGATATGGATAGACGTCCAATTTAAAAATCACTCTTGAGTGATATACCAACCGAATCCTTAATTATTTATAAATGAAATGAGTATTGATGCGGTCGGTGGCTGAACAATTCTCACTCTGAATGAATTCTCTGCCCTCTGAGGACCTCTCTGCATTGACACTAAGACCTATTACTGCCCATAACATTTTCACTATTGACAAGTTAATGTTGTTTGCATTGAATTAATCTCTGTAATACCCTTAGGGGACGGGTGATTTTAAAGCTTCTCCTTAGATCAACATTATCTGGGGATTTCTAAGGGAGAGATGGGGAGAGAGGAGTGATGCATCCCTATACAGTCTGCACCCGGGCCAGTGAGTTTGGCTGAAGTAATAACCCTGGAAATCTAATATTGTGGTGGGGGCTGTCCTGACAGAGCAGAACTGATCACACACATAGAGGAGAGGAAAGGCATGCACAACAAGCTCTCACACATTCATATCCTTATGGATAACCACATGATTTCAAGTGAAATGAAATGAGTTAACATGTGACATTTCGACATGTTTTGCACATGTGAAATCATGTGTTTTTGGAACACTTCACATGTTATGATATTTCAATTTCACGAGATTTCACAGGTGTGCCCTACAAACAAATGAGTGATTATGATACACCTCTGTTTTTCATCCTCTCCTCCTAATCAGGGGCTAATTCAGACCTGGGACACCAGGTGAGTGCAATTAACTACCAGGTAGAAATAAAAAACAGAAGTGTTTCGGCCCTCCAGGACCGGAATTGAAGAACCCTGGTCTAAAATCTGTTGTATCTGTTGTATTTGTGCCAACCATCAGTAGAAATGTTGTATCAGTTTTATCGTTAAGTTGATGAAGGTTGAGCGCCTCTTTCAACACTGTCAGTTCTGCAATCTTTGTAAGAACTTGTGAAAATTAAGAGTTGCACTGTTAAAAGTTTACTATGCTTAATGGCAGCTGGTTCACCAGAAGTTTATGTTTAATAAAAAAAACTTTCAGTCAATTAGTCACAAGTGGGTTATTGTAAAATTCACACTAACTTATTGTAGCTAATCCATTACACTCACTGATCTGATAGGAGTATTACAATTACATGGTGACTAACTACAAATAAGATCTATGGTTCTGTGGCATGACATTGATTTATGTCAACCTTCAACAATGTTTCAGAACTGATAGTGTAAAAGTTAAATGTTTATGAACAGAGCAGATTAACTGGGATGACATTCCCTTTTATTGGAGACCAAAAAGAGCTAGCATAAAGCCACGCCTAGAATTAGCCACACCTGCAATCTTCTGATAGGCTGCTGCTATTACAGTATGCTGCCAATCAGCAAATGTTGTCAACTCAAGAGTCAGTGAAGGCACAGTAGGTTACAGGCAAGATTGCTAGCGGCAGAAAGTGTCCTGCAGGTTACTGGCAACAAGTTGCCATTAAATTACTGGAAAATGCACAATAACCTGTTCAAATCAAATCAAATCAAATAACCTGTTCACAGTGCAGCGCATTAATGACACAGACAGTGTCAAAGGAAGTGCTGTACATGCATCGCCATATACAGTGGGGAGAACAAGTATTTGATACACTGCCGATCTTGCAGGTTTTCCTACTTACAAAGCATGTAGAGGTCTGTAATTTTTATCATAGGTACACTTCAACTGTGAGAGACGGAACATTTTTTTTCCTGAAAATCACATTGTATGATTTTTAAGTAATACATTTGCATTTTATTGCATGACATAAGTATTTGATCACCTACCAAACAGTAAGAATTCCGGCTCTCACAGACCTGTTAGTTTTTCTTTAAGAAGCCCTCCTGTTCTCCACTCATTACCTGTATTAACTGCACCTGTTTGAACTCGTTACCTGTTTAAAAGACACCTGTCCACACACTCAATCAAACAGACTCCAACCTCTCCACAATGGCCAAGACCAGAGAGCTGTATAAGGACATCAGGGATAAAATTGTAGACCTGCACTAGGCTGGGATGGGCTACAGGAAAATAGGCAAGCAACTTGGTGAGAAGGCAACAACTGTTGGCGCAATTATTAGAAAATTGAAGAAGTTCAAGATGACGGTCAATCACCCTCGGTCTGGGGCTCCATGCAAGATCTCACCTCGTGGGGCATCAATGATCATGAGGAAGGTGAGGGATCAGCCCAGAACTACACGGCAGGACCTGGTCAATGACCTGAAGAGAGCTGGGACCACAGTCTCAAAGAAAACCATTAGTAACACACTACGCCATCATGGATTAAAATCCTGCAGCGCACGCAATGTCCCCCTGCTCAAGCCAGCGCATATCCAGGCCCATCTGAAGTTTGCCAATGACCATCTGGATGATCCAGAGGAGGAATGGGAGAAGGTCATGTGGTCTGATGAGACCAAAATAGAGCTTTTTGGTCTAAACTCCACTCGCCGTGTTTGGAGGAAGAAGAAGGATGAGTACAACACCAAGAACACCATCCCAACCGTGAAGCATGGATGTGGAAACATCATTCTTTGGGGATGCTTTTCTGCAAAGGGGACAGGACGACTGCACCGTATTGAGGGGAGGATGGATGGGGCCATGTATCGCGAGATCTTGGCCAACAACCTCCTTCCCTCAGTAAGAGCATTGAAGATGGGTCGTGGCTGGGTCTTCCAGCATGACAACGACCCGAAACACACAGCCAGGGCAACTAAGGAGTGGCTCCGTAAGAAGCATCTCAAGGTGCTGGAGTGGCCTAGCCAGTCTCCAGACCTGAACCCAATAGAAAATCTTTGGAGGGAGCTGAAAGTCCGTATTGCCCAGCGACAGCCCCGAAACCTGAAGGATCTGGAGAAGGTCTGTATGGAGGAGTGGGCCAAAATCCCTGCTGCAGTGTGTGCAAACCTGGTCAAGACCTACAGGAAATGTATGATCTCTGTAATTGCAAACAAAGGTTTCTGTACCAAATATTAAGTT
Organism: Coregonus lavaretus; assembly: GCF_964263955.1. Lineage (NCBI taxonomy): Eukaryota > Metazoa > Chordata > Actinopteri > Salmoniformes > Salmonidae > Coregonus > Coregonus lavaretus. The sequence continues at coordinate 11,288,446 of NC_140011.1, forward strand.
CTGCTTTTCTGATGTATCAAATACTTATGTCATGCAATAAAATGCAAATGAATTACTTAAAAATCATACAATGTGATTTTCTGGATTTTCAGTTTTAGATTCCGTCTCTCACAGTTGAAGTGTACCTATGATAAAAAATTACAGACTTCTACATGCTTTGTAAGTAGGAAAACCTGCAAAATCGGCAGTGTATCAAATACTTGTTCTCCCCACTTTATACACAAATAGTTGACCACGCCTCCAAATATGCAAATGTTACCTGCCAGTACATTGCACCCACCAATCAGAGCGCAGTGATGATCGCAATTTATATTTAATACAGTGGTTAGAGAAATGGCCCATTATACCTACAAGGTACCGAACTGTACCATGTGAGTTCATATGTGTACCTATGAAGTGTACCTTTGATCTTTTGTACCCTAACCATACACTTATTATTTATAGTATGAATAACTATGAACCTGGTGGCACTGCAGAAACATCGATGCACTTCCAACCAAGAGGTTGCATGATCAATTTCTCAAAGAATTCATATATACTCTACGCCAAGTGTCTTTGAGCACTTCTAGTTTTACTTTGGTGGTGATCATTTGACAATGATTTACTTCCTTCTGGGCAGCTTTTAGTGAAGTGCAGAAATGTTTTCTTGCCAATAAGTCTGTGGCCATATCTCTTTCATGCTCACAGATCTGATGCTGTAGCTGCATTTTAGGTTGCAAGCGACGGAGGTTATGAGTTCGAATCCCATTGAAGGCTGAGTCTCAAGCGCTGTCGAAGTACTAAATTATGCCAGATTTTTACACTAATTGAAATCAGAATATGGCATCATACTGTCATTTTATTGAAATAATACCTTCAAGTTGTTGTATATATTTACTTTATTTTTCTGCAACTCCCCCTCATGCAGTCACACTCACACACACACACAGACACACACACACACACAATACAGTGCTAAAGTGATAAGCTGTGAGTCCTGTCTGGCTGTGACCCTACAGGAGTACAGTGTCAGCTATTTGTTTAGCTGCTCACACAATCTCTCACACACACATATGCACACACACACACACAGATGCTGTACACCACACAGACGCACACTCACACACACACACACACACACACACACACACACACACACACACACACACACACACACACACACACACTCTTATGCTGTGTAAATGGTTTACTTGCCAGCCTGTGCAACCAGAGAAAGGGTACATAAGCTTCAGGCAAAATAAAACCATTGTCAACTTTCTGCTGAATTGCAGGTCAGTGTCCAGAATACTTTTGTGCCATCTCCATTGACTGTGATGGAATTGGCTTCCCTCAGAGCACATTAGGAACAGACAGTAGTTGGGGTACAGCACAGAGTCACAGACACTAAGATGGCAATGTATTGGAAAAAGGAAATAGGATAAAAAGCTATAGCTACTGAAATCGTGTTGACAAATATGGTCTGTCTGTCTGTCTGTCTTCCTGCCTTTCCTCTATCCTCCCTATCTCTCTCCCTCCCACTTTCACTCTTTATCCATTCCTCCCTCCCTCATCTCTCCTGTCTGGTATCCCAGCCCAGGCCTTGGCAGTGCTTCCCATGACAGTGGATGTTTTTATTGTTAATCTCTGACCTCAAACAAACTCTCTAACACAGGCTGACTTACTATCTCATTTCCCGGGTTGACGTGGCAACAGGAGTAATGCTTTCTACAAAAGCTCTGGGGTCTTGTAGGACATACATAATGTAGCCTGTTTCAGTGTAAGTTAGCAGCACACACTCTCCCTGAGGTTATTGCAAACATCGAGGATCAGAGCCAGGAGTTTTTCCAGACTAGGGTGTTGAAAAACTCTGGGCCCTAGTTGCAGTATGAAGTACCAAACAATATGGAGTACTGAAACAGCAACAATTTAGTTATCACATTTACCAAGCACCTCTTGAGAGTCAAAGTGATCTCATTAATCTTCGGTGATTTCCTCTTCAGAACTGATTAGACCAGCATGATGGATCTGACCATCATTACAGAGACTGAGGGCTGGCTAATGGGCCAAACCATAAATCAGCTTTATGGGGGGAGCCCGTGGAGTGGCGTTGACAGATTTCGATTCCCGCGGGATTAATGGACTGGACCAACCAGCTCTGCATAGCTCTGTCCAGTGAGTCCTGTATCAGATGCATGATAGCAGGGCCCATTTCAGATACTCCTATAGCCCTGAGCTATTGTGTACCTCTCTACTGGTGCTCTGGTGATGACCATGTTGAGCTCATCTGGTTGCTGCTAGACAATGGGTGTTGGCAGTGACAACATAAGAACAAGGTTTTAGTGCATATGTGAATGTGTGTACAGTATGTGTGTGCAACATGAGTCAATGAGTTAGCTTTTTCTGAAGTGATTTTCAACATAGATGGTGCACTTTCCATGATATATATATAACCCACTGCAGTGTTATTAGACTGATATACAGCTGGTGCTACTGTTCATTAGTTAAAACATATGTCCTATAGGGAGGAGGTCAGAGACCTGGCCATGTGGTGCCAGGATAACAACCTCTCCCTCAACGTGATCAAGACAAAGGAGATGATTGTGGACTACAGGAAAAAAAAAGGGGGACTGAGCACGCCCCCATTCTCACCGACGTGGCTGTAGTGGAACAGGTTGAGAGCTTCAAGTTCCTTGGTGTCCACATTACCAACAAACTATCATGGTCCAAACACACCAAGACAGTCGTGAAGAGGGCACGACAAAGCCTATTCCCCCTCAGGAGACTGAAAAGATTTGGCATGGGTCCTCAGATCCTCAAAAGGTTCTACAGCTGCACCATCGAGAGCACCTTGACTTGTTGCATCACCGCCTGGTATGGCAACTGCTCGGCCTCCGACCTCTAGGCACTACAGAGGGTAGTGCGTACGGCCCAGTACATCACTGGGGTCAAGCTTCCTGCCATCCAGGACCTCTATACCAGGCGGTGTAAGAGGAAGGCCCTAAAAATGATCAAAGTCTAGGTCCAAAAGGCTTCTTAACAGCTTGTACCCCCAAGCCATAAGACTCCTGAACAGCTAATCATGGCTACCCAGTAGTACTTAGATAACGTTGATAATGTGAGGAGAGGCAGTACTCCCCATTACTCATTACGCACTACTCCATATTAGAAACATAATGTCAGATGTGCTAAAAGAGGCATCACTAATAAATACACACTATTTGCATACCTTAATAACACACAGAGTTGAGTTGCCATTTATCTACTGTGGGGTATAGCTCTTTTAATACTTCTCTACCACTTTTAAATAGATACACCATGAAGAGTACATAGTCCTTTGGTGTGTCCGAAATGGTACCCTATTCCTTATATAATGCACTACTTTTGATCAGAGCCCTATGGGCGCTGGCAAAAGCAGGGCGCAACTGTCACTGGACATGTCCCCCCCACATTCTGAAATTGTATTTTTGTCCCCCCCAGTTTTGTCATTGGAATGTGATACAAAACTGGGCAACGGTGTGCTTTCGGACCATGCGGACGCCTCCGAGCAGTCAGGTAGGCTGTTTGGAGTGTTTATCCAACTGGATTTAGGACCGCGTGGACACCACAGAGCGGGCTGACAGGCTGTGTGAAGGCAAATCTTCTGGAAGGCTGGCTGGACCAGCACAGAAGAGTTGAAGATAGTGTGTATGTGTTGCGCTCTTTCACAGAGTTGTAAAAGGAAGTAGAACAGAAAATGGCTACTCTTTAGTTGACTGATGTAGCTGGCAAGGTAACTGCTGTTTAACTTAAAATGAAACTAGTGTTTATTCGCAGTGCTGAGCTAGTATTGTAACTGACATGTAATATTAGCTAATGTTTCATCCCCTCTCGACTGAGGTGAATGAATAAGCTATGATAATAAGTAGCTACCACAGCCAGGTCAGCTCTAGCCTCTAGTTATCTGTCAGATAGCGATATGAGGTGGCTATTATTACTCTCTAACAGCAGTTGTTTGTATGGAAATGTTTGTAGCCTTTGTTTTGTCCCGTTTCAGAAGTAAATTAACTTAACAAACTTTCGCCAGTTAATGTACCGTTAGAGAGAGAGCTGTCCAGAAGTTGGCTTACATTAGCTATTCTTTTTGCCTCAATCAAACTATGAAACAAATCGGCCAAATGATTGAAGATTGATATTCTGATGTTTTATTCAATGCAATGTGAGTTGTATTAGTGTGACAAGGTGTGAATGAAGGAGTCAGGCGCAGGAGGTAAAATACCGAAGTCCAGAGTTTATTCCGTTTACTTAAAACAAACGCCCCAAGCGTCAAACAAAACTATTACAAGGGAAAACATCCAGCTTGGCATAAACACAGTGAATAGTAGCTCAACCGAGCTACACACTCTCACAACAAACAATCACTCACAAAGACAAGGGGAACAGAGGGAACACTTATTCACATACTAATTAGGGGAATGAGAACCAGGTATGTATGATTGACAAGACATGACAAGTGGAGTGATGAGAATGGGATCGGCAGTAGCTAGTACTCCGGTGACGACGGACGCCGAAGCCTGCCCGAACCAGGAGGGGGGCAGCCTCGGCGGAAGTCGTAACAGTACCACACCCCCCCTGTGCAGCTCCAGCAGTGCGTCGACCCCAGCCTCGGGCAGGACGAGTCGGATGGCGACGGTGGAAATCCCTCAACAGGGAGGGATCGAGGATGTCCTGCCTTGGGACCCAGCACCGTTCCTCCGGACCGTACCCCTCCCACTCCACAAGATACTGAAGGCACCCCACCCGACGCCTCAAATCCAGGATGGAATGGACTGAGTACGCCGGGGCCCCCTCAATGTCCAGAGGAGGTGGAGGAACCTCCCACATCTCAGACTCCTGGAGCGGACCAGCTACCACTGGCCTGAGGAGAGACACATGAAATTAGGGGTTAATATGGTAATCAGGGGGAGTAACAACCTGTATGTCACCTCGTTTATTCTCCTCAGGACTTTAAACGGCCCCACAAACTGCAGGCTCAGCTTCCGGCAGGGCAGGCGGAGGGGCAGATTCCGGGTCGAGAGCCAGACCCGATCCCCCGGTACGAAGACCGGGGCCTCCCTGCGGTGGCGGTCAGCATTGGCCTTCTGACGACGCACAGCGCGCTGGAGGCGAACGTGGGCAACATCCCAAGTCTCCTCGGTGCGCTGAAACCAATCATCCACCGCAGGAGCCTCGTTCTGGCTCTGGTGCCACGGTGCCAGGACCGTTTGGTAACCTAAAACACATTGGAAGGGTGTTAGGTTAGTGGAGGAGTGGCGGAGAGAGTTCTGAGCATATTTTGCCGATGGCAGGAACACCGACCACTCCCCCGGCCGGTCCTGACAGTAGTTCCGCAGGAACCTACCCACATCTTGATTCAACCTTTCCACTTGCCCATTACTATCGGAGTGAAATCCAGATGTCAGGCTGACCGAGACCCCCAGACGTTCCATGAACGCCTTCCAGACTCTAGATGTGAACTGGGGATCCCGGTCGGACACTATATCCTCTGGTACCCCGTAGTGCCGGAAGACGTGAGTAAACAGAGCCTCCGCAGTTTGTAGGGCCGTGGGGAGACCGGGCAGAGGAAGGAGGCTGCAGGACTTAGAAAAGCGGTCCACAACGACCAGGATAGTGGTGTTACCTTGGGAGGGGGAAAGATCAGTGAGAAAATCAATACTTAGGTGAGACCATGGTCGTTGTGGAACTGGTAAAGGTTGTAGCTTACCCGCTAGGTGCATTACTCTGGGCGCACACTGAGCATGGGATAACATACACCCTCACGTCCTTAGCCAAGGTAGGCCACCAGTACTTCTAGGTCAGGCAGCGCATTGTACGACCGATAGCTGGATGACCAACGGAGGGTGACGTGTGTGCCCAGTAGATCAGATGATCACGGATAAGCGCAGGCACGTACTGTAGCCCAGCTGGACACTGCGGTGGAGATGGATCTGTGCATAATGCTTGCGCTATATCTGCGTCCATCGCCCATACTACCGGCGCCACAATACATGAGGCCGGGAGTATGGGGGTGTTGTCTCTGGGCCTCTCCTCTGTGTCATACAGCCGAGACAGTGCGTTTGCCTTCACGTTCTTCATACCCGGAATGTATGAGAGTGTGAAATCAAACCGGGTGAAGAAGAGGGCCCACCTGGCCTGGCGAGGATTCAGCCTCCTTGCTGCCCGAATGTACTCCAGGTTACGGTGGAATGTCCAGACGAGGAAAGGGTGTTTCGCCCCTTCGAGCCAATGTCTCCACACCGTCAAAGCTCGGACAACAGCCAGCAGCTCCCGATCACCAACACCGTAGTTCTGCTCCGCCAAGCTGAGCTTCTTAGAAAAGAAGGCACAGGGGCGGAGCTTGGGTGGCGTGCCCGAGCGTTGGGATAAGACAGCTCCTATCCCTACCTCGGACGCATCCACCTCCAGTACGAACGGTAGTGATGGATTAGGGTGAGCCAGTGCCGGGGCTGAGGTGAACAGACCCCGCAATCTACTGAAGGCCAAATCATCCTCAGCAGACCAGCGGAGCTGGGACGGCCCACCCTTCAGCAAGGAGGTAATGGGAACTGCGACCTTGCCAAAGCCCCGATTAACTTTCGATAGTAGTTGGCAAAGCCAAGGAAGCGCTGCACCTCCTTCACCGTGGTTGGAGTCGGCCAATAATGCATGGCTGCAATGTGGTCTCCCTCCATCTCCACACCTGTGGTGGTAATGCAATATCCAAGGAAGGAGATTGACTGCTGGAAAAACTCTCACTTCTCTGCCTTGGCATAAGATCATTTTCCAGCAGTCTGACCAGTACCTTGCGAACCAGGGACACATGCTCGGCGCGTAACGGAATACACCAGGATATCATCGATGTAGACCACCACACCGCGACCAAGCATGTCCCGAAACACCTCGTTCACAAAGGACTGGAAAACGGATGGAGCATTCATCAAACCATAAGGCATCACCAGGTATTCATAATGCCCCGAGGTTGTGCTGAATGCTGTTTTCCACTCATCCCCTTCCCGAATACGCACCAGGTTGTAGGCACTCCTGAGGTCTAATTTGGTGAAAAAGCGGTCCGCATGCATTGACTCAATCACTGAAGGAATGAGGGAAAGAGGATAACTAAATCGTACCATCACATTATTCACTGGTCAATAATCAATGCACGGGCATAAACCGCCATCTTTCTTCTTCACAAAGAAGAAACTTGAGGAGGCAGGTGAAATGGAGGGACGTATATACCCCTGGCGCAGGGACTCGGTGACGTATGTTTCCATAGCCTCCGTTTCCGCCAGCGACAGGGGATACACATGACTCCTGGGAGGTACAACGTCTACCCGAAGGTTTATCGCGCAATCCCCCTCCCGATGAGGTGGTAATTTAGTCGCTTGCGTCTTGGAAAACGCGAGTGCCAGATCATGGTATTCGGGGGGAATGCGCACAGTTGGGGTACCGTCTAGACTTTCCACCGTGGTCGCACCAACGGAAACACTTAGATACCTACCCGGACACTCACGCGACCACCCCGTAAGAACCCTCTGCGGCCATGAGAAATTGGGGTTGTGAAGGGCTAACCACGGGATACCCAAGACTACAGGGTAAGCAGGAGACTCAATAATCACAAAGGTGATCTTGCTCAACATGTAAATTCCCAGCTGCGCCTGAATCGACTAGCGCCTTACACTGGCAACCTACCAAGTGATCGGGAAAGGAGATAGATAAAGTACAGTGCGCCGCAAAGGGCTCTGAACACGTTTGGGTGTTTGTTACCTGGGGTGATGCGTGAGTACCCTGCCTACCGCCTCCAGACCCAAAAGAACGTTGACTGCGACGTGAGGTGGATTGTCCCTTCGTGCCACCAGGGTGGCACTGTTGCTGTCCTCCTGCGCTCTCTCGACCGGCGGCTCCCCCCAGCTCCATCTGCTCGGGGGGAACAGGCAGACCCCTACCAGGATGTCCTCTGGCTGCTAGCAGATTGTCCAGCCGGATGGCCATGTCCACCAGTTGGGAGAACGATAGCATGGCATACCGGCAGGCTAGCTCCCGTCGGATGTCCTCCCTTAGGTGGCACTGGAAATGGTCGATCAGAGCCCGCTCGTTCCACCCGGACCCCTCTGCCAGCGCCCGGAACTCCAGCGCATAGTCCTGAGCTGTCCTCGTCCCCTGCCTCAGATTAACCAGTCGTTCGCCCGCCTCTCGACCGTCAGGCGGGTGATCAAAAACGGCCCGAAAGAGGCGAGCAAACTCCCCGTAGTCCTCCAACGCGGTACCTCCCTCGTTCCACACCGCGTTGGCCCACTCCAGGGCTCTCCCACAAAGGCAGGAAACGAGGACGGATACCTTCACCCGCTCCAGGGGCGCCGGCCTGATGCTGGAGATATACAACTCCAGTTGGAGTAGGAATCCCTTACATCGCGCTGCTGTCCCATCAAACGCCGGTGGCCGGGATATCTGGATCCCTCCAGGGGCTGGGGTGTAGGTGGCTGGATCCGGTTGACCAGCTGGTCTCGATAGATCGGATCTTCTCCTCTCCAGGCGTTGTACCAACCTGAAGAACCCCATCCATCGCTTCCCCCAAGCTGGCCAACATCGAGGAATGCTCCTGGACCCTTGCCACAAATCCAGGCATGCGGTCTTCTCCTGCTGACTCCATATCAGATCAGGTGAGTGATTCTGTGACGAGGTGTGAATGAAGGAGTCAGGCGCAGGAGGTAAAATACCGAAGTCCAGAGTTTATTCCGTTTACTTAAAACAAACGCCCCAAGCGTCAAACAAAACTATTACAAGGGAAAATACCCACCTTGGCATAAACACAGTGAATAGTAGCTCAACCGAGCTACACACTCTCACAACAAACAATCACTCACAAAGACAAAGGGAACAGAGGGAACACTTATACACATACTAATTAGGGGAATGAGCACCAGGTGTGTGTGATTGACAAGACATGACAAGTGGAGTGATGAGAATGGGATCGGCAGTAGCTAGTACTCCGGTGACGACGAACGCCGAAGCCTGCCCGAACCAGGAGGGGGGGCAGCCTCGGTGGAAGTCGTGACAATTAGTCAGTATGGCAATGTAACGTTATTGATCTGTCAGTTTCCCTAGCTAATTCCCTACTTTGCACACTGACACAGTAATAAACAGCTTTAACGTTACAGGCTTCACTGTCGTAGTGCACAGTAGAGGTCTGCGCCGGACGGATTTCTCCATCCCGCTCCCGCCCACACCTGCTGGCTTTCTGTCAGACTCCCACCCGCTACCGCAAGAACTGGTCAGAACCCAACTGCAGTCCCGCAATGTTATTTTAGGCGCATGTGAAGCAAGCTCACTTGCCAGCCATGGTCCCAGCAATTTTGCGCTCCTATAGGCAATATCAAAAGTGCATAAATAACTTAAGAAATTGGTTAAAATATAGATTCTCACATGGCCATTGCATTGTATTACTGGGCTATATCAGCCAAAATGCTAGATTTGAAGAGAGCAGAGTTAGAGAGACTTGCACTTTTGAGCTATTTCCATAGCCTACCTTTTAGGAGTGGGAAGATTTTCAGACTGAGAAATATGGGTGATCAATATTTAGGCCTATTTCTAGGCAATGTAGTAAATTATAGCCTAATCATGGACCTATTTAGGAAGTACATTTCCTTGGAAAGATAACTGCTCCGTGCTTCTCCGCCCATGTATACATAGACTATAATCTACTCTATTTAATTGAGACCACACACGCACCTGATCTCGCAGGAATGGCTACTGAACTGGAAGCAGCAATAATGATGACAGTGACACTTGCTACGTTTTGCATAGTCCTATAGGTTATAGCCTACCTTATAGGAGGACGATTTGCAGGCAGAGACAAATAAATGGGTAATCCATACTTATTGAAAATGAAAAGGCACAACGCTCGCTCACCATAGTAGCCTAACCTATGTGCGAGTTGTGCCTTTTCCTTTTCAATGATGATTACATTTTTTGATTGCACTTCGACTCACGTTGGTTGAGCGCCCTCCACTTCTTTTCATTATCAATATATATTTACAGACACTGTAGTAAACTACAGTCTAATCATATTGAAGTTAATTTCATATTCAAGTTAACTGCCACAATATTCTCCGCCCATGTAGGCAGCCTACTCTATTTCAATGAGACCACACATACTAGGCGCATTTGAACTCTCACGCCCAACTAGGAGAGGTAGGCTACTGAAATTGAAGCAGCGAATTCTGAGTGTGAATAATGCGAAATATATGTGCTAACACACACAAAGGTAGGCTAACACATACAAAGCTGAAAGAGGACCGTTTCAAAATAATCTGTGGAACAACAAAAATATTTTAATCCCAAAGTCGTCTGATTGACCACCCGCTCCCGCCTGCAACATGAAAAATGCCGACCGCGCCGCAATGATCTCTGTGGGGACCCGCAGCCCTCTAGTGCAGTCAGTACACAGCACTATGCTCATCATGTTTTAGCAGGATCAGACGGTGACAGGGGTCCCAGTAGGGTCAGACAGCCAGGGAAGAGCAGTCTACAGAGTACAGGTGAATGTTGCAGTATATTCAGTGAATGATACAAAGTTCCATCTTGAATTGATGGGTAGACCTACAGTAGCTACAGGACAGCAGCTTAAACTTAAAGCTACAGTCTGGGATCTGGGAATAACGGTCATTTCAATTATTGAACCATTGTTTATATTCTTGGATAATACAATGTATAAATGTACACCAAGATAATTATTTGTCATGCCTCATTTTAGGAGGATCAGCTGGTGACAGGGGTCTCAGCAGGGTCAAGCAGCCAGGGAAGACCAGTCTGTGACAGATGTGAGGTGAATTTTTGAAGATACAACACTTTATTCTCTCTGTTCAGAAAACACTGGACAAGCCAGATGCTTTTTTAAAGCAGTGTGACAAACCTCCAAAGATGATTTCAAACTGTATCAGAGGGTGGTCCTCTGTAGCTCCTGGCGTTGCAAGCGCCATGCTCTACCAACTGAGCGACAGGGTGACTAATTGGAAGGTTGGTTATCCTCCCACAATGTATGGAAAAAATGTCAAGTTATGTACAGTATCACTAGATTTGTTTTTAGATTAAGGGTATACTGTGCAGCTTTCATAAGGTCTGGCTGGATGCCTTATATGGAATACTGTACTACAAAAGGAGTCTGTGTTGAGTCTCCCGAGTGGCGCAGGGGTGTAAGGCACTGCATCGCAGTGCTAGGTGTGCCACTAGAGACCCTGGTTCAAATCCAGACTCTGTTGTAGCCGGCCGCGACCGGGAGACCCATGGGGCGGCGCACAATTAGCCAGCGTCGTCCAGGGTAGGGGAGGGAATGGCCGGCAGGGATGTAGCTCAGTTGGTAGAGCATGGCGTTTGCAACGCCAGGGTTGTGGGTACGATTCCCATGTGGGGCCAGTATGAAAATGTATGCGCTCACTTAACTGTAAGTTGGTCTGGATAAGAGCTTCTGCTAAACGACTAAAATGTAAAATGTATTGAAAACATGCCCACGTCAGGGAAGATGCCTATTTAGGCAATCCCTAGCTGCTAGGCTGCTCAGTCCTGGCCCTGGGGGTCTGCTGTACTGTTGTCACTCTGGCCTTGGCCTAACACACCTGAAACCAATAATGAATGTTTCACTAAGATCTTCAAGCTGAGTGGGGTGTGTTGGGTTGGGGAGCTACAGGGCCGTGGACCCCTAGGGGCAGGACAGGGTGACCCAGCTATATTGTGTGCAAGTAAAAATAACTCTACTGTACTATTAGGCCTATGATATGAATTATATGGAGGGTGTACTGTTTCTGTATGTTAATGTGTAGATGTATGTGTGTTTTCATTCAACTTTTGTTTTCCAAACTTTTCCCTTGAGACATAAAAAAAAGATGGGAAGGAAGTAGTGTTGGGGAGAGAGTTTAGTTATTGACTAGACTGGTGGGGGCAGCTCGGGTTGGCTGGGCAGTCTGGCTGAAATCTGATATAGAGGATGTCTTAAAGACAATCAAAAGTTGTCTTTGTACTTTATTTGTAAGAGTTGTTCATTTGTTAGACTATTGGTTAAAGGTGCAACACAATATTGATTATTGAATTATCATGGATCTAGTTCAGTCATCAATCACTTAATTCATATTTAATAATCTCTTACCTAGCTTGATGACTGTCGACATTTTTGCTTACTTTTTGTTGTTCTAAATAGAAGGGCCATGGGTCATATTAGATTGTGTAGAAATGCAGGAGATGTGCTTTAGATGCCCCCAAAAATGAGAAGACCCCCAGACCCCCTGCCAAGTTAAATAGCACTGCTGGGTGATTTAAAAAGTCATAGTCAATCGATCAATAATATAATAATACTCTTAGCAAAAATGTTTATTTTTTATTTACAATATGTAGGATCGATGAGAATAAAAAGGTTCCGAACTTTTGTGAAACATCACAGCACAGTTGAAAAATATATGGCAAATAGAAATCAAAACTGGATGGTGTTCAGAGATAGATGGGAGGGGTTGAGTGGAGCTGAAGGATGGGACTAAAAACAAACAAAAGATAACTAATGTAAAATATACTGTGTCCGTAGAATGTATATAGTATGTATAAGCTGGAAGTAGAAGCCTAAGTGTTGTTGTCAATTAGTTTACTCCAAATAGGTGAGGGATGGTAGGGTTAGGGGAAAATAATAAAGGAAAATATATTTTAAAAAATATGTACAGTGAGGGAAAACATTATAGACTGATCATGTCTTTGTCAGTGGGCAAATGTACAAAATCAGCAGGGGATCAAATACTTTTTTCCCTCACTGTATATATATTGTTTATATACAGTGAGGGAAAAAAGTATTTGATCCCCTGCTGATTTTGTACGTTTGCCCACTGACAAAGAAATGATCAGTCTATAATTTTAATGGTAGGTTTATTTGAACAGTGAGAGACAGAATAACAAAAAAATCCAGAAAAACGCATGTAAAATACGAGGTTAAATCATGAAGTCAGTGAGCTTCAGGTCGGAAAGTCGGAGCTCTAAAAAGAGGGCAGAGTTCCCGAGTTGGAATTCCGAGTTGGATGGCCGTTCAAATAAATCTTTCCTGTCGGTGCTTTTTTGTTTGTTTTGTTTCCAGTTGTCTTGAATGAGATTTCTGAGTTCCCAGTTCCCACTTGTTCTGAATGTGGCATAAAGGTTGTGTCGTGCCGAATTGTGCATGTACAGGACGTCAAATCAAAGGCACTCCTTCTATATAAAATAGTTTTTGATAAAAATGGAAACGTGTCAGTTTGTCACTTTCACAAGGTTGTACTAATGACAGTTTCAGCAACTTAAGACGTTGGCTCGCATCTAGGTTTTGCGTTTAGACTTTTAGAAACTATACGATTAAGGAATTATTTTCTACTTCTAACATTGACTTCCCAAACCCCAAACCCGGTCTGGTCTGTCAAGTCTGCTTTGCGAAGCGTTCCCAGAAGTATAGCGACGTTGGGCCTCTGTGTTTAGAAACTCTGTTGTGAGATACAGTGAGGGAAAAAAGTATTTTGTCCCCTGCTGATTTGGTACGTTTGCACACTAAAAAAGAAATGATCAGTCTATAATTTTAATGGTAGGTTTATTTGAACAGTGAGAGTCAGAATAAAAATCGTGAAAAACGCATGACAAAAATATTATAAATTGATTTGCATTTTCATGAGGGAAATAAGTATTTGACCCCCTCTCAATCAGAAAGATTTCTGGCTCCCAGGTGTCTTTTATACAGGTAACGAGCTGAGATTAGGAGCACACTCTTAAAGGGAGTGCTCCTAATCTCAGTTTGTTACTTGTATAATAGACACCTGTCCACAGAAGCAATCAATCAATCAGATTCCAAACTCTCCACCATGGCCAAGACCAAAGAGCTCTCCAAGGATGTCAGGGACAAGATTGTAGACCTACACAAGGCTGGAATGGGCTACAAGACCATCGCCAAGCAGCTTGGTGAGGTGACAACAGTTGGTGAGATTATTAGCAAATGGAAGAAACACAAAATAACTGTCAATCTCCCACGGCCTGGGGCTCCATGCAAGATCTTACCTCGTGGATTTGCAATGATCATGAGAACGGTGAAGAATCAGCCCAGAACTACACGGGAGGATCTTGTCAATGATCTCAAGGCAGCTGGGACCATAGTCACCAAGAAAACAATTGGTAACACACTACGCCGTGAAGGACTGAAATCCTGCAGCGCCCGCAAGGTCCCCCTGCTCAAGAAAGCACATATACAGGGTCATCTGAAGTTTGCCAATGAACATCTGAATGATTCAGAGGAGAACTAGGTGAAAGTGTTGTGGTCAGATGAGACCAAAATCGAGCTCTTTGGCATCAACTCAACTCGCCGTGTTTGGAGGAGGAGGAATGCTGCCTATGACCCCAAGAACACCATCTCCACCATCAAACATGGAGGTGGAAACATTATGTTTGGGGGTGTTTTTCTGCTAAGGGGACAGGACAGCTTCACCGCATCAAAGGGACGATGGATGGGGCCATGTACCGTCAAATCTTGGGTGAGAACCTTCTTCCCTCAGCCAGGGCATTGAAAATGGGTTGTGGATGGGTATTCCAGCATGACAATGACCCAAAACACGCGGCCAAGGCAACAAAGGAGTGGCTCAAGAAGAAGCACATTAAGGTCCTGGAGTGGTCTAGCCAGTCTCCAGACCTTAATCCCATAGAAATTCTGTGGAGGGAGCTGAAGGTTCGAGTTGCCAAACGTCAGCCTCGAAACCTTAATGACTTGGAGAATATCTGCAAAGAGGAGTGGAACAAAATCCCTCCTGATATGTGTGCAAACCTGGTGGCCAACTACAATAAATGTCTGACCTCTGTGATTGCCAACAAGGGTTTTGCCACTAAGTACTAAGTCATGTTTTGCAGAGGGGTCAAATACTTATTTCCCCCACATTTTTGACATGCATTTTTCTGGATTTTTTTGCTGTTATTCTGTCTCTCACTGTTCAAATAAACCTACCATTAAAATTATAGACTGATCATGTCTTTGTCAGTGGGCAAACGTACAAAATCAGCAGGGGATCAAATACTTTTTTCCCTCACTGTACATATTTACAAACACATGTATGGGGGATTGGAAATGATGCAGACAATTACATTGATGGAACCACCATCTATCTACAATATTAAAGCTGATCTACCCCCTAAAATAGTATCCCCCCCTCTTCTAAAACCAAAGTTGTGACCCTGGGCAAAAGTAGTGCGCTATACTGTATAGGGAATAGTGAGGCATTTCAGACTCACCAAAGAGAGTAAAGGTATGGAGAGTAAAGCATAATTCAGAGTCCACAGATGCAGAAACACGATAGTTCGGCATCCCATTATGACATAGCAATGAGGCTCTGGAACCACCATCTGCGGGGGACGCACTGCCCGACCGCGCACCGCCGCAAAATTCCAAACATACGCGGCTCCGCGTACGTGTCTTCTACTCATTTGAATGGAGTGAAGGTTGGAGAAATTGCTTAGGCCACGCTGAGAATTTGAAAAGTATGAAAGCCATCAGTCCAATATTCTAGAACACTGCTGTTCGTACATGTACGCATTTTTTACTCTGATAGACTTTCTGTAGCAGTAGAGGAGTGATGGCTGACCTGAGTCTAAGGTCACCTTTCAGGCTGGTACAAATACAATTGCAGCCATAGTAAATTCAAGCAGATTGCTTTCAATTGAGCGGGCCGGGGAAAACAATATTAAAGAGGCACAAAAATAAAAACAAAAGTAAAGGGAGACACGTGCAGCAGGGCATTAGGCTCCCGCTCCCAAAATGAGCTATAACCAAAGTGTGTGTGCATGTGTGAAGCCATGAGGCACATGTCTCAGTGTGACATGTCTCTGACAGAGTTCCCGTGGTGTGAAAATCTATCCACACAACATCAGTGAACGTTTACCAACTAATGTCTTGAAAGGCACACCCCAGAAATACCAACCTCAACTGTGAATCTCACAATCAGCCATTGGGTTTGTGTGTGCGTGCACGTGTGTGTGTGTGTGTGTGTGTGTGTGTTTGTCTCGTGTGCTATGTTAGAGAGTGTTTTTCATGTATGATGAAGCATGCATGTCCAAATGTGGGAGTGAAATAATGATTGAGCAAATCCACAGCTTGTGTGTGAGTAATTTTTTCCATTAAGAGAAATAAATGAAATATTAATGGGAATGAAAGTCAGTCATAAAATGCATATCTGGGTATGCGTCCCAAAATGCACGCTATTCCCTATATAGTGCACTATGGGCCCTGGTCAAATGTAGTGCACTTAATGGGAATAGGGTGCCATTTGGGACACATATGTCTATTCATGTCTGTTATAACAGCCTCAAAGCCTGATATCTCTGATCATACCTCTCATTTAATTAATTATCCCACGTCAGAAACAGTACCTTCACATCCTAGATTAGACAAAGTTGGATGACTATTGTACATAGTCGCAAAACTGGTTGAAATTACTTCATAGCAGTGGCGTGTATTCATGGATGCCAAGGGAAGCCATGCTTCCCAAAAATATTACCAAGAAAAAAAGACAAAAACATACAAAATAATGTATCTTTCGTCTCTCTGTGTTTCATATATTTCCTTCAATTCGCAAGAGGCTGAATGTATCTCACAGGAGAAAGCATCCGAGCGAACGAAACAGTGCCCATCTGTCTCAGTATGTGTAGCGTATCTATCAATCTGATGCTGTCTGGTCAGAAAGAGTATGACATTGTTGCCGCCCATAGCATTGAATGCAACGGAAGCCAGCAATCATTTGGCCTCCCTTAAAAAAAAGAAATTTGCCAATCAGCATTGAGCTAAATTGAGCGAGCTCAGCTGTGAATGGTCCTGGCGCACCAAAAGAAAGTGTCAAGGAAGCCAGTTTGGATTTGGCTTCAGACCAATCACATCTCAAGCCAAACGTCATTATTGACAGAAAAAAAACATGAATTGTTGCATCTCGTTGTGTTGTTGTCCTCTGGTGGCTAGCTAGCTAGCTAAAATTGGCCCTTTCCTAAATTAGCCATGGATGGAGATAGGGATTTGGACTTGTGGTTTTACTTAATTCTTTGTACTGGCCAATTATTATAACTGCGATTCTGATCCAACCATAAATTCATACATTGTGCCCCTGGCCTGAGAGGATGGATGTTAAACATGTAGCTAGCTAGATGTAATATGCTAATGTTAATTAGCTGGCCTGGCTTATCGTTGCCCGTAAAAGGAAGATAGGCTAGCAAGCAAGTATTTTAGCCAGGTAGCCTATGACAACAAAAACTAAAAGCGTTTACTGTATGACAGAGCCATAGACCGTTTAGGCAACATGAAAGAGGAGGATGGCATTGGAGTTTCTATACAAGTAGGGTGAGTCAACATGTTTTTTGTATTTGCATGCACGTACACACACACACACACCACACACACACACACCGAAATCAGTCCCATGGACAGCCACATAATACACTACATGACCAAAAGTATGTGGACACCTGCTCGTCGAACGTATCATTCCACATTCATTGGCATTAATATGGAGTTGGTCGCCCCTTTGCTGCTATAATAGCCTCCACTCTTCTAGGAAGGCTTTCCACTAGATGTTGGAACATTGCTTCGGGGACTTGCTTCCATTCAGCCACAAGAGCAATAGTGAGATTGGGCACTGATTTTGGGCGAATTAGGCATGGCTCGCAGTCGGCATTCCAATTCATCCCAAAGGTGTTCGGTAGGGTTGAGGTCAGGGCTCTGTGCAGGCCAGTCAAGTTCTTCCACACTGACCTCGACAAACCATTTCTGTATTGATCTCGCTTTTTGCTCAGGGGCATTGTCATGCTGAAACAGGAAAGGGCCATCCCTAAACTGTTGCCACAAAGTTGGAAGCATAGAATCGTCTAGAATGTAATTGTATGCTGTAGCATTAAGATTTCCCTTCACTGGTACTAAGGGGCCTAGCCCGAACCATGAAAAACAGTCCCAGACCATTATTCCTCCTCCACCAAACTTTACAGTTGGCACTATACATTCGGGCAGGTAGCATTCTCCTGGCATCTGCCAAACCCAGATTCGTACGTCGGACTGCCAGATGGTGGAGCATGATTAATCACTCCAGAGAACGCGCTTCCACTGCTCCAGAGTCCAATGGCGGCGAGCTTTACACCACTCCAACCGATGCTTGGCATTGCGCATGGTGATCTTAGGCTTGTGTGCAGCTGCTCGGCCATGGAAACCCATTTCATGAATATCCCGACGAACAGTTCTTGTGCTGACGTTCTGTGAGCTTGTGTGGCCTGTCACTTCCCGGCTGAGCCGTTATTGCTCCTAGACGTTTCTACTTCACAATAAAAAGCACTTACACTTGAGCAGGGCAGAAATTTTACGAACTGACTTGTTGGAAAGGTGTCATCCTTTGACGGTGCCACGTTGAAAGTCACTGAGCTCTTCAGTAAGGCCATTCTACTGCCAATGTTTCTCTATTGAGATTGCATGGCTGTGTGCTCGATTTTATACACCTGTCAGCAACGGGTGTGGCTGAAATAGCCAAATCCACTAATTGGAAGGAGTGTCCACATACTATTGTATATATAGTGTATTTATCTTACGTTGTTGGACTAAATAGTTGTTGGTATTTTTTTTAATTGTTAAAGAATGCTGATAAAACAGTAGCTAAGATGGGGAGAAGTCTGTCCATAATAAAGCGTTACACTGCCTTTTGAACAACACTATCAACAAGGCAGGTCCTACAGGTCGTAGTTTTGTCGCACCTGGACTACTGTTCTGTCGTGTGGTCCGGTTCCACATAGAGGGACCTCGGAAAACGATAATTGCCTCAGAATACTTATTTTCCACCATAATTTGCAAATAAATTCCTTAAAAATCCTACAATGTGATTTTCTGCATAATTTTTTCTCAATTTGTCTGTCATAGTTGACGTGTACCTATGATGAAAATTATAGGCCTCTCTCATCTTTTTAAGTGGGAGAACTTGCACAATTGGTGGCTGACTAAATACTTTTTCCCCCACTGTATATGTTTCTGCCATTTTCATCCATGGCTGGGTTCAGACAGGATAGGAGGCAGTTATAAGCAAGTAGTACCAGAGAGCAGACTGGGAGGAGTAGAGGGCTCCAGTCACAGATGAGTCAAACTCACATCAATACAGAGAAATTGTGTAGAAGTCATTGTTATTTTGAAGGCAATTTCAAGAAAGCAGCCAGAGAAGCCTAATAATGATTCAGGTGAAGTGAGATGGAAATAGTGTACAAAACATTAGGAACACCTGCTCTTTTCATGACATAGACTGACCAGGTGGGATCCAGGTGAAAGCTATGATCCCTTATTGATGTCACTTGTTAAATCCACTTCAATTAGTGTAGATGAAGGGGAGGAGACAGGTATAAGAAATATGTTTAAGCCTTGAGACAATTCAGACATGGATTGTGTATGTGTACCATTCAGAGGGTGACGGGGCAAGACAAAAGATTTAAGTGCCTTTGAACAGGAAATGGTAGTAGGTGCCAGGCGCACCGGTTTGTGTGTCAAGAACTCCAACGCTGCTGGGTTTTTCACACTCAACAATTTACCGTGTGTACCAAGAATGGTCCACCACCCAAAGGACATCCAGCCAACTTAACACAACTGTGGGAAGCATTGGAGTCAACATGGGCCAGCATCCCTGTGGAGCGCTTTCAACACCTTGTAGAGTCCATACCCCAATGAATTGAGGTTGTTCTGAAGGCAAAATGGGGTGCAACTCAATAGTAGGAAGGTGTTCCTAATGTTTTGGCACTCAGTGTATGTGAGAGAGAAAGCAGAGATTTATTTGAGAAAGAGTAGTTAGGGGTAAGAGAGAGCGAGGGAAAGGATGGAAAAGAAATGAGAGGGGAAGTGGAGAAAGAATGAGAGACAGATGGAGTAAGGATAAGAGAAATAGAGAAAGACAGACTAAAGATAGAAAAACAAGTCTACGGTAAACATGTTGTCCCCATGAATGATGTAGCGCTCATTTAACCATAACTCAACATAAACATAACCATAACTCAACGTAACATATCTCACACTTATACAGTACAATTGCCAAGTACTGAAGTATAATAGTCAAATATTATTTAAAAAACATGTTGGTTGTGCATTTTCAACAGTCTCCTTGCTCTGTTTTAACCACAATGACGTATATACACTGGATAGCTGATGCCTCTATCTGGCCAATAACACAATTTAAAGCCACTGTGCCACCATCATAGCACTCCTCCTTTCAGGGTTTTGAGTAAAGGGAGTCCATTGATAAAAAGTGATAGCCCCATATTAAACAAGTCAACCTATCAACAATGGAACTATGTGTGGCAAATGGATGCAGCCAGCGTCATTTCAAGAGATGCGGAAATACATTTCATTTGTAAGTACCAAAATGATATAGGTTGTTATGGGAAACGTCTTTCTCTTGAGGAGATGCATATATGTCCAAAATTACATAACTGTAGGTCAGACGGGGCAGGAGATATCTTTGTTTAATGTTTGGTCAGGGACAAAAAGTATAATTAGCAGAAAAATGAATGGGCGGAGCTTAAACCCAAACCGAAGCCTAATATATTGACATATATTTCAACTACATATATGTCATATACACTATATATACAAAAGTTTGAATAGGAAATACAGAAAAATGCATAGGAAATGTAGTCATTGACAAGGTTAGAAATAATGATTTTTAATTGAAATAATAATTGTGTCCTTCAAACTTTGCTTTCTTCAAAGAATCCTCAATTTGCAGCAATTACAGCCTTGCAGACCTTTGGCATTCTAGTCAATTTCTTTAGGTAATTCACCCCATGCATCCTGAAGCACCTCTCACAAGTTGGATTGGCTTGATGGGCACTTCTTATGTACCATACGGTCAAGCTGCTCCCACAACAGCTCAGTAGGGTTGAGATCCGGTGACTGTGCTGGCCACTACATTATAGACAGAATACCAGCTGACTGCTTCTTACCTAAATAGTTATTGCATAGTTTGGAGCTGTATATTTCAACTACATATATGTCATATACACTATATATACAAAAGTATGTGGACACCCCTTCTAAATAGTTATTGCATAGTTTGGAGCTGTACTTTGGGTCATTGTCCTGTTATAGGAGGAAATTGGCTCCAATCAAGAGCCGTCCACAGGGTATGGCATGGCGTTGCAAAATGGAGTGATAGCCTTCCTTCTTCAAGATGCCTTTTACCCTGTACAAATCTCCCACTTTACCACCATCAAAGCACCCCCAGACCATCACGTTGCCTCCACCATGCTTGACAGATGGCATCAAGCTCTTCTCCAGCATCTTTTCATTTGGTCTGCGTCTCACAAATGTTCTTCTTTGTGATCCGAACACCTCAAACTTCGATTCGTTTGTCCATAACACTTTTTTTCCAATCTTCCTCTGTCCAGTGTCTGTGTTCTTTTGCCCATCTTAATCTTTTCTTTTTATTAACCAGTCTGAGATATGGCTTTTTCTTTGCAACTCTGCCTAGAAGGTCAGCATCCCGGAGTCGCCTCTTCACTGTTGACGTTGAGACTGGTGTTTTGCGGGTACTATTTAATGAAGCTGCCAGTTGAGGACCTGTGAGGCGTCTGTTTCTCAAACTAGACACTCTAATGTATTTGTCCTCTTGCTCAGTTGTGTACCGGGGCCTCCCACTCCTCTTTCTATTCTGGTTAGAGCCAGTTTGCGCTGTTCTGTGAAGGGAGTAGTACACAGCGTTGTACGAGATCTTCAGTTTCTTGGCAATTTCTCGCATGGAATAGCCTTCATTTCTCAGAACAAGAATAGACTGACGAGTTTCAGAAGAAAGTTATTTGTTTCTGGCCATTTTGATCCTGTAATCAAACCCACAATTGCTGATGCTCCAGATACTCAACTAGTCTCAAGAAGGCCAGTTGTATTGCTTCTTTAATCAGCACAACAGTTTTCAGCTGTGCTAACATAATTGCAAAAGGGTTTTCTAATGATCAATTAGCCTTTTAACTTGGATTAGCAAACACAATGTGCCATTGGAACACAGGACTGATGGTTGCTGATAATGGGCCTCTGTATGCCTATATACTGTAGATATTCCATAAAAAATCTGCCGTTTCCAGCTACAATAGCCATTTACAACATTAACAATGTCTACACTGTATTTCTGATCAATTTGATGTTATTTTAATGGACAGAAAAATTGCTTTTCTTTCGAAAACAAGGACATTTCTAAGTGACCCCAAACGTTTGAACGGTAGTGTATGTAAAACAATTATTTGATGATTTTTTTTTATTTGGCCTTACTGCTATTAGCCCATAAAAACACAATGAATAACGGATTCACGACATGGAACAACAGATAGACAACAGATATTCCCCCCCAAAATAAATCTAAATTAAGTTTGTTCTGAAGTGTCTATCCTATATCTGAGAGATGTAAATTTATTTAACCTCTTATTTTTATCACTAAACAGTCTCCTTATATACTGTACTTCCATTAATATTTTCGACAAACCTTCAGACGAGTCTTGTGAGGCCTGTGCTTGTCCTAGAGCAAAACAACCGACATGAAAGTGTTCATGCGAGTCTCATCTTTCCATAGAGGGGTTTTGTAAGCCAAACCGTTCGGACGCTACAGACGATTTTGTGAGAAGACCGATTTTCGGGATGTCTCATGGTCTGACAAACACCGCTCTAGCTCTGTCACCTTTCAACGCAAATGCTGAAAGTTTTACATAGGCGGATGTGGTGGATCCAATGAAAAAACTTGGATATCTCTAGCTTAAACTGACAGATTTTTATGGGAATTGTTTTATTATGCTAATACGATTTACTTCTGTCACCCGCCAGGTAAAAACATATTTTAAATGAAATAATAAAATAAAATTCAAAATTGTAAAGTCTTCTTTGTCATTTGGAGGTGGGGATGGGGGCGGGGCTTGGGAACATTTCAAATTGTGATTGACAGCTTGGGATAAATATGTTCTTGGTTCATGTGTTTCTTTTTCGAAATAAACATAGCTAATCTTACTAAACACACACCTCTGAGGGGCCCCTGTGTTAAGGGTTAGCGTACCCTCACCACATGGGGTCGCCTGTCAGAAAGTCCAGGATCCAGTTGCAGAGGGACGGGTTCAGTCCCAGTGTCCCAAGTTTGGTGATGAGCTTGGAGGGGACTATGGTGTTGAACGCTGAGCAGTAGTCTATGAAAAGCATTCTCACATAGTTTTTTCCCCTCTTGTCCAGGTGGGAAAGGGCAGTGTAAAGTGCAATGGAAAACCTCCCTGGTCTTTGTGGTTGAATCTGTGTTTGAAATTCACTGCTTAACTGAGGGACCTTACAGATAATTGTATGTGTGGGGTACAAGAGGTGTGAGTAATCTAAAAGCACTGTATGAAGTGCTTTGAAAGGCTGGTGATGACACATCTGTGGATCTGTTGGGGCAGTATGTGAATTGGAGTGGGTCTAGGGTGTCTGGGATGATGGTGTTGATGTATGTCATGACCAGCATTTCAAAGCACTTCATGCAGTGCCTTCAGATTATTCACACCCCTTGATTTTTTTCACATTTTGTTGTGTTACAACCTGAATGGATTAAATTGAGATTTTGTGTCACTGGCCTACAAACAATACTCCATAATGTCAAAAGGGAATGATGTTTTTAGAAATCTTTTCAAATTAATTACATTTACATCATTTAGCAGACGTTCTTATCCAGAGCGACTTACAGTTACTTAGTGCATACATTATTTTAATTATTTCATACTGGCCCCCCATGGGAATCGAACCCACAACCCTGGCGTTGCAAACACCATGCAAACACCATGCTCTACCAACTGAGCTACATCCCTGCCGGCCATTCCCTCCCCTATTACAATTACAAATGCTGACATGTCTTGAGTCAATAGGTATTGAACCTCATTTTTATCGCAAGCTTAAATAAGTTCAGGAGTAAAAAGTTGCTTAACAAGTCACAATAAATTGCATGGACTCTGTGTGCAATAATAGTGTTAAAAATTATTTTACTTTGTACCCCACACATACAATTACAGATTCAACCACAAAGACCAGGGAGGTTTTCCAATGCCTCGCAAAGAAGGGCACCTATTGGTAAATTGGTAAGAATAAAAAAAAGCCGACATTGAATATCCCTTTGAGCATGGTGAAGTTATTATTTACATTTTCTATGGTGTATTAGTACACCCAGTCACTACAGGCTTCCTTCCTAACTCAGTTGCCAGAGAGGAAGGAAACCACTCAGGGATTTCACCATGAGGTCAATGGTGACTTTAAAACATTTACAGAGTTTAATGGCTGTGATAGGAGAAAACTGAGGATGGCCAACAACATTGTAGTTACTCCGCAATACTAACCTAAATGACAGAGTGAAAAGAAGGAAGCCTAAATGGAAGAAAAATATTCCAAAACATGAATCCTGTTTGCAATAAGGCATTACAGTAAAATTGCACAAATGTGGTAAAGAAATGAATTTTTTTCCTGAATACAAAGCGTTATGGTTGGGGCAAATACAACACAACACATCAATGCGTACCACTCTTCATATTTTCAAGCATGGTGGTGGCTGCATCATGTTATCGGTGTGCTTGTCATCGGCAAGGACTAGGGTGTTTGTTTAGGATAAAAATAAACGGAATCGGAAACGGCAAAATCCTTGGGGAAAACCTGGTTCAGTCTGCTTTCCAACAGACACTGGAAGACAGATTCACCTTTCAGCAGGACAATAACCTAAAACACAAGGCCAAATATACACTGGAGTTGCTTACCAAGATGACATTGAATGGCCTAGTTACAGTTTTGACTTAAATCGGCTTAAAAATCTATGACAAGATTTGAAAATGACTGTCTACCAAGGATCAACAAACAACTTGACAGAGCTTGAAGAATTTTTAAAGGAATAATGTGCAAATATTGTACAATCCAGGTGTGCAAGGCTCTTAGAGACTTACCCAGAAAGAATCACAGCTGTAATCACTGCCAAAGGTGATTGTAACATGTATTGACTCAGAGGTGTGAATACTTATGTAAATGAGATAATCCTGTATTTCATTTGCAATACATTTGCAAAAAATTTCTAAAACATGTTTTAACTTTTCATTATGGGGTATTGTGTGTAGATTGTTAAATTTTTTTTTTTTAAATCCATTTGGAATTCAGGCTGTAACACAACGAAATGTGGAATAAGTCAAGGGGTATGAATACTTTCTGAAGGCACTGTAATTACAGATGTGAGTGCTACAGGGCGATAGTCATTTAGGTAGGTTACCTTGAAGCTCTTGGGAACAGGGACAATGGTGGTCAGCTTGAAACATGTTGGAATTACAGACTGAGGCAAGGATAAATTGAAAATGTCTGTTAAGACACTTGCCAGCTGGTCTGCGCATGCTTTGAGGACGCGCCCTGTTATTCTGTCTGGCCCGGCGGCCTTGTGATTGTTAACCTGTTTAAACATTTTGCTCACTTCGGCGATGGAGAGCGAGATCACACAGTCATCCGGAAAAACAGGGGATTTCACGCAAAGGAACAGTGTTATATTCCTTGAACCAAGCATTACATTTTAGTCATTTTAGTCATTTAGCAAACGCTCTTATCCAGAGCGACTTTCGGTTAGTGAGTACATACATTTTCATACATCCTTTATTTTTCGGCTTCAGACCAATGCCTACTTCTCATTTAAAACATGTTTTTGTTTGGATTATTATAATACGTTAGTTTTCCATATGCGTAGGTCCTTATGAGAAACGTGTTGCTCATGAAGGGCTGCATATTTGAGCCATTGCATGACAATAGCTCAAACAGGACAGGAGCTATGCTTGTTCAAAGTTCGGAATTTTTGTTGATTGCTATAGCACCCCCCTTTGGCCAATCAGAGTAATTTTGTAAACGCCTGATCTCTATGGCAAGTCGCATCATTCACCCAAGTTTAATAAAAATCGGGCCAGTGCTGTCTGAGATATCACGTGTGACTAACGGACTAACGGACGGAGACAGATCCTCAGTCCACTCCGCGATTTCATCATGGGGGACAATAAAATGGTACAGAAAGTATGTGTGTGTGCACCCCCACCAAATGAGCAGAGAAAGTGTTTAGAACCGAGCTCCCTGATTCTGCCATCCAGGCTGATTGGGCATTGTTTGTTTCACAGCTCAAATGTCAGGGGGAAACAGACAGACAGAGGGCTAAATATCACAGTCAGTCTCCCAGTCAGCCATCTCACACACACACAAACACACACAGGTTTCATATTTACTCTACAGCAGCCATCACCACAGCTCGTCTCCCGGGAAAGGTAAACCTAATTCTTAATCAACCTGCAGAGGAGAAATCAATAACTTCTCTCTCTCTCTCTCTCTCTCTCTCTCTCTCTCTCTCTCTCTCTCTCTCTCTCTCTCTCTCTCTCTCTCTCTCTCTCTCTCTCTCTCTCTCTCTCTCTCTCTCTCTCTCTCTCTCTCTCTCTCTCTCTCTCTCTCTCTCTCTCTCTCTCTCTCTCTCTCTCTCTCTCTCTACCAACTCGGTGGAAAAGGTTGTGAACATGGTTGAATTTGTTCGGCTTATAGAAGCTAATGGAACTACTGTCTTAATCCATAGACTGCTGTTACCAGTGTGTACACAGTCAGACACAAACAAGGGTGTATTGGAACACGTCTGTTAGTTTAGTGAAGTTAGTGCAACAACAGTGTGTGCCAACTCTAGGTTAATCGATTCTTTAAAATAGCCTAATTAGGGTTCTGTTATTTCTCACAAGTCAGAGAGACTGTGTGGTGTGTGTGTGTGTGTGTGTGTGGTTCTCCATGATGCTGCTGCAGCACTCTCTCACTATTGTTCTCTCTCTCCCACCCTCTCTCTCACTCACTTTCTATTCTCTACTCTACCTCTCACCTAGCATCTCTATTGTTTCCTTGTGTTTCTCTGTCCTCATTCCTCCATATCTCTCCCTTGAAGTTTCTCTTGCTGTCACTCTGTTTGGTTGTGACTATATATGTGTTTGTGCATGGTTATCCTTTTTCGTCATGAATCTTGTTCTGCAGAGTGGTCACTAGCTGGCACAGCCACAAAGTAACCTTAACCACACTGCTAACCCTAATGCCTAACCCTAACCTTAAATTAAGACCAAAGAGCACATTTTTGTTTTCATGAATTTTTACAATATGGCCAATTTTGACATTGCAGCTGGCCCATCTAGCAGAAATCGCTCAGTTCTGCCTCCAGGGCAAGATTCATGACAATAAACGTCAACCTATGAAATATACTGAACAAAAATATAAATGCAAGATGTAAAGTGTTGATCCCATGTTTCATCAGCTGAAATAAAAGATCCCAGAAATGTTCCAAATGCACAAAAAGCTTATTTCTCTCAAATGTTCAGCACAAATTAGTTTACATCCCTTTTACTGAGCATTTCATCTTTGCCAAGATAATCCATCCACCTGACAGGTGTGGCATATCAAGAAGCTGATTAAACAGCATTATCATTACACAGGTGCACCTTGTGCTGCGGACGATAAAGGCCACTCTAAAATGTGCAGTTTCATCACACAACACAATGCCAGAGATGTCTCTAGTTTTGAGGGAGCATGCAATTGACATGCTGACTGCAGGAATGTCCACCAGTTGCCACATCATCTTATGTTAATTTCTCTACCATGATGAGGGTCTTATTCCAGTATTTTCTGTCTCTTGGACTGTGTTTTCCTGGAGGTGTTGAAATGAGACCTGAAGGTAAAGGAAGAGATCACTACGCTCAATCTCTGGACACACTTCGATTTGATCCCCTTTCAAATCATCCCCCTGGTCTCCCTTTGTCTCTGTTCAAGCCACTCTCTCTCTCTCTCTCTCTCTCTCTCTCTCTCTCTCTCTCTCTCTCTCTCTCTCTCTCTCTCTCTCTCTCTCTCTCTCTCTCTCTCTCTCTCTCTCTCTCTCTCTCTCTCTCTCTCTCTCTCTCTCTCTCTCTCTGTCTCTCTCTCTCTGTCTCTCGCTTGTCATTCGCTCTACTCCCCTCCCTCTCGCTTGTAATTTGCTCTACTCCCCTCCCTCTCGCTTGTAATTTGCTCTACTCCCCTCCCTCTCTCATTCTTGACACTGACACTTCTCCTGCTGTATCGCTCAAGATTAAACACATCCTAAGTAACTTTCACTTGTTTCTTTTTCTCTCCACTGCTTCTATTAGATTAAAACCTGTGCTACCCTGCCCCGGAGCGGAGTGTCTTTGTGGGGCCGACATAACAACCTGTATCCCCTCCCTGGCTCTCATCTGTCACTAACTCACTGTTTCATCTTGAGGAGGACAGAGGACAAGGACAGAAAGAACTCTGTGGGGGTTGAAACTTTGGTTCTTGTCTCCTGTGGACAAGCTGGTCCCTTTCGGGGGGGTGATTGATACATTGAGTGATTGATTCATTTTATGCTACACAAAGATAAATAACATACATTTTTCTAAATTAATCCAATAATTTAGTTTGATTTTTTGCACCCGTTACTGAAATAGTTGTTCCAGTTTAAATTGCTTTGGTAGTCCCCTCAGACTGTTCCTAACCCTGGCAATAATTATGAACGCAGGTTCTGGGTGAATAAAAATTCAAACTGTTGGCTGGATTCCAATAGGTATTATACATTACTTTGCAAGTCAGCCTAATGTGACTTGCATGTAGGGTTGCAACATTCTGGTAAATTTCCAAGGTATCCCAAAAATCCTGCTTGGAAGGTTCCTGGAAATCCTTCAACGGTTTTGCTAAGCATCAAAATATGGCCTTATGTGATATGTAATATAGAGTTGAATTATAATGATAACATTCACCGATAGGAACTCACTTGGTGAAGGCCACAGGACTGAAAATGAATGAATTCAACAACCATGTCTTTGTCGCTAACAAATCAGTCATGGGTGGTAACTCTACAATTCACTCGAAAAGGCAAGGCACACAGGGAAATTATATTGGAGGCGTGGCTTAGTGGGGGCGTTATTCAACATTTTCATGCTGATACAACTCAAATCTGGACTCCACACAGCAGGGGTAGTCAACCCTGGTCCTGTTGTGCCGCAGGCACTTCATGTTTTTGATTTAACCGACCTGGAAGACCAGGTGTGTTGAATTTAGGCAATCACTGAACTGATCAATTAGCTCAGTTTGCCAGGTGTGGTGCCTAGTTGGAACAAAATCCTGCAGTACCTTCGGCATTCCAAGAACAGGGTTGCCTCCCCCCACAGTGACAATCGGTTTGAGTAATGCCTTACAAAATCTTAAATAACTGTACTCAGATACAGTATATTAAATGCAACAGGTTTCCTCAAAGGTTTTGAGTAATGACAGCACATTGGGGTTTATGGTATAGCTAGCAGTGTGAAGATTTAGGATGTCACAAGTAAGTTATTTCAAGCTAATTAACAGATGTTTATATACAGGAACAGTATGATGCATGTGTGTTATTTTTTACAAACATTTACTGTACCATATGGAAAGTAATCCCACAACATGATCTCATCTGCGTAGATATGCTGAGGAGGCTGTCATTGGAAATACTCCCCATAATGCTGTCCACAAACGCTCGCTCGCACGCACGCACGCACGTGCTCACACACACACACACACACACACACACACACACACACACACACACACACACACACACACACACACACACACACACACACACACACACACACACACACACCACCAGCCTTTCCCTTATAGCTTCTCCATATTCCTCCTAATCACAAAGTCTCTCTCTGTCCTGCGAAGTGACGGGAGTCCCAGGCAGCAGTTTGTGTTTTGAGAAATGCTGTATTTAGAGACACTTATATTTGTGCCCAGATCTATTCTGAACTATAGTGGGTGACCAAAGGGAACACTTTTCTGTATCTAAATGATTGGAGAAGGAGGGGGAAGAGGTGTTGAACTGTAGTGGGTGACCAAAGGGAACCAAAGGGGCCACTACACTGTGTCTAAATGATAGGATAAGCACAATTTTAATTGCATCACACTGTATTAGCAGTTTTAGTCATTGCATCACACTGTACTATTATATTACTGTACCTTCTCCAGCGCTTTAGCCTGTAGGGGCTCTTATCACCACACTCACCAGCACCTAGCTACCACTTTTCATTCAAATTGGCCAATAAAAGTGAGTGGTCCATTCAGCTGTGTAATGAAGAGGTCATGGGAGGTAACATTAGGACCCGTAGTTACTCAGCCAGCTACTCATTGCCAGGGGCTCTGATGATGAAATGTAGTCAGAAATGTGTTCTCCACCTGTAGGCTTTGAATGACTTTGAATCCATTGTGGTAACTGTGGTCATAGAACTACTATTGTGTAGCACGATGGTTGTCTACACTGTAAAAAATAAATCTAGTTGTACTAATTATCATTAAGTAACTGGTTCCACAGCCTTTTTTAGTTTACTCAACTTTTCGATCAAAGTGTTAGTTGAAAAAAAAAAGAAAATGATGGCCCAAACTTAGCTCCAATGTGAGAAAACTTAGGCTAAAATTAAATCAAATTAAAATGATGTGTTTGCTCAACTTGTCTCATATGTTCATTCAACTAGAATATATTAACAAAAAAAGGCTGTGCAACTGGTTACACACCAGTCCAGGGTCTTCAGAGGTGGAAGGGGAGGACCATCCTACTCAGTGAATTTCATAAAAATAAAAATAGTGAAACATTAAAAAAGCTATCCATTTTAGATAAAACTATACTAAATATATTTACATGACACCAAATAACTGATTAAAACACACTGTTTGGTAATGAAGGTCTACAATAGCCTCAACAGCACCCTCTAGGGTAGCACCATGGTGTAGCTGGAGGACAGCTATTTTCCGTCCTCCTTCGGGTACATTGACTTCAATACAAAATCTTGGAGGCTCATGGTTCTCATCCCCTTCCATAGATTTACACAGTAATTATGACAACTACCAGAAGATGTCCTCCGAACCTATCAGAGCTCTTGCAGTATGAACTCTTATCCAGCCAATCAAAGGATCAGAGAATGAATCTAGTACTGAAAGCATAAGCTACAGCTAGCTAGCACTGCAGTGCATAAAGTGTGGTGAGTAGTTGATTCAAAGAGAGAGAAATAAAATAGTTGTGTCACGTCCACTTCCACTCCCCCTCTCCGGCACTCGCCATCTCCAGTTGACTTATCATTACGCACACCTGCCACCATCATTACGCGCACCTGCGCCTCATTATGAGACTCACCTGGACTCCATCACTTCACTGATTACCTCCTCTATATCTGTCACTCCCTTTGGTTCATTCCCCAGGCAGTATTAGTTATGTTTTTCATGTCCGGATGCTAGTCTTGGTTTGTATTGGTCCATGTTTATTTAAATTCACCCCCTGTACTTGCTTCTCGACTCCCAGCATCTGCGTTACAAGTTGAACAGTTAAAGAAACAAAAAGCCTCCCGAGTGTCGCAGTGGTCTAAGGCACTGCATCGCAGTGCTAGCTGTGTCACTAGCGATCCTGGTTCGAGTCCAGGCTCTGTCATAGCCGGCTGTGACTGGGAGACCCATGGGGCGGCACACAATTGGCCCAGCGTCGTCCAGGGTAGGGGAGGGTTTGGCCGGCAGGGATGTTATTGCGCATTAGCGACTCCTGTGGCAGGCTGGGCGCAGTGCACGCTGACTCGGTCACCAGGTGTACAGTGTTTCCTCCAAAACATTGGTGCAGCTGGCTTCTGGGTTAAGCAGGCACTGTGTCAAGAAGCAGTGTGGCTCGGTTGGATTGTGTTTCGGAGGACGCACAACTCTCGACCTTCGCCACTCCTGTGTCCGTACGGGAGTTGCAGCGATGGGACAAGACTGTAACTACCAATTTGATACCATGAAATTGTGGAGAAAAAGGGGGTAACCCCCCCCCCCACACCCAACAAAGAAATATATATATATTAAAAACAAGAAGATTATTGGCTGATGCTGCGCACACACACAAACACACAAGTAAATAGTGCCACAAAAACACACAGTTGGCTTTGCTGTTTTATGTTGTTATTTTCCTTTGTTGTTGTTACTTTTTCTCTGTTTTTTCTTTTTTATTGGTAATTGGCACATTGGTTGGGTAGTTGTTTGATTGGGTGGGGATGGTGGCTCGGAAGGGGTGGAGATGGGGGGGGCTTGGGGATGGAGGGGGATGTTTTCGGTGGGGGCAGTGGTGGGGTCTTGGATAGTTGAGCAGCTTCACTGCAGGTGGATTGTATGCTTTACATTTTGTATTTAATTTTTTATTGTTGAACAGTTTTGAGCAAATTTATTTATTTCAAAATTAAGGAGAACAGCAGAGAAAGAAAGAGCTAGCTATATTCCGTTGTATGTATTTTTCTTCTTGTGCACCTTTTACTTACTTAGATAATGCAGCTAATTTAGCCTACTCAACAACCTGACACGAACAGAAAGGGATGCTATTTATGTTAGCTAGCTGGCTGAGGCTATCCAACACTGCAACTCTTCCAAGTCAAGGTAAGATTTTGGTTTTATTAATTTATTGCCACTGGGGCCCGTCGGTGTAACTGCTAAACTGCTTTCTATACACTGCGTGATTGTACACATTGATTGGATTTGGGGTTTACTAACACGTTAGTTCTAGTTTAACATGGTGACAACAATGTAGGCGTTTTTTTGTGCCTGGTCACAGACAGCTGTTGTGCACTAAAGTCCATAAACGAAGAGAAAAGGTGAGAGGAGGAGAGTGTTAGAGGGAATTATACAACATGCAAAGTGATGATGCTGTATGTGGCTGCTATGAAAGTGAACTGTGACTGTGTGTGCAGGTGATCAGTGGTGTATTCATTCTGCCAGTTCTGTTGCGAAACATTTCTTAAACGAGGAGGGACCTACGTGAATTTTCCAATAGAAACTCATGTTTGACTAATGATTACACCCCACATCAGCTAGATGCAGTCAAGAGTGTGCAAGGTGGTATTGAATGTGTCACTGTCTGTCACCTTGGCTACTCCAATTTGTCTCTCGAACTGTGCACCTACGTTATAAACTTTCATTTGTAGGCTAGGTTGTAGCAACCTCATGATGGGTATAGGATAAATTTGAATGTTACATTGAGCTGGGTGAATGGAATACAGGTATGAATGACAGTCATCCAATATGCTGTAATTGAAATAAGGCCATGCTCATTTAAAAAAATTGTCTTCCCTAATCTTGAACGGCACTGACCGCCACTGTTACACACAAACACAAACAGTGCTTTTAACATACAATGTTTTTAAGCCCCTAGAGTCGATTTCCACATCCCCACAGGAATTCTAATTAGCATAACACAAACATTCCCGGAAACTCTGTCAGTTTCTTTTGCACTGGATGCATCTCAATCCATCGCATACGCCGATGTCACACTTCCACATCTGCAGTGAAAGGTGACAGAGCTAGAGACATCCCAAAACACAAATGCATACACACACTTGGGCATCAGCTGGTCCCGCTTACATATAGGATGTGGGGCGTTTGAGAGCTGAGTGCTCACTTAATTAGCCCAGCTGCATTCTGGCAGATACGAGTGGCTTTAAAGTGGAGAGATGGATAGAAAGGTAGTATGTAGAGAGAAAGAGGGAGGATAGGGGAGAGAGAGAGAGAGAGAGAGAGAGAGAGAGAGAGAGAGAGAGAGAGAGAAGAGAGAGAGAGAGAGAGAGAGAGAGAGAGAGAGAGAGAGAGAGAGAGAGAGAGAGAGAGAGAGAGAGAGAGAGAGAGAGAGAGAGAGAGAGAGAGAGAGATTGGGAGGCAGAGGGAGAGAGAGAGAGAACAAGAGAGAGAGATGGGGGAGGCAGAGTGAGAGAGAGATGGGGAGTGACGGGGAGAGAAGGAGAGATGGGGGAGAAAGAGGGAGAGAGAGACAGGTGAGAGAGAAAGGCAGAAAGAGAGAGGGCAGTACTCAGACTAGTTGCTCTGTACCTCCTCAGGGTTACAGGATGTTGATTTTGATCATCACTCCAAAGTCATGGTTCACAACGCAGAGGTCATGTTCTGACTATAACTGTCGGAAGTTGTTGTTGTGAAACAGGTTGTAGTGCTGCATGGCTGTTGTAGTGCCCCTCTTTAAGAGGTGACTGAACCAGTCCAGAGATGAGTATGGAGGTGTGTAGAGGGTTAGCGGTTTGAGGTTGAAGTTGCACCTAAAAAACTTGAAAAAGAAAAGGAGAGCCGCACACTTTAGAAGCTCAGATGCAATAATTGTATAACCAACGATTCGACAGCCAACTTGGACCTAATCAGCCATGTTGTACTGGCTAAGTGAAACTTACATGATACAGAAAAGCTTACATGATCTAGCCATGGGTTTTCCATGGTAACACGTGTAGCTCAGTTTGTAGAGCATGGTGCTTGCAATGCCAGGGTTGTGGGTTCGATTCCCACGGGGGCCAGTATAAAAATAAAAAAAATGTATGCACTCACTAACTGTGAGTCGCTCTGGATAAAAGCGTCTGCTAAATGACAAAACAAATTTTGAGATATACAGTGGGGAAAAAAAGTATTTAGTCAGCCACCAATTGTGCAAGTTCTCCCACTTAAAAAGATGAGAGAGGCCTGTAATTTTCATCATATGTACATGTCAACTATGACAGACAAAATGAGAAAAGAAAATCCAGAAAATCACATTGTAGGATTTTTTATGAATTTATTTGCAAATTATGGTGGAAAATAAGTATTTGGTCAATAACAAAAGTTTCTCAATACTTTGCTATATACCCTTTGTTGGCAATGACACAGGTCAAACGTCTCCACAAGGTTTTCACACACTGTTGCTGGTATTTTGGCCCATTCCTCCATGCAGATCTCCTCTAGAGCAGTGATGTTTTGGGGCTGTCGCTGGGCAACACGGACTTTCAACTCCCTCCAAAGATTTTCTATGGGGTTGAAATCTGGAGACTGGCTAGGCCACTCCAGGACCTTGAAATGCTTCTTACGAAGCCACTCCTTCGTTGCCCGGGCGGTGTGTTTGGGATCATTGTCATGCTGAAAGACCTAGCCACGTTTAATCTTCAATGCCCTTGCTGATGGAAGGAGGTTTTCACTAAAAATCTCACGATACATGGCCCCATTCATTCTTTCCTTTACACGGATCAGTCGTCCTGGTCCCTTTGCAGAAAAACAGCCCCAAAGCATGATGTTTCCACCCCATGCTTCACAGTAGGTATGGTGTTCTTTGGATGCAACTCAGCATTCTTTGTCCTCCAAACACGACGAGTTGAGTTTTTACCAAAAAGTTATATTTTGGTTTCATCTGACCATATTACATTCTCCCAATCCTCTTCTGGATCATCCAAATGCACGCTAGCAAACTTCAGACGGGCCTGGACATGTACTGGCTTAAGCAGGGGGACACGTCTGGCACTGCAGGATTTGAGTCCCTGGCGGCATAGTGTGTTACTGATGGTAGGCTTTGTTACTTTGGTCCCAGCTCTCTGCAGGTCATTCACTAGGTCCCCCCGTGTGGTTCTGGGATTTTTGCTCACCGTTCTTGTGATCATTTTGACCCCACGGGGTGAGATCTTGCGTGGAGCTCCAGATCGAGGGAGATTATCAGTGGTCTTGTATGTCTTCCATTTCCTAATAATTGCTCCCACAGTTGATTTCTTCAAACCAAGCTGCTTACCTATTGCAGATTCAGTCTTCCAAGCCTGGTGCAGGTCTACAATTTTGTTTCTGGTGTCCTTTGACAGCTCTTTGGTCTTGGCCATAGTGGAGTTTGGAGTGTGACTGTTTGAGGTTGTGGACAGGTGTCTTTTGTACTGATAACAAGTTCAAACAGGTGCCATTAATACAGGTAACGAGTGGAGGACAGAGGAGCCTCTTAAAGAAGAAGTTACAGGTCTGTGAGAGCCAGAAATCTTGCTTGTTTGTAGGTGACCAAATACTTATTTTCCACCATAATTTGCAAATAAATTCATAAAAAATCCTACAATGTGATTTTCTGGATTTTTTTTCTCTCAATTTGTCTGTCATAGTTGACGTGTACCTATGATGAAAATTACAGGCCTCTCTCATCTTTTTAAGTGGGAGAACTTGCACAATTGGTGGCTGACTAAATACTTTTTTTCCCCACTGTATAACAGAAAAAATAGCCTAATTCTCCAGAGCCTCTTCAGCACGTGTGCCTGTGTCTTGGTGCCTTCGATTAGTGTATGGAAATCCCTCTGCTGTGTTTGTTCCCGTTGACACATTTATGTAATGATCAATAGCCTGGAGAAAACAGAGAAAAGCTACAGATGGAAAAAGGAAATTCAGTCATTAGAAACTACATGTCCTTTTGGTCAGCACATACTCATTATTCTATGTTTGTGTTAAGAGTTACCGGTAATGGTGAGGAGAAATGTATTCACTGATACCCGTTATTTTTAAAGTATCTCCCCCTACATCCTCAAATGTCAGGGAATAATTGTCTCTTTGCTTTGCCTCATGGGTAGCATTTGTGTTTTTCATCGAAAGCTAATAATAACGAATGAGGGAGGCTCTTGGAGGCTGGTTGCCATTTTTCTCCCTTTTTCCCTTTTCACCAGTTTTTTTCTCTGCACATAAAGGCATATTATAGGCCCAGCACAGGTAGTATTTGCGTCTCTAATTTTCACATTGATGGCAATTTAATTTAATTTAATTTAATTGGATTTATGCTATAAATTCTCTGAAACAGATCTGTAGGAAAGGGAAGTTGGAGGGAGGGGAAGGGGGATGTCTTACCACCTATAATTTTGCAATAACTCCCGAGCTTGGGTGGGTGCTACATATTGGAGGTGGATCACAATGTAAAGCACTTTAAGCATAAAAAAAGCATTATTTAACCAAATACTTTTGGCCCCTTTCTCAAGAGGCAGGCCTTCACTTTGGCTTTTACCTCTCCCTTCGCATATTCGGTTTTGGCCCTCAATTTGTCTAGCCTTGCTCTCAGTCCACACAGTAACAAGTGTACTTACTCTTAATAATTCTTAGGGTTAGTGTGTTGGTATATGGCTGTGATATACTGTAAGACCACTTCGTCTGCTCTACCCTACGTGAAATACTCTGAGAATAGAACAGAAGGACTGTAGCTATATTTGCAATCCATAGTGCACCTATGGAAGAGGTTAAAGTTATGTTATTACCAAGACCACCGCAGTCTGCAAAATATAATATGGTGAGATAAAGTGTGAAATTAGAGAATTAATGACAGATGTGGAAAAACTATGGAGGAGAAGAGGAAATATGGTGCTATTTAGGACGCACTCCAAAACTCATACATAATGGAGTTAGTATGTGGTACCAGAAGTAATGGTGCCGTCTTATAGTATTCCACAGGAGTCCAGAGCAGAAGCACTATATGAATCATTCTTAAGATGGGTACAGTACCAACACATAGCCCATAGCCTACTGTGGTGCTGTACAAGCCTATGTCATTACTCTTTTACATTACCATGAAGTTCGTCAACCTCTACGGGATCGGTGTCCCGTATACGGGACGGTTGAGCTAACATGCGCTAATGTGATTAGCATGACTGTTGTAAGTAACAGCAAACTTTCCAGGACATAGACATGTTTTATATGGGCAGAAAGCTTCAATTCTTGTTAATCTAACTGCACTGTAGTTTACAGTAGCTATTACAGTGAAAAAATACCATGCTATTGTTTGAGGAGCGTGCACAACAACAAAAAACATATCACGGCAACTGATTTGTCATCCTGAGGGTCCCAGAGATAAAATGTAGCATAGTTTTGTTTGATAAAATCCATTTTTATATTCAAATGTAGTAACTTGGTTCTGCAGTTTGAACTCTTGCTATCTCTAGATGTGTGAAAGTTAGTGTATACGCTAATGATCCATTACATTTTAGTCATTTAGCAGACGCTCTTATCCAGAGCGACTTACAGTTAGTGAATACATATTTTTTTATACTGGCCCCCCGTGGGAATCAAACCCATTACCCTGGCGTTGCAAACGCCATGCTCTATCAACTGAGCTACATCCCTGCCGGCCATTCCCTCCCCTACCCTGGACGATGCTGGGCCAATTGCGCGCCGCCCCATGGGTCTCCCGGTCGCGGCCGGCTACGACAGAGCCTGGATTTGAACCAGGATCTCTAGTGGCACAGTTAGCACTGCGATGCAGTGCCTTAGACCACTGCGCCACTCGGGAGTTCAATCCATCATGTATGACATTCCTGGGAGTGTGTAAACTTACATTTTCTATTACCATATCACAGTTGTATGTTCTCTATAGTTATGTACTTGAAAATGTATCAATTGACCAATTCGGCACATTTGGGCATACTTGATCAAAATAGTCCAGTATTGCGATGCTTCACTGGATCAATCTGAAACTTTGCACACACACTACTGCCATCTAGTGGCCAAAATCTCAATTGCCCCTAAACTGATATATTATACTGTGGCCTTTCTCTTGCATTTCAAAGATGATGGAACAAAACAAAATATAGAAAACAAATTTTTTTGTTTGTATTATCTTTTACCAGATCTAATGTGTTATATTCTCCTACATTAATTTCACATTTCCACAAACTTCAAAGTGTTTCCTTTCAAATGGTATCAAGAATATGCATATCCTTGCTTCAGGTCCTGAGCTACAGGCAGTTAGATTTGGGTATGTCATTTTTGGCGAAAATAAAAAAAAGGGTTGTCACGAATTCAGCCGAGGATGCCCCTCCTCCTTGCTCGGGCAGGCTTCGGCGTTCGTCGATACCGGAGTACTAGCTACTACCGATCCATGTGTCTATGTTCGACTTGTTTTGTCTTTATTGGTCACACCGGTTTCCCATCATGTATTTATGTCTTCCCTATTTAACCCTCTGTCTCACACTGTGTTTTGTGTGTGTTTGTTCATGTTTTGGTTGTCATTAGTGTGCGGGTTTGTTTCCTCCCTGTCCGGATCAGGGGCCGTCCATTCCATCCCCCAGCACCTCCGACCCTACCCCTATGGAGCTCGGAGGTGCTGCTCTGAGTGAGACCGGTAGAGGGGCCGTCCCCTGCACCAACTGTGGCCGCAGAGGATACACTGCTGGTTGGTGCTGGGGAGGGCCTTCAAGGAGTCGAGGCAGTAGGCAGAGCACTGGTGGACCGTTTCAGGTGAGTAGGCACCCAACTCACCCAGAGCTCCCTGTTGCGCATATGTGTATAGAAGTTGTATTTCCAGAGTTTTCTTCTCATTCCCAGCATAAGGCGCTAGTAGATTCAGGCGCAGCTGGGAACTTTATTGATCGTCAGTTTACCCGTCGGTTAGCGATTCCTATTGTGCCAGTTGATGTGCCCTTCCCTATACATACCCTAGATAGTCGCCCTTTAGGGTCAGGTCTGATTAGGGAGGTCACAGCTCCACTCTGGATGAAGACGCAGGAGGGGCATGAGGAAACAATTAGTCTATATCTGATTGATTCTCCTGCGTTTCCAGTGGTGTTGGGGCTTCCCTGGTTAACCTCTCATGACCCCACTATTTCATGGCAACAGAGGGTTCTCAAGGGATGGACTAGTCAGTGCTCGGGGAGGTGTGTAGGTGTTTCCGTAGGGGCAACTACGGTGGAAAGTCCAAACCAGGTTTCCACCATGCACATTCCACCTGAATATGCCGATTTGGCTCTCGCCTTCTGACTCAATTACCACCCCATCGACAGGGGGATTGTGCGATAAACCTCCAGGTAGGCGCTTCCCCGGAGTCACGTGTATCCTCTGTCACAAGAAGAGACGGCGACTATCGAAGCATATGTCACCGAATCTCTGAGGCAAGGATACATTCGACCTTCCACTTCCCCTGTGTCATCGAGTTTCTTTTTTGTGAAGAAGAAGGATGGTGACTTACGCCCGTGCATTGACTACCGTGGTCTTAATCAGATCACTGTAAAATACAGCTATCCACTACCTCTGATTGCTTGTATGACGGAGTCATTGCACGGGGCGCGCTTCTTCATGAAATTGGATCTCAGGAGCGCGTACAACCTGGTGCGTATCCGGGAGTGAGATGAGTGGAAAACAGCATTCAGTACCACCTCTGGTACCAGCAGGGGGAGTGGTCGGGTTATATCCCCTGGGCAGAGATGGCCCAAAACTCACTCTGCCACTCCTCTACTAACCTTACTCCTTTCCAGTGTGTGTTAGGTTATCAGCAGGTCCTGGCACCTTAGCATCAGAGCCAGATCGAGGCTCCTGCGGTGGATGAGTTGTTTCGGCGCTCGGAAGAGACCTGGAACGCTGCTCATGTACACCTGCAGCGGGCCATCAGGCGACAAAAGGCGAGCGCCGATCGCCACCGCAGTGAGGCTCGCAGTGAGTCTGGCTCTCGACCCAAAACCTGCCCCTTCGCCTGCCCTGCCGGAAGCTGGGTCGGCGGTTTGTGGGGCCATTTAAAGTCCTGAGGAGATTGAACGAGGTTTGTTATAGGTTACAGCTTCCTCTTAATTACCGTATTAACCCCTCGTTCCATGTGTCACTCCTCAGGCCGGTAGTAGCTGGTCCACTCCAGGAGTCTGAGGTACGGGAGGTTCCTCCGCCCCCACTGGACATCGAGGGGGTACCGGCGTACTCGGTCCATCTTGGATTCGAGACGTCGGGTGGGGGGGCCTGCAGTATCTCGTGGAGTGGGAGGGGTACGGTCAGGAGGAACGGTGCTGGGTCCCTAGGAGGGACATCCTCGATCCCTCCATGTTGAGGGATTTCCACCGTCATCATCCGACTCGCCCCCCGACCTTGACTTCGCCTACCGCATTACACTGACGCCTTGACAAGGGTCCAATCCTTAAGAGGTTAAAGGCTGATTATTTAAGGCATTTAAATATGATTGATAGTGGAAAATATGATTGATAGTGGAATGTATGTGTCACATGGTGATTCATCTCCAGTTCACTCTGTTGTATCAAAGTAATGTCACACTGGCAGGTATATAGGTTACAGTAATACCTTATGGTTAGGGGAGTGTACAGACATGTGTACGTGTGTGTGTGTGATTGTATGAGTGCTATTTTGTGTGTTTTTTCGCATTGTTTGTAACTTATTTTGTACATAATGTTGCTGCTGCCTATGCTTATGACCGAAAAAAGCATCTGGATATCAGAACAGCGATTACTCACCTCAAACTGGACAAAAATTATTTATTTAATGAGTTTGGTGCAAAGGATATACTGTTGCTCCCGGAACAGGCCCAAATCCCTGTCAATCGCAAGAAGAAAAGATGGAGATACAGGGGGCGCAGATCCGGGTGCCTTGTGAGAATTTGTCGGTGAGTGGGTAACCCGCCTCTACC
Source organism: Coregonus lavaretus (assembly GCF_964263955.1). Lineage (NCBI taxonomy): Eukaryota > Metazoa > Chordata > Actinopteri > Salmoniformes > Salmonidae > Coregonus > Coregonus lavaretus. The sequence continues at coordinate 11,329,668 of NC_140011.1, forward strand.
ATCCGTTCTATTGGCCAAAGTGCAATCACTGGAGAATAAACTGAATGAGCTCCGTTCGAGACTATCCTACCAACGGGACAATAAAAACTGTAATATCTTATCTTTCACCGAGACGTGGCTGAACGACGACACAGATAATTGACAGTTGGCTGGGTTTTCTGTGCATCGGCAAGACAGAACAACTACGTACGGTAAGACGAGGGATGGTGGTGGTTTGTGTCTCTTTGTCACTAACAGCTGGTGCGCGATGTCTAATATTAGGGAAGTCTCGAGGTAATGCTCGACTGAGGTAGAGTACCTCATGAAAAGCTGTAGACCACACTATCTACCAAGAGAGTTTTCATCTATATTTTTTGTAGCTGTCTATTTACCACCACAAACCGATGCTGGCACTAAGACCGCACTGAACGAGCTGTATAAGGCCATAAGCAAACAAGAAAATGCTCATCCAGAAGCGGCGCTCCTAGTGGCCGGGGTCTTTAATGCAGGCAAACTTAAATCCGTTTTACCTCATTTCTACCAGCATGTCACGTGCAAAAAGAGGGAAAAAACTCTAGACCACCTTTACTCCACACACAGAGACGCGTACAAAGCTCTCCCTCGCCCTCCATTTGGCAAATCTGACCATACAGTGGGGGAAAAAAGTATTTAGTCAGCCACCAATTGTGCAAGTTCTCCCACTTAAAAAGATGAGAGAGGCCTGTAATTCTCATCATAGGTACATGTCAACTATGACAGAAATTTGATTTTTTTTAAATCCAGAAAATCACATTGTAGGATTTTTTATGAATTTATTTGCAAATTATGGTGGAAAATAAGTATTTGGTCACCTACAAACAAGCAAGATTTCTGGCTCTCACAGACCTGTAACTTCTTCTTAAAGAGGCTCCTCTGTCCTCCACTCGTTACCTGTATTAATGGCACCTGTTTTGAACTTGTTATCAGTATAAAAGACTCCTGTCCACAACCTCAAACAGTCACACTCCAAACTCCACTATGGCCAAGACCAAAGAGCTGTCAAAGGACACCAGAAACAAAATTGTAGACCTGCACCAGGCTGGGAAGACTGAATCTGCAATAGGTAAGCAGCTTGGTTTGAAGAAATCAACTGTGGGAGCAATTATAAGGAAATAGAAGACATACAAGACCACTGATAATCTCCCTCGATCTGCGGCTCCACGCAAGATCTCACCCCGTGGGGTCAAAATGATCACAAGAAAATCACAAAAATCACAAAAATCCCAGAACCACACTGGGGGACCTAGTGAATGACCTGCAGAGAGCTGGGACCAAAGTAACAAAGCCTACCATCAGTAACACACTACGCCGCCAGGGACTCAAATCCTGCAGTGCCAGACGTGTCCCCCTGCTTAAGCCAGTACATGTCCAGGCCCGTCTGAAGTTTGCTAGAGTGCATTTGGATGATCCAGAAGAGGATTGGGAGAATGTCATATGGTCAGATGAAACCAAAATAGAACTTTTTGGTAAAAACTCAACTCGTCGTGTTTGGAGGACAAATAATGCTGAGTTGCATCCAACGAACACCATACCTACTGTGAAGCATGGGGGTGGAAACATCATGCTTTGGGGCTGTTTTTCTGCAAAGGGACCAGGATGACTGATCCGTGTAAAGGAAAGAATGAATGGGGCCATGTATCGTGAGATTTTGAGTGAAAACCTCCTTCCATCAGCAAGGGCATTGAAGAAGAAACGTGGCTGGGTCTTTCAGCATGACAATGATTCCAAACACACCGCCCGGGCAACAAAGGAGTGGCTTCGTAAAAAGCATTTCAAGGTCCTGGAGTGGCCTAGCCAGTCTCCAGATCTCAACCCCATAGAAAATATTTGGAGGGAGTTGAAAGTCCGTGTTGCCCAGCGACAGCCCCAAAACATCACTGCTCTAGAGGAGATCTGCATGGAGGAATGGGCCAAAATACCAGCAACAGTGTGTGAAAACCTTGTGAAGACTTACAGAAAACGTTTGACCTGTGTCATTGCCAACAAAGGGTATATAACAAAGTATTGAGAAACTTTTGTTATTGACCAAATACTTATTTTCCACCATAGTTTGAAAATAAATTCATAAAAAATCCTACAATGTGATTTTCTGGATTTTTTTCTTCTAATTTTGTCTGTCATAGTTGACGTGTACCTATGATGAAAATTACAGGCCTCTCGCATGTTTTTAAGTGGGAGAACTTGCACAATTGGTGGCTGACTAAATACTTTTTTTCCCCACTGTATACAGGTAGAGTCTAACGTTAGCTTCATGTACAGATATTATTTGTATTTCATTTGGTTAAAAAGTTGTTTGCATTGCTAGTTAAAGCCTACTGTTAGCTAGCTAGCTAATGTTAGCTGACTGGCTAGCAAACGTTAAAAAATTGTAACTTTAACTGGCTGGCTAGCTAGCTAGCCAACATTAAACTTCGCTAGCTAGTTGCTTGGTAGCTAACGCCAGCTAACATTATAAATTGCATCTCATTTTTTCAGAAATCTGTTTGCATTGCTAGTTATTGCCTACTTTTAGCTAGCTGGTTGGTTAGATTTACTTCCAGAGCAATACTGCATCAATTTATTGCTTGGTGGCTGGCTAGCTAAGTGTATCACAAACCGTTTGTATTGCTAAACTGTATGGGTTGGGATCAGGGCCTACAATTGTATTTTTGGTCCAACAGAACTGTAGCAGGATATTGCTGCTAGTAAGATTGTACCTAAATCAACCATTTATCGGATCATCAAGAACTTCAAGGAGAGAGGTTCAATTGTTGTGAAGAAGGCGTCAGGGCGCCCAAGAAAGTCCAGCAAGCGCCAGGACCGTCTCCTAAAGTTGATTCAGCTGTGGGATCGGGGCACCACCAGTGCAGAGCTTGCTCAGGAATGGCAGCAGGCAGGTGCACTCAAAGTGAGGTGAAGACTTTGGAGGATGGCCTGGTGTCAAGAAGGGCAGCAAAGAAGCCACTTCTCTCCAGGAAAAACATCAGGGACAGACTGATATTCTGCAAAAGGTACAGGGATTGGACTGCTGAGGACTGGGGTAAAGTCATTTTCTCTGATGAATCCCCTTTCCGATTGTTTGGGGCTTCCGGAAAACACCTTGTCCAGAGAAGACAAGGTGAGCGCTACCATCAATCCTCGGAGAAGACAAGGTGAGCACTACCATCAATCCTGTGTCATGCCAACAATAAAGTATCCTGAGACCATTCATGTGTGGGTTTGCTTCTCAGCCAAGGGAGTGGGCTCACTCACAATTTTGTCTAAGAACACAGCCATGAATAAAGAATGGTACCAACACATCCTCCTAGAGCAGCTTCTCCCAACCATCCAAGAACAGTTTGGTGACGACCAATGCCTTTTCCAGCATGATGGAGCACCTTGCCATAAGGCAAAAGTGATAACTAAGTGGCTCGGGGAACAAAACATCGAAATTTTGGGTCCATGGCCAGGAAACTCCCCAGACCTTAATCCCATTGAGAACTTGTGGTCGATCCTCAAGAGGCGGGTGGACAAACAAAAACCCACAAATTCTGACAAACTCCAAGCATTGATTATGCAAGAATGGGCTGCCATCAGTCAGGATGTGGCCCAGAAGTTAATTGACAGCATGCCAGAGCGGTTTGCAGAGGTCTTGAAAAAGAAGGGTCAACACTGCAAATATTGACTCTTTGCATAAACTTAATGTAATTGTCAATAAAAGCCTATAGACACTTATGGAATGCTTGTAATTATACTTCAGTATACCATAGTAACATCTGACAAAACTCTCATAATACTGAAGCAGCGAACTTTGTGAAGATCAATACTTGTGTCATTCTCAAAACTTTTGACCACGACTGTAGTAGCAGTGTTGTCTTCTCTTTCCTAGCAGTTGAAACTCAAACATTGAAAAACAACTTACCTTGTGAACAAAACAATGTAAATAGCCAAGAAACACAAGGACAAAGTCTCACTTCAGTAGACTTTCATTTCAAGTAATTTAGACCAACTTTTACGCCTGTTTGCAGCGCTTCTAAAAAGGAATCATGCGCACAGCCCCAAGCCAGGCAGTGTTGCAGGGGGGGTGGGATAGGCTATAAAGGATTCATAGTTCTTTGATTTTGTGAGATTAATTTACCAGCTATGAAACAAAATGGCAGAAATACTTTGAAACAGCTACTGCAGCATTTATTTGACTGTAAATGTGATCATATAATTTTTGTTCACAATTCTCGCACTGTGGCGCCCTGACCACCCACCAACGTGGCTAGTGAAATAGACATCTTACCGCCAATGCCAAAATCTACCCGCATTTGGCAGGTGGCAGGTGTACATTTTAGGCCCTGGTTGGGATTATGGTTCACAAACTTGTTTAGCTAGCTAGCTTGCCACCAGTCTAAACAGAATACTCAATTTAGCCAGATGATTACATGACCTATAAACCATTTTTCTTATTGTAAGCTACTACTTTCACCACTTGTTTACTACACTACCTCAATCACTCAGTTAAGCACATGGCCTCAGGTGAATACTTAAAGAGATGGGTGGGACTAAGGCTTAATAGGGTGTGAACGATGCTGAATGGGCAGACAAAAAAAACAACTCTCGAGCAAGTGTGAAAAACGTTCGAAGGGAATTTCTGGTACTTGTCTACAAGGTGGAATAACAAGTTTATCACATTTCAAATAAGCATAACTTTCTCATGTTTCCCCCAACTGCTGTGTATTATATACAATTTTGAAGCTCTGAGTCAGCATTTATTTGTACATTTTATTAAAAATACAATCTTAGAAACGTTACATATGACTCATGAGAAATGTAGTCACATATGAACTTTGGTGCTGTTTCTATGAGAGTAAAATGGTCTTAAAGTGTATATACAGGTGTATATCACTTTGTTGATGCAGGAAATGTCGAAATGCAAACTTGTAGTGTATTCAAGGTTTAAAAAGGCTTCTAAAGTTTGTAGTTTCCACCTTAAAATGTCAGACTTGTTTTGCCCTAACAAAAAAATGATAAATGCCTAAATAAATGCCTTAATTATAATCCACACAATAATTCACATTTCCTGTTGCTGAAGGATTATTTTCCTGCTGTGACAAACTGGTCTAATTAAGATCCTACATCTGTAACATGGTCTGGTCTTTAGCTAGACGTCACAATCTATCATCCCACAGTAGGTCAGACATGAGTCGAGATTGAATATGCCAATTTGTGATATTACTTTAGCTGGACTTTATGAGCTAACTTACGACTTCAGTCAGACTTAACCAACATTGATTAAGATTAACCAGACAGGGTTCATTAAAGATAGAATGTCAACTATTAACTTAAAGCACCTTTTTCATATCTTACCTGAAGCAAGACAGTCAGATACAGTGGCTTGCAAAATTATTCAACTATATATTTTATATTTGAGATTCTTCAAATAGCCACCCTTTGCATTGATGACAGCTTTGCACACTCTTGGCATTCTCTCAACCAGCTTCATGAGGTAGTCACCTGGAATGCATTTCAATTAACAGGTGTGCCTTCTTAAAAGTTAATTTGTGGAATTTATTTCCTTCTTAATGCGTTTGAGCCAATCAGTTGTGTTGTGACAAGGTAGAGGGGGGTATACCGAAGATAGCCCTATTTGGTAAAAGACCAAGTCCATAATTATGAAGGTCAGTCAATACGGAAAATGTCAAGAACTTTGCAAGTTTCTTCAAGTGCAGTCGCAAAAACCATCAAGCGCTATGATGAAACTGGCTCTCATGAGGACCGCCACAGGAATGGAAGACCTAGAGTTACCTCTGAAGCAGAGGATAAGTTCATTAGAGTTCCCAGCCTCAGAAATTGCAGCCCAAATAAATGCTTCACAGAGTTCAAGTACAGACACATCTCAACATCAACTGTTCAGAGGTGACTGTGTGAATCAGGCCTTCATAGGAACCACTACGAAAGGACACCAATAAGAAGAACAGACTTGCTTGGGCCAAGAAACACGAGCAATGGACAATAGACCGGTGGATATCTGTCCTTTGTTCTGCAGTCCAAATAGGAGATTGTTGGTTCTGTGATGAGGTGTGAATGAAGGAGTCAGGCACAGGAGGTAAAACACCGAAGTCCAGAGTTTATTCCGTTTACATAAATAAAACGCACCCATCGTCAAAACGAAACTATCACAAGGGAAATATTCCACCTTGGCAATAACAAATGGAAGAGTAGCGCAACCAAGCTACTCGCTCTCACAATGAAACAATCACTCACAAAGACAAGGGGAACAGAGGGAACACTTGTACACATACTAATTAGGGGAATGAGCACCAGGTGTATGTGATTGACAAGACAAGACATGACAAGTGGAGTGATGAGAATGGGATCGGCAGTAGCTAATAAGCTGGTGACGACGAACGCCGAAACCTGCCCGAACAAGGAGGGGAGGCAGCCTCGGCGGAAGTCGTGACAGTACCACCCCCTTGACGCGCGGCTCCAGCAGTGTGCCGACCCCGGCCTTGGGGACGGCCAGGAGGACGCGGAGCAGGGCGAGTCGGATGGCGACGGTGGAAATCCCTCAACAGGGAGGGATCGAGGATGTCCCTCCTTGGGACCCAGCATTGTTCCTCCGGACCGTACCCTTCCCACTCCATGAGATACTGAAGGCCCCCCACCCGATGCCTCGAATCCAGTATGGAACGGACCGAGTACGCCGGGGCCCCCTCGATGTCCAGAGGAGGAGGAGGAACCTCCCGCACCTCAGACTCCTAGAGCGGACCAGCTAACACCGGCCTGAGGAGAGACAAATGAAACGAGGGGTTAATACGGTAATCAGGGGGGAGTAATAACCTCGTTTATCCTCCTCAGGACTTTAAACGGTCCCACAAACCGCAGGCTCAGGGCAGGCGGAGGGGTAGATTCCGGGTCGAGAGCCAGACCCGATCCCCCGGTAAGAAAACCGGGGCCTCCCTGCAGTGGCAGTCAGTGTTCACCTTCTGACGACGCACGGCGCGCTGGAGGCGAACGTGGGCAGCGTCCCAAGTCTCCTCCGAGTGCCAAAACCAGTCATACACCGCAGGAGCCTCGGTCTGGCTCTGGTGCCACGCTGCCAGGACCGGTTGGTAACCCAAAACACATTGGAAGGGTGTTAGGTTAGTGGAGGAGTGGCGGAGACAGTTCTGAGCGTTTTCTGCCCATGGCAGGAACACCGTCCACTCCCCCGGCCGGTCCTGACAGTAGGTCCGCAGGAACCTACCCACATCTTGATTCACCCTTTCCACCTGCCCATTACTCTCGGGGTGAAATCCAGAGGTCAGGCTGACCGAGACCCCCAGACATTCCATGAACACCTTCCAGTCTCTAGACGTGAACTAGGGACCTCGGTCGGACACTATATCCTCTGGTACCCCGTAGTGCCGGAAGACTTGAGGAAACAGAGCCTCCGCAGTTTGTAGGGCCGTGGGACCGGGCAGAGGAAGGAGGCGGCAGGGCTTTGAAAAGCGATCCACAACGACCAGGATAGTGGTGTTACCTTGGGAAAGGTGAAGATCAGTAAGAAAATCAATACTAAGGTGAGACCATGGTCGTTGTGGAACTGGTAAAGGTTGTAGCTTATCTGTTGGGAGGTGCCTAGGTGCCTTACTCTCGGTGCACACTGAGCAGGAGGAAACATACACCCTCACGTCCTTAGCCAAGGTAGGCCACCAGTACTTATCAGTCAGGCAGCGTATTGTACGACCGATACCTGGATGACCAGAGGAGGGTAACGTGTGTGCCCAGTAGATCAGACGATCACGGATAAGCGCAGGCACGTACTGCAGCCCAGCTGGACACTGCGGTGGAGATGGATCTGTGCGTAATGCCTGCGCTATATCCGCGTCCATTGCCCATACTACCGGCGCCACAATGCATGAGGCCGGGAGTATGGGGGTGTTGTCTCTGGGCCTCTCCTCTGTGTCATACATCCGAGACAGTGCGTCTGCCTTCACGTTCTTCGTACCTGTAATGTATGAGAGTGTGAAATCAAACCGGGTGAAGAAGAGGGCCCACCTGGCCTGACAAGGATTCAGCCTCCTCGCTGCCGGAATGTACTCCAGGTTACGGTGGTCTGTCCAGACGAGGAAAGGGTGTTTCGCCCCTTCGAGCCAATGCCTCCACATCGTCAAAGCTCGGACAACAGCAAGCAGCTCCCGATCACCAACGCCGTAGTTCTGCTCCGCCGAGCTGAGCTTCTTCGAAGAGAAGGCACAGGGGCGGAGCTTGGGGAGCGTGCCCGAGCGTTGGGATAAGACAGCACCCTTCCCTACCTCGGACGGATCCACCTCCACTACTAACGGTAGTGATGGATCGGGGTGAGCCAGTACCGGGGCGGAGGTGAACAGACCCCGCAATCTACTGAAGGCCAAATCAGCCTCAGCAGACCAGTGGAGCCTGGACAGGCCACCCTTCAACAAGGAGGTAATGGGAGCTGCGACCTTGCCAAAGCCCCGAATAAACCTCAGATAGTAGTTGGCAAAGCCAAGGAAACGCTGCACCTCCTTCCACGTGGTTGGAGTCTGCCAATTACGCACGGCTGAAATGTGATCTCCGTCCATCTCCACACCTGTGGTAGTAATGCGGTATCCGAGGAAGGAGATTGACTGCTGGAAAAACACACACTTATCTGCCTTGGCAGAAAGATCATTTTCCAGCAGTCGGACCAGTCCTTGTGAACCAGGGACACATGCTCGGCGCGCGTAGATGAATACACCAGGATGTCATTGATGTAGACCACCACACCGTGACCAAGCATGTCCCGAAACACCTCGTTCACAAAGGACTGGAAAACGGATGGCGCATTCATCAAACCGTAGGGCATCACCAGGTATTCATAATGCCCAGAGGTTGCTGTTTTTCACTCATCCACTTCCCGAATACGCACCAGGTTGTAGGCACTCCCGAGGTCAAATTTGGTGAAAAAACGGGCCCCATGCATTGACTCAATCACTGAAGGAATGAGGGGAAGAGGATAACTAAATCGTACCGTCACCTTATTCAGTGGTCGATAATCAATGCACGGGCGTAAACCGCCATCTTTCTTCTTCACAAAGAAGAAACTCAAGGAAGCAGGTGAATGGAGGGACGTATATACCCCTGGCGTAGGGACTCAGTGACGTATGTTTCCATAGCCTCCATTTCAGCCTGTGACAGGGGATACACATGACTCCTGGGAGGTACAGCGTCTACCCGAAGGTTTATCGCGCAATCCCCCTCCTGATGAGGTGGTAATTTAGTCGCTTGCATCTTGGAAAACTCGAGCACCAGATCATGGTATTTGGGGGAATGCGCACAGTGGGAGTACCGTCTGGACTTTCCACCGTGGTCGTACCAACGGAAACACCTAGACACCTACCCGGACACTCACATGACCACCCCGTAAGAACCCTCTGCGGCCATGAGAAATTGGGGTTGTGAAGGGCTAACCACGGAATACCTAAGACTACAGAGTAAGCAGGAGACTCAATAATCAAAAAAGTGATCTGCTCAACATGCGTCTCCTGTGTAATCATGGTGACTGGTACAGTAACCTCCTTAACCAACCCGGACACTAATGGTCGACTATCAAGTGCTCTGATGGGGAGTGGAATGGATAGGGGAACCAATGAAATGCCTTGAGCGTGCAAAAGCCCTGTCCAAAAAGGTCCCAGCTGCGCCTGAATCGACTAGCGCCTTACACTGGGAGACTACCAGGTTATCGGGAAAGGAGATAGATAAGGTACAGTGCGTCGCGAAGGGCTCTGAACAAGTTTGGGTGTTCGTTACCTGGGGTGATGTGTGAGTACCCTGCCTACCGCCTCCAGACCCAAAGGAACGTTGACTGCGACGTGAGGTGGATTGTCCCTTCGTGCCACCAGAGTGGCTCTGTCGCTGTCCTCCTGCGCTCTTTCGACTGGTGGCTCCCCCCAGCTCCATCTGCTCGGGGTCAGAGTCGTCCAGAGTGGAACGGGCAGACCCCTACCAGGACGTCCTCTTGTTGCTAGCAGATTGTCCAGCCGGATGGCCATTTCCACCAGTTGGGAGAACGATAGCATGGCATCCCGGCAGGCTAGCTCCCGTCGGATGTCCTCCATTAGGTAGCACCGGAAATGGTCGATCAGGGCCCGCTCGTTCCACCCAAGCTGGCCAGCATCAAGGAATGCTCCTGGACCCTTGCCACAACTCCAGGCATGCGGTCTTCTCCTGCTGACTCCATTTGTAGTAGAAATATTTGACTCAACTGTAGTCAACTCAAAAATATCTCTCAAGAAACTGGAGCTTGTGAATCCAAGAATTAGACTTTATTGCATAATAAAGCCGAGCTTGCTCCATGGAGCAACTGTCTCTCTCTGGCTCAGAAATCTCTTTTATACACACACAAATGCACAGTCATGTTTACATAGCATACAAAGCTACTCCCCTTAAGATAACTGATTAACATCTTTAACTGCCACGCCACTATTATCTTTCAAAGTCCAACAACACATGTTGTTTAACTCCAAAAGACCATGGGTGCTTTTCCATATGGCCTCTTCCCCTTATCTCATTATATTGGTGGCGTGGCTCAGACACTTAAAAAAATAAAATACATACATTCATTAAAGCATGTTTACACATTGTATTGACTATATTCCTTATTTAAACATGCATCTGGATTATAAAATGTCAATCATGTTTATTCTAGTTTATTTTTGGCATCTCCCTACATTTGCCTTAATGATACATAAAATATTCCTATATAATCCCCCCTTTGGGACATTCCAACAATGTCCCAAATAATACAAAGATTAATTTTAAAATGAATGTAAGCATGCACATTTACTTATTCTTAGCCTCGCCATATGTGGTTTCATTTTACACGCATATATTTAAACCAATATATCTTCCTCATTACTTGACCCATCCTGATGAGGACCCATAGCCCAGTCAGGTATTGGATACAAGTCTGCAAGGTTTTCCTCTATATTAACCTCCAAGTTTTCCTGTTGGGCTTTGTAACCATGGCAGGCCCATCCACCCCCAGGAACAACTCCATACAGACATTCAGGATTCCCAAATGGACAGTCCATTGGTCCTCCTTTAACATTACAAGATTTCCCATATTCATTAACATACTGTCCTGGAGCTCCCTGAACTGGGTGTATTTCTTTGGCTGAACTAGTAACAATTGTTTGTACAGTCATTTGTTTTACTGTGGTTTGAATCAAAAGTGATTTTAACAGAGGTAGTATACAACAAAACACTACTCCCATTACTACAAGTGATATTCCTATCATTATTGCCATTTTTGTAAACATTGCACCCCGTTTTCCCAAAGTTAATTCCACCCAGTCCCAAACATGAGCATCATACCCAGCATTATCCTTAACCTCTTTTCGTAGTCCTTTGAGTTTAGTCATTGCTTCAGTGAAAGAACCATCCGGGGCAGTATTATTGGGGATAAAAGTACAACATTCATCTCCAAACATAACACAAACTCCACCTTTTTCCGCTAATAGCCAGTTTAGAGCCTGCCTATTCTGCCATGCCATTATACTGGTAGCCTGTACTTGCTCTCCTAAAGCTGATAATGCAGAGTCTGTGTAATTAATAAACCTTTGTTGATTATAATAAATATAATTGATCCATTCTAGGTTTTTGTTGGTTGAAATCCAGACAAATATTGATTCAAATCCTGCTTTAATTTCATCTCTTGCCTTATATTCATTTGGAATTCCTCTGGGTTGACCTATTGCATCCAAATATACATTGGGGTCATGTTCATATGATCTTTTTACCCTTTTATTATTATTCTGTGCATCCCTATTTGTCGTTTGGTCTACCTCCCACTCTGATATAACCACCTCCTGAAGCATTTGTACTCTAGCACATACTCCCTTCCATCCTTTAGGCAAAGTAGCTCTAATCTTTTGTTCTCCACATACCCAAAAGAAACCGTTTGATCCTCATGAGGAGAAATCAATGGCATTGCCAGTGTTTGCTTCTCACATTCCCCAGGGTCACCCGGCCCTCCATTTGTAGCTATTACCCCAGTACTTGATCCTGCTGCCTGATAAACTGCTCTGTGGGGGGTATCTGCATTCCAGGACATATCATTATTTAGGTGCCATGTGATCTCACACTTTCCCTTAAATTCGCAAATCGTGCTCCCCATCTGTTTTATTGTAGCATTCATCATTTTGATTATAGTTTATACTGTATTTTTCCGGTGCCTGCATTTTTCATTTTTATTTTTTCATTTTTCTAATGATAGGGATTTCCCAAAAATGATAAATATTTTGCAGGACAGTAGGGCCTTTCTCCTCTTTTAAGATGACAGTAGCTCCGTTTAAAGTTAGCACAGTCCTTGTAACTGTGTGGATTTGGTATTACCATCAATTATTTTAATGGAGAAGGAGCACATACTAAACAATTCGTTTTTCTATTAATTATTTTAGCTGAATATTGTGCCCATTTGTACCAATCATTTTGCATGGCTCCATCCCATAGCCTTTCTATTTTTGTTGATGCTATCATTACTTTCGTTGTTACTGTTGGGGCTGAGGTAGAGTGTCTATTTTCTTGGTTTTCCCAATTAGTTAAAGAATCCCATACATAAAAATAAAAAAACATTTGTTCCTATTATTTCTAATCCTGTCTTTGTTGGTTCAACTGCTATAGTAATTAGTGGTCCTTGGGTAGTGGTCATAGTTACATTAACTATTTCAGGTTCTTCTTCCTGTCTAGATTGGTGTTTGGAAATAGGATCAATATCCATTGTTATTATACTATTCCTGTTAAGCTATGGTTAAACCCAGCACTCAGAGAAACAAAACACGACTAAGGGAGTGGAAGAAACAAAAATTATTTTAATAAAAGTTCAATTTGTCTTAGTCCAAAAACAACTGAAGAAAAGGAACAGAGTGGGCTAGTCGGCTCCGGAGGAAGGAGAGGCTGAGGCAGGCAGGCAGGCAGGCAGGCAGGCAGGTTGGGAGGTATGTCTGAACTGAAGACAAAACAAACGACAGGTTAAGGAGAGTAAAGAGCCAGGCTGAAGACAAAGACAATTTAACTCTACTGGTGAGCCAAGTTACCGCTCTAGTAAGAACAACGATCTGGCGCCGGTGGAGAGCCATGCCCAGGAATTAGTTGTGCAGGTTGATGAGAGAATAGGATGCAGCTGCGTAGGCAGGAATCACTGGAAACAACCCGCAGCTGCACAGGAGAGGCAGATCCTGAGCACGCCCCCCGATCCACTCCAGACACACACCGGCAGACGCACCAACATAATGGGGACAAACACCCATACAGATACAACAGACAAAGAGGGGACAAAACAAGGAGGAAAGGAAACAGAAAAGGGAGAGACAAGCTGCCCACATAACAATTCCCTTCTAACCCTTTAACACTAACTATTTCCAATATGTACTTTGCATTATTTTCTTGAGTCAATTCCTTAAAGGTAATTTCCCAACTAGTGTCTCCTTTGTTAACTTCTATTTGGCAACCATATTCATCCCAGATTGCTTCTCCTCTTGTTTGATGATTAGCCCACCCACAAAGTGATTTTTTTGGCAGAGGTTTTATCCTTTGTATTGAAAAGGATTTTTGAGTTTCCATAGCTGTCAGTACTTGGGCTGGAATAGCAATACTGGTTCGAGCTATTTCCAAAGGTACATGCTTTTTTATTCTATTCCTTATTTTAGCTTCAGGAACCAATTTCTTAAGTACTGACGAAATCATGAGATGATTGGCTTGTTTTATATCCATTATTTTTCCATGTCCATTCCCTTTTATCTCAACTTCTACACAAAGATTTTTTAGGCATTTTATTCTAAACATTGCATATCCTTCAATCTGACATTTCCCCAATCTAGGCCATCCTGTACAATACTTGTTCTTTATTTACAACAACAATTCTTCCTGGCTCAGTAAGACTATCTCTAGAATATTGTATAGTTGTAGGCAGACTCACCACCATCTCTCCTAGGTTAACTGCTATTACCGTTAGAGCAATTCCACAGTTCTTAAATTGTCGGAGATCATGTGAGGGCAGAGAAGTCAATTGTGGGAAAGTCCCTTTCCTCAACAGCAGAGGAGTCTCTTCCTTCAATGGTAGAAATATTGCTTCCTCCTCCTTCTCCTGTTGTCCCTCCATTCCCTGGGTGTCTGCTTGTGTTTGGGGGATCTGCCATGGCAGGTATCCTATCAGCAGTATCCCCCACATCATCAGGCCCCACCTCCCGACTCTCCGGATTTTCAGGTGGGAGTGCCTGTTGTCCTTCGATGTTGGCACTTGGACTCGTGCATGCTTCTTCTTCTTGGACTCCATCTGGTGCCTCGACATCCTCCTCTTCCCCATGGCTCGCCGATGGCAGACCGGTTCTCTTCGGGACCCTGGTGCAGTGGTTTAGATGGTACCACGTCGTGCTTCCTTCCACCTGTACTGCTGTGGGCGTCGCTCGGATCACCGTACATGGTCCTTCTCTCCTGGGCTCGTTCCACTTCCTGCGAAACACTTGGATGTAGACTCGATCTCCTGGAATCACCGGCCCTGGCTCCTCTGGTCCAGGTTCCGGTTCTCGCCCTTTTTCCTGGAGATAGATAACTTTATGTATAGCAGTTAGTTGTCTTACATATGCTTTAAGTTCCATCTCTAATTGTTCCAATGAGGGTCCTTTGTAGGGCCCTCTTAGACCTGGCACTGGCATGGGTCGACCCGTAAGCATTTCATACGGGGTTAGATGCGTATTTCTGTTAGTTTGCATGCGATAACTCATCAACGCTAGTGGTGCATCCACCCAATTGAGCTTTGCACTAGCACATATTTTATTCAGTTTAGCCTTGAGGGTGCCATTAATTCTCTCAACCATCCCCTGAGATTGCGGCCGATACACACGCCCTAGTCTTTGCTTAATCCTTAGCTGCTGTAATACTTGCTTCACTGTTTTCTGAATAAACGCTGATCCATTGTCTGAACTGATTTCTATTGGTATTCCAAATCTGGGTATTACTTCTCTGGTTAGAAATTTGATTACTGTTCCTGATCCTAGATCTGCTGAGGGTACCGCTTCTACCCATCTACTGAATCTATCTATAATCACTAGCATGTACCTTTTGCCATTCAACTTTTTTATCTACATAGTCCATGACTAAGTGTCGAAATGGTCCTTCAGGAACTGGTATGTGCCCTATAGGCATTTTTATTCCTTTCCTTACATTGTTTTGTGCACACACCTCACATCTTGCTAATGCCTCATCTATTGTTGCCTGTAGGTATGGAGACCAGTATCCTTGTTTTTTAATTTTCCTTACTATTTTCCCCCTTGCGCAATGGTCAAAACCATGCGCATCAGTTATCAGTAAGTTGAGCAACACAATGGGTGCTACTATGGTTCCTTCATGAGACCTCCATAATCCCTTCACAACTTTGGTGGTCCCTCTTTGGTGCCACATTGTCTGTTCATAAGGTCCTACTCTTTCCAGCATTCTTATTATATCATCTGGCTGTGGTATGGATTCAATAATGACCATTGGTGCTGTTAACACTGGGACGGCATCTAGATGCCTTCTTTGCAGCTTCATCAGCTGCATTGTTTCCTTTGGTTATAAATCCCTTTCCTTTCCTATGCGCCTGACATTTCACTATCGCCAATTTAGTGGGATACATTAACGCCATCATTAATTCCACAATCTGCTCGTGGTGTTGTATGAGTGTACCATCGCTTTTCTTGAACCCTCGCTGCTTCCAGACTGCCCTCAAATAGATGACACACCCCATGTGCATATGCTGAATCAGTATAGATATTAACAGTTTTTCGTTTTCCTTGGATGCAAGCTACAGTGAGTGCTTTTAGTTCAGCCAACTGGGCTGAGCATGGTTGTGGACAGTATTCTGCTATCACCTCTTTGAAATGTTCTCCTTGTTTTTGCACTACTGCATAGCCTGCATGATTTCCCACATGATCATTATAACAGGATCCATCAACAAAATACTCTTCTATGCACTCTTCCCCCAGGCTGGACAACGGGGTTGACTCTAAGTCTGGACTTAGTCGAGTAAATGTCAATGAATCTGCTACACAGTCATGTGCTTGCCCCTCAAACTCTAAGGGGATTCTTTCAGCTGGGTTTACTGTACTACATCGTTTAATGGAAACATCTGGATAGGTCAATAGAGTCATGTATTCCAAAGTTCTAGCATTGGTAAGGACAAACTTCCCTTGTTCTATTAGTTCCACTATTTTATGGTGTGTATATATTATTAACAGGTATCCCATAGTAATTGTGGACGCTTTGTCATATGCATATATAGGTTGTTTTCGTCTTCCACTGCATGTCTCTTGCATAAGTACCGCTGTTGCATACCTATCACATCTATTTGCCACATACAACAAGAATGGTTTTGTGTAATCTGGGGCTGATAGAGCCGGAGCTAGACCTTGATAACAGGGTGGATATCCCTGGGCAACAGAATCTAGTTTAGAACTATAATACGCAATAGGTTGTTTTCGTCTTCCACTGCATGTCTCTTGCATAAGTACCGCTGTTGCATACCTATCACATCTATTTGCCACATACAACAAGAATGGTTTTGTGTAATCTGGGGCTGATAGAGCCGGAGCTGACTGTATTTCCTTCTATATTGTTTCGAACGAGGTCAATGCGTCACTGTTCCATTCCAGGCTTGCTCTAAGGTCTAGTTGTCCTGCTTCTTTCATGATTTCTCGCAGAGGAGCAGTTTTAACCGCATACTCCTCTATCCAGTCTGAGCTGAATCCAGTTATCCCTAAGAACGTCATCATCTGAGCAACTGTTTGAGGAAGTGGTGCCTTGCTGATTCCTTCCAATTGTCCTGGTGCTATCGCCTTTGTTCCATGTGCAATTGTTCTTCCTAGATATTCAACTTGAGATTGACAGTACTGAAGTTTATTTTTTGACACCTTGTGTCCTCCTTCTGCCAGTCACTTTAAAACCTTCATAGAATCAGCATGGCATTGTTCTAAGGAGGTAGCGCAGATCAACAGATCATCCACGTACTGGATCAATGTTCCTTCAAGTAATATATCTTCTAGATCTATTCTTAACACCTGATTGAACACATGAGGAGAATGCTTAAATCCCTGTGGAGTCTGAGTATATGTATGTTGTTTACCTTTGTAGGTAAATGCAAACAAGTGTCTGCACTCTTCTGCCAGTGGCACACTAAAAAATGCTCCACATAGGTCAATCACTGTGAAGTACTTTGCTTCTGGGGGAACATTGGTGAGTAGCATATGAGGGTTTGGAACATCAGCAGGCCAATCTTGTACTATGTCATTTATGGCCCTTAAGTCATGTACCAGCCTCCACGTTTTCCCATCTGCTTTAAGGACTGTCAACAAAGCTGTATTACAACAACTTTGTGTTTCCATCAGTACTCCTGCTTTTATCAGTCCTTCAATTGTGCCACTGATGCCCTCTTCTGCTTCAGGTTTCATATGGTATTGAGCCCTCCAAGGGGGCTTAACATCTGGCTTTGTTTTGACAAACACAGGACTTGCCGATTTTACCAATCCAACATCTGTATCATGTTGTGACCATACCTCCTGAGGTATGTTTTTCTCCATTTCCTGTTTTTGCTTGTCCTCAAATTCTGTGATTTCCGCAGCTGTGTTAGCTGTTGGGATGTAACTTCCACTTCCCTGGGGTCCCCAGTCATTATTGTAGTATGGTGTATCTTGATTAAGGCTTTATCTTTCGAGTGATAAATCAGTGGATTTTCTGTTTTGTTCCATTGAATTGTTTTTGCTCGCTTCATTATGGTGCCCAAATCCTTGGCCTCCATTCCCTTGTTCACCAGCAAGGTAATGTGTGGGGCAGCTTCAGAAACATTATACCATTTTGCCACAAAGTCTAAGCCATCCATGTCCGTCACCTCCATTGCTGCTCCTTGTTTTCCTATAATTATGTACTGAGACATTATAGGTACTGATTTCCCATTTGTATTTAACAACCACAGTTGCTCTAAAAGATCATCACGATAGGGATCATATTGCATGATGCAGTGAAATTCTGACTTTCCTCTTTCTGCTTCTGGTATCTGAGCCTGAATAAACCTACCTCATTTCTTTACTACCCTATCTACCTCTGTCTCAATATCCCCTAACCAATAGACATTTGCTGTATCCTGTTTCATTACCATTTGTAAGTTTAACCCTGCCCTGTCTATAATTACCCCTTCAGAGGAACATCGAATTTGTATACCCATTTTGCATAGGGCATCTCTTCCCAATAGATTGACAGGGGTGTGTTCTGATACAAGTATAGGGAGGGTTGCGGATTTGTCATCCGCTGTCAGGCGAACTGGAGCTGTCATTGGAATTAAATGCGTTTGTCCCGAGAATCCTATAGTTTTGGCATATTTGCCAGACATGGGGAGGTGAGAGGCATAATTTGGACTTACACAAGTGTAAGAGGCTCCAGTGTCAACCATCATGGGTGTGCCTCTGTTCTCTATTTGAACCTGCAGCATAGGTTCTTGATCAGCTCGTGTAGTTAGTACTGTAAACTGACCATCCCCGGTAGGATTCTCTGGGCACCCCTAATACCCCTGATTGGGCCCTGCCCATGGATTCACAGGACCTTGGATTTGTTGCTGATTTTGTTGCCAGCCATCAGGTTGCTTCCAATTATTTTGTTTTTTGTTCCCCTGTTGTTGTTGGTATGCCCTTGCTGCTGGCATCCCCAGCAAATTAAAGGTTGCCCTTGTGTGCCCCGATTTCCTCCTTTTTGATTATTTTGCTGAAATGTTTGTTGTTTATTGTTATTATTCCATTGCCGGGGTTGTTGTGCATACACATTCACTACTGGTACTGTGGGTTGTACTTGGGCCTGTGGCGCGGGAGGCAGATATGGCCCTCCTGGAGTGACTGCAGCCATTATTCCTGTTTCATTTGCAGGTGCTGTTACTGGGGCCTGGATTTTCTTCTTCCCTCTGTTTGTCAGTTCTTCCAATTGGAGTTGAGTCAGTTTCCTCTGAATGTCTCTCCCCTGCTCCATAAGTCTCTGTTCATCCTTTCTGTGTTTTTCTACTGCATGTATCACATGGTCACATAATTATTTGTCTGTCTTTGAGGTTAGTCCCACCACATCCTCCAGCCTGCTTCTCACTGATTGGGGCATTGCCTCTATTATGGAGTTTCGGAATAGAGTTGTCATCAGTGGGTCCCCTTCTGGATCTCGTTCTGTTTCCAGTCTCCATCGTTTCATCTGTTCATGTAGATAGGCAGCTGGATTCTCAGTTTCTGCCAGTGTCCCCCCTTTCAGTGACTTGGGGTCAATTCTCGCCGGGTATTCCAGTCTTAGTGCTTGCCAGACTTCGGAGCGGTGTGAATCAAAGTCCATCCCATCTCCTTGTGGGTCACTCACTTCTCTACTCAGGTCACTGTTCCCCAGTATATCCTCCATTTTTGCCTTTCCAACCACCCTTGCCAAAAGTGCCTTCAGATCCCCCACAGCCAGCAGTTTCCCCATGGTTTGTTGCTCAAAAATCCTAATCCATTTTCCCGCCCCATCATGCAAATCTGGCAGACGGGCAACTAATCCTTCCAGGTCCTGTGATCCCCACGGAACATAGTGAGCCTGGGTACCTTTTATTAGAATTGGATATTGTCCCTTGTATTTTTCAGGTCTTCTCAATGTTCTCCTATTGCGCAATCTTTCTTCCCTTACGTCTTGATTGCAATCTCCCCATATTTCAGCTGCTGCTCCTTCTTCCTCCTCTAGCTCTCTGCCTGTATGCTGTCTTACCTCACTTTGCTCCCTCTCTTTTTCTTCCTTTTCTCTCAACATTCGCCTCATACTGTCCATTTCTCTCTCTATTAGTTCGTTTGTTGCTTCAATATCTGCCATTTCTTCATCTGAGAGTTCTCCATCATCTCTCTTCGTCATTTTCATTCTTCCCAATGCTTCCCTCAGCTCTCCATAGCAGTCCAATCTATTTGGCTTGATTTCTGCCCTTCGCTTGATTCCTTCTGTTTTCTTTGAGTCTTTTTCTATCCTTTGGGAGGATGTAAACAAAGGTCTTTCTTCTTCCATTTCTATTTCTCCTTTTATTGATATTACTCCGGACACCTGGGGATATTGTCCACCAACATATGGTGGGGGTCCCACAGACCAATCTGCTTTCTTTCCTTTTGTTTATTTTCTCATAATCTTTTTTCAACATGTTTCTGGCTTCTTGCATGTTCTTTAGCAATCCTTCTCCTTCCATTTTGAACATGTTGGGTACTTATTTTTCTCTTTCTTTTTTTGCGCTTCTCTTCTTTCCTGTGTTTTTTGCTTTATGGTTCTTTATCAGTGTTTCCATTTCCTCACACGCCGAGACATCAAATGATCCTCCTTCTGGCCATTTGGTGCCCATTTTCCTGCTGCGTTTCTCCCATTTTTCAGATGTTTTCGCTATTTCTTCCTTGCCTAAGGGATACCTAGCACTCAGTATTTCTACCGCCGTTTTATTCATATTTATGGCCTATATTTTTTTACTTCTTTTTAAATATATTTTAGTATTCTTTATATTTATTTATTTTTTATATTAGTATTTGCTTTTATTGTTAAACTATTTGTGCTTCTTTGATTTATTGTTTGGTTAGAACTTATTTATTATTAATGGGCATTTGACAGTCTCTTTATATCATAATAATATTTCCTGATGTCCACTTTTCCTTTGTGTGGACACCTCATGAATCTTACCCTTGCTAGTGTTTTATCTTAGCTTTAAATCACTCAGCTATATGTGTGTTCCTACCCCTACGAGCATCCACACACCATTCACTCTTTCTCTCCTGGTGTGAGACCGGGTGCGTCCTTCCTACCAGGTTACACTTAAGTAGCGGTCCAGAAAAGGCGCGTCAACCTTTCCCCACCAAGGACAGAGATTTTCACACTCACTTGCACTCTCACTCTTTCACGCACTTGTCTAAGTTACCTGTAAACTTAACCCCTTCTTGATACACATCATCGACATAAGAAAACAGTTTTAAACAGGATTTCTATTTATCTAGCCCCCTAGGTGATACACTTCCTCGACACACCTGGACTTCTACTACACTTTCCTAAGCGACCTGTAAGTTCTGCTCTCTTTCTCTGATTCACTTCCTCGACACAGAGAAAAAGCTATATTTGTACAGGATTTCGCATACCTAAGCAGTCCTAAAAAACGATTCACTTCCTCGACATGTTTTAAAGCGGTATTCGCAGGACTTTGTAACATGTTATTATCTGATCGCTCAACCAGATGGACAGCCGCCCGTGCCAAAATGACCCAGACAGTGATCAGGAAAATCAATCAAATGAATCGACCGAATCGAACAGACCCTTCAGATGAGCAACCGAGTGACCCTGACGATTGAACGCACGAATTGAGCAATCGATTCAAACAAATCGATCAGACTGTCCAGATTAGCAACCTGAATGAGACAGATTAATCATCCAACTTGACCACAACCAATCAAATCACAATGGATTAAACAGAATTACCAGCAGGACGAACAATTGAATCAAATGTTTTGAAGAAACGGTTCAGACGAACATCCGAGTGTCATCGACGAGTACAAGACGCATCAAACCATCGGTTTAGTCAAACAGATGCATTCATACTGACCAAATGATCAACTCAAACGAGACAGATGACCCACCCCACTCAACCACAATGACTGACTCACACCAACCCAAGCAGACCATCCACCTACCGAGCAAATCTACTTATACTATTTTCTACTTATTGCAACCCTCAAGGCTTTTCATCATTTAGCATTTATTTTAAATCCAAAAGCTCCCAGTCTCTAATTCTCTGGTTCTTAAATTTGGAGAGACCTACTTGGTATTTCTGCAGCTGATGCCGAGCCCCGGATCGAACCACACAAACGTTATACTATATAAGTAAGAACGTGGCTTACCTTTTAAAAGCGGCCGCTTTTGTTTGTATGGTCCATCCAAGCCGTTTCACAACTGCAGATGTATACCGTCTCTGATCCCTGTTTTTCAACTCCTGGCAAGCTCGCCAATTATGTAGTAGAAATATTTGACTCAACTGTAGTCAACTCAAAAATATCTCTCAAGAAACTGGAGCTTGTGAATCCAAGAATTAGACTTTATTGCATAATAAAGCCGAGCTTGCTCCATGGAGCAACTGTCTCTCTCTGGCTCAGAAATCTCTTTTATACACACACAAATGCACAGTCATGTTTACATAGCATACAAAGCTACTCCCCTTAAGATAACTGATTAACATCTTTAACTGCCACGCCACTATTATCTTTCAAAGTCCAACAACACATGTTGTTTACTCCAAAAGACCATGGGCGCTTTTCCATATGGCCTCTTCCCCTTATCTCATTATATTGGTGGCGTGGCTCAGACACTTAAAAAAATAAAATACATACATTCATTAAAGCATGTTTACACATTGTATTGACTATATTCCTTATTTAAACATGCATCTGGATTATAAAATGTCAATCATGTTTATTCTAGTTTACCTTTGGCATCTCCCTACATTTGCCTTAATGATACATAAAATATTCCTATACATTCAGTGGCTGAGTGATTCTGTGACGAGGTGTGAATGAATGAATCAGGGGCAGGAGGTAAAACAAAGTCCAGAGTTTATCCCATTTACATAAATAAAACGCACCCAGCGTCAAAACGAAACTATCACAAGGGAAATATTCCACCTTGGCAATATCAAATGGAAGAGTAGCTCAACCGAGCTACTCGATCTCACAATGAAACAATCACTCACAAAGACAAGGGGAACAGAGGGAACACTTATACACATACTAATTAGGGGAATGAGCACCAGGTGTGTGTGATTGACAAGACAAGACATGACAAGTGGAGTGATGTGAATGGGATCGGCAGTAGCTAGTAAGCCGGTGACAACGAACGCCGAAACCTGCCCGAACAAGGAGGGGAGGCAGCCTCGGCGGAAGTCATGACAGGTTCCAACCGCCGTGGCTTTGTGAAACGCGTGTGGGTGAATGGATGATCTCCGCATGTGTATTTCCCACCATGAAGCATGGAGGAGGAGGTGTTATGGTGTGGGGGTGCTCTGCTGGTGACACTGTCTGTGATTTATTTAGAATTCAAGGCACACTTAACCAGCATGGCTACCACATCATTATGCAGTGATACGCCATCCCATCTGGTTTGGGCTTAGTGGGACTATCATTTGTTTTTTTAAAATTCAAAATGACAATGACCCAACACACCTCCAGGCTGTGTAAGGGCTATTTTACCAAGAAGGAAAGTGATCAGAGTCCTGCATCAGATAACCTGGCCTCCACAATCACCCGATCTCAACCCAATTGAGATGGTTTGGGATGAGTCGGACCGCAGAGTGAAGTAAAAACAGCCAACAAGTGCTCAGCATATGTGGGAACAACTTCAAGACTGTTGGAAAATCATTCCAGGTGAAGCTGGTTGAGAGAATCCCAAGAGTTTGCAAAGCTGTCATCAAGGGAAAGGGTGGCTATTTGAAGAATCTCAAATATAAAATATATTTTGATTTGTTTAACAATTGTTTGGTTACTAGATGATTCCATATGTGTTATTTAATAGTTTTTTATGTCTTCAATTTTATTCTACAATGTACAAAATAGTAAAAAATAATGAGTAGGTGTGTCCAAACTTTTGACTGGTACTATATATATTTAAAGGTGCAACATTTCATACAGACCCAAATAATCATTACTCATTATCTTTTGCTCAAACAAAACATAAGCAAACACATATCACAAACCTATAGCCTATTAACAGAATATTCCAAGGCTAGCACAACAAGGGTGAAAGAGAAATGAGAGAGGGATCTTGGGACCCAGATCCCAGAAGATCAATGGATTGAAATGAATGAGCAATCCCAGCGAGTTTACATTAATATGAGATACAATATTTGTCAGTACAAATTAATTTATAGAGCACTTTAGAGCATATTAATTTCTATCACCTGAAAGAATGAGCCTCTTTAAAAAAAGACTAATCTCCACACTACCCTCGCTGTAAAACAGAGACTGGAACACCGTTACTCATGACATGGGCCTGCCCTAAACTTGAACAATGGTGGCTGGAGATTAAAAGTATTTTATACAAGGTCCTTCATAGGGAAGTACATTTAACTCCCATGATGACAATCCTTGGGTATCTGTCCAATCTACAACTCACTTCTCAGAGTATTAAGAATTTCTTTAGCTAAGCTATGACTGCGGCAAAAATATATATCACTTGGGATCCCTGATTAGAATACATAGAGTCATTATAGACATTCAATTATAGATACAGTATGTGTGTAGTATGTGATCTGAGGTAACATCTGGAATTGTGTATGCAGGGGTTATTTTCTGGTAGAGTACAGTGGCGATTTTACAGTTGAAGTCGGAAGTTTACGTACACCTTAGGCAAATACATTTAAACTCAGCTTTTCACAATTCCTGACATTTAATCCTAGTAAAAATTCTCTGTCTTAGGTCAGTTAGGATCACCACTTTATTTTAATAATGTGAAATGTCAGCTTTTATTTCTTTCATCACATTTCCAGTGGGTCAGAAGTTTGATTTTCCCATGATGTCAAGCAAAGAGGGACTGAGTATGAAAGCAGGCCTTGAAATACATCCACAGGTACACCTCCAATTGGCTCAAATGATGTCAATTAGCCTATCAGAAGCTTCTAAAGCCATGACATAATTTTCTGGAATTTTCCAAGCTGTTTCAAGGCACAGTCAACTTAGTGTATGTAAACTTCTGACCCACTGTAATTGTGATACAGTGAATTATAAGTGAAATAATCTGTCTGTAAACATTTGTTGAAAAAATTACTTGTGTCATGCACAAAGTAGATGTCCTAACTGACTTGCCAAAACTATAGTTTGTTAACAAGAAATGTGTGGAGTGGTTGAACAACGAGTTTTAATGACTCCAACTTGAGTGTATGTAAACTTCCGACTTCAACTGTATGTAGATCTTGGTGGGGCAAACTCTCCAAAATGTTTTTAGATGCATGCCAGCACTACACAACACAACACTAAACAACACATTCATTGCACTACAACAGTGACAAACGGTGCCCACAAGCTGTTAGTGCCTACATAAAGCTATCCCAACAGCATAGCTTTCTTTTCAGCACCATGGAGTGAATCCTTACCACTGCTACACCTGGCTATCAGCGGAGCCTTGTCTGGCAGTGAAACAGTTCATTCAGCCTTATTTACTGCCTTTAAAAAAAAACATGGCTGATATGGCTGACTTCTTTAAATACATGTGGTTTCTACTGACAATTGAGATGTACAAACTATGGCATAACGGGATGACGAGCAGATAAGAGGCAATCTCTAATTTTTATTAAGACATTTATGAGCGAGCTAGGACGGACGTAGTCAATATAACTATTTCTTAAGCACTTTTGAAATGTACAGCGACAGAATTCAGAATATGGGCCGTTCTTACAGTATTCACCCTGTACACCAAGTCAGAACCGTAGGATAAATAAAGGGGGCATGTAAGCAGATAATGAAAGCTCTTACAATATTCAACGATTACATTTCTCTAAAAAAGGCTATAGGCTACATGTGCTCCACCAAGTCAGAACAGTAGGCTAAGTTATGAGGGGAAAAGGGACCAAATTATTAGGGTGAGGCACATGGGCTATTAACAGCTTACTACACAACATACACTTAGTATTACTTTCTTAGCTATAGTATACATATCTCCCTGGCATATTACAGAATTTATGCAGCAGCATAAAATACATTTTTGGACACACCTTGTTGTGCTGTACTCACTTGAACAGGAAGGTGGCGCGGCGGACCTTGTGGGCAAATTTTGTCATCAAACCTTGTCATCAAAGTCTGGCATTCTCTGGATTTATGGTGCTTTCAAGACAACTGAAAACTTGAAAAAAACAAGGTTGAATAATGACATCAGTGATCTTCAGGTCGGAGCTCTAGAAAGAGGCATGAGTTCCCGACTTGGAATTCCGAGGTGGATGACCGTTCAAAACGTATTTTCCCAGTCGGAGCTTGTTCTTTTCTGAGTTTCCAGTTGTCTTGATCTCAGTGAATTCTGAGATTTCCCAGTTCCGAGTTTCCAGTGGTTTTGAACGCGGCAGATGTCATGCTGGATTGACAGCATGGCTAATTTATTCAACCATTTCTGGCCCATGGCATGTGAATGTTTGTCCTTTTAAGCTTGGAAAAGAGACCCTTAAATCCAGACTTGGACCACACACCCACTCCACTGAATAGCAGGCTAGTAATTCCTTTGCAACGCTTGCAGTTAGCCACTTATTCCTCCCAAACCACTCACTGTTGAATTTGCAATTTCCAACTTGTTGTGTAATGTTTATGGCCGATGAGCACCGTTACGTTTTATGCATAATTTCTCTTCATGACAAGGATTGAAAAGGATTTGCCAGTAGATTGTCGACGTGATTCATGATGATGACTGCTTGTCTAGATTACTAGCTAAGATTTTGAAAGTATGATGTTGACATGATCAGTCCAATCAAAGCTACGGTAGATATAACGTGATTTGACGTCATTTTATCTCTGGCCAATGACCTTGAGCCTTCTTGGATGGGCACTTCTAATGTAACTCTATGGCAGCACCCAAGGGGCTTGCATTTTCAAGCTCTCCCCGTAGATTTTGCAGTGACGTAGCGTTACAATGAGTGACAGAACACTGAGCCAATCACAGCGCAACTAGAGAATATTACCAACCCCTACTCTCCGTATTTTCCGCTGACTGCCCCACCACCACAGAAAGCACTGAGCTAGGCTGAAACACCTACATTTTGGAGCTGCCTTACTCAAGAAAGCAAAAAAGAGGCCATGTTTGTATGCTGCTTTATTAACTCAATATTTTTTTTTATTTTACATTTTTTGCAAACTGATATGTGACACGTATTAGCTAAACAGGTGGCGATCAAAACAGTTGGGGCTCTCCCCCACCTGCCCTGAATGACGGGTCGCCACTGGTACAGTATCTATATGCTGTATGTTTTTTGTTTTGTTTTTGTCTCGTTGCTTGTTTTGATTGTTGTGTTGGCAATGTGAAAAACAATTAACACAATTTTCCAAAATACTTATGTCGGGGTTGAATAGGTTGATGTGTGATGTCACTTCCTGCTAAGCCAGTCAGTGGTAAGCAACCTCCTCCTGACAGACCATTAAGTTGACCAGTGAATAGCGACTCAAATCAATCACAATTGACTCACAGCTCACTCGTTGGAAAGCTACTTTGATGTTCCAATATTGAAGGTTGAATTTTTCGCAGAAACCGTACAAGTTGTGTTATATATATATATATATATATATATATATATATATATATATATATATATATATATATATATGTATATATATATATATATATATATATATACTGTATATATATATATGTATTGCTTGGGAATACTTTGGAACCAATTTCCAAAATTAAAATCACTTGGAGTGTCACGTTGACCGCCGAGGCTGCTCCTCCTCCTTGCTCGGGCAGGCTTCGGCGTTCGTCGTCCCCAGAGTACTAGCTACTACCGCTTGATGTTTTCGATGTTTGTTTGGTTATGTCTAGTTGGTGCAACTGTCTCGTATTCTGTCTTGATTATGTCTCCTATAAGTTCCCCTTTGTTAGGTTTGCATTTTGTGTGTTATTGTCTGCCTGTCTAGCATGTTTAGGTTCTGTGTCCTTGGCCTTAGTGGGTATTTTACGCACTCGCGTATTTGTTACACCTCTTGTGTTTTTGGGAGGCTGTTATTTTTATGTGTACCTTATGAAGTATTGAGTAAAAGTCGTCTTGACTATTCTTCTGTGTCCTGCGCTTGACTCCACCACCGCATCCACATCAGAATCCTGACAAAATAACACACCCTTATGGAGTCAGCAGGAGCAGCAGCGGCGGTGACCGAGTCACTGGAGGAGCGGGTCAGCAGCCAGAACGCCATGATCCAGCAACTCGGCGCCGCCATGCAAGAGGTTATGAACACCCTGCGCCGATTGGAGAGAGGAGGCTTGCCCACACCTCCTCCTACCGTACCACCACCATCGGCCAGCCCTATCATACCAGCTCCGGAGTCCAATGGGATTCGGCTCTCGCTCCCAAGGGCATATGATGGCACCGCAGCCGGGTGTCAGGAGTTCCTCCTTCAGGTGGAGCTCTACCTGGCAACCATACACCCGGCGCCCTCGGGATACGAGAGCGTTTCTGCCCTCATCTCCTGTCTCTCCGGCAAGGCTTTGGAGTGGGCCAATGCCGAATGGAGGGGAATAGACGCCGCCACCATCAGCTACGCGGAGTTCTCCCGCCGCTTCAGGGCTGTTTTCGATCATCCCCCAGAGGGTAAAGAGGCGGGGGAGCGTCTGTTCCACCTCCGACAGGGGAAGAGGAGCGCACAGGAGTTCGCGCTGGACTTCCGGACTCTAGCGGCGGATGCGGGGTGGAATGAGAGGGCCCTCATCGACCACTATCGGTGCAGCCTGCGAGAGGACGTTCGACGAGAGTTGGCCTGCAGGGACACCAATTTAACCTTCGACCAGCTGGTGGACATGTCAATCCGTCTGGATACCCTGCTGGCCACCCGCGGACGTCCGGAGTTGGGGCCGTCCATTCCATCCCCCAGCACCTCCGAGCCGAGCCCTATGGAGCTCGGGGGTGCTGGCGCTAGAGAGAGGAGGAGAGAGATCTGGAGGGAGGCCGTCCCCTGCACCAACTGTGGCCGTAGAGGACACACTGCGGTTCGGTGCTGAGGAGGGTCTCCAGGGGATCGAGGCAACAGGTCACGCACTGGGGAGTCATTTCAGGTGAGTAGGCGCCCAACTCACCCAGAGCTCTCTGTTGGTCACATGTGTATACCTGTAGTTTTCCCCCAGGTTGCATCTCATTCCCAGCATAAGGCGCTAGTCGATTCAGGCGCAGCTGGGAATTTTATTGATCGTACATTTTGTGTTAAGTTAGGGATTCCCCTCCGACCAGTAGAGGTGCCTTTCCAGATTCATGCCTTAGATAGCCGTCCGTTGGGATCTGGGTTGATTAGGGAGGTCACAGCGCCAATAAAGATGAAGGCGCAGGGGGGTCATGAGGAGATCATTCAGTTATATCTGATCGACTCTCCTGCGTATCCCGTGGTGCTGGGGCTTCCTTGGTTAACCGCCCATGACCCGACCATTTCGTGGCAACAGAGGGCTCTTAAGGAGTGGTCTGCCCAGTGTGTTGGGCGATGTCTAGGTGTTTCCGTAGGGGCGACCACGGTGGAGAGTCCGAACCAATTGCCCGCACTGCACATTCCTCCTGAGTATGATGATTTGGCACTAGTGTTCAGCAAGACTAGGGCGACGCGATTGCCACCTCATAGACAGGGGGATTGTGCGATAGACCTCCAGGCAGGTGCTGCACTTCCACGTAGTCATGTGTATCCTCTGTCTCAAGAGGAGAAGGTGGCTATGGAGACATACATAGCCGAGTCTCTGAGACAGGGATACATACGGCCCTCCACTTCCCCTGCGTCCTCGAGTTTCTTTTTTGTGAAGAAGAAGGATGGAGGGTTGCGCCCGTGTATTGATTACGTAGTCTCAATCAGATCACTGTGAAATACAGTTATCCACTCCCTCTGATTGCGAGTATGACGGAATCATTACACGGAGCGCGTTTCTTCACAAAACTGGATCTCAGGAGCGCCTACAACTTGGTGCGTATTAGGGAGGGAGATGAATGGAAGACAGCATTTAGTACCACCTCGGGTCACTACGAGTATCTCGTCATGCCATACGGGTTAATGAATGCTCCTTCAGTCTTCCAATCCTTTGTGGACGAGATCTTCCGGGATTTGCATGGGCAGGGTGTAGTAGTGTATATTGACGACATACTAGTTTACTCTTCTACACGAGCCGAGCATGTAGCCCTGGTGCGTAGAGTGTTGGGTAGGCTGTTGGAGCATGACTTGTATGTCAAGGCAGAGAAATGTCTGTTTTTCCAGGAGTCCATCTCCTTCCTGGGCCATCGATTGTCCGCGTCAGGGGTGAAGATGGAGATTGACTGCGTTTCAGCCGTGCGTAATTGGCAGACTCCAACCACGGTTAAGGAAGTGCAGCGGTTTTTGGGTTTTGCCAATTACTACCGGAGGTTTATCCGGGGTTTTGGACAGGTGGCAGCTCCCATCACCTCCCTGCTGAAGGGGGGCCCGGTGCGTTTGCAGTGGTCAGCTGAGGCGGACAGGGCGTTTAGTAAACTGAAGGACCTGTTCAGCTCTGCTCCTGTGCTGGCGCATCCGGATCCCGCTTTAGCGTTCCAGGTGGAGGTGGACGCGTCAGAGGCCGGTATTGGGGCTGTACTGTCTCAACGCTCAGGCAACCCCCCTAAACTCCGGCCCTGCGCTTTTTACTCTAAGAAGCTCAGCCCGGCGGAACGTAATTATGACGTGGGGGACAGGGAGCTGCTCGCCGTGGTTCAAGACCTAAAGGTGTGGAGGCAATGGCTTGAGGGGGCTCAACACCCTTTTCTCATTCTGACTGACCATCGTAACCTGGAGTACATCCGGGCAGCTAGGAGACTGAACCCTCGTCAGGCTAGGTGGAACATGTTCCTGGCCCGGTTTGTGTTTAAGCTCACGTACATCCCAGGGTCCCAGAACGGTAAGGCAGACACCCTGTCCCGGCGATATGATGCAGAGGAGAAGTCCATTGAGCCCACGCCCATACTGCCGGAGTCTTGTCTGGTGGCACCTGGGGTGTGGGAGGTCGATGCGGAGATCGAGCGGGCGTTACGCACCGACCCTACTCCTCCAGAGTGTCCGGTGGGGCGGACGTACGTTCTGCTCGAGATTCGTGATCATCTCATATATTGGGCTCATACGTCACCCTCCTCTGGACATCCTGGTATCGGCCGGACAGTGCGCTGCCTTAGTGACAAGTACTGGTGGCCAACATTGGCTAGGGACGTGAGGGTTTATGTCTCCTCCTGCTCGGTGTGCGCTCAGTGTAAGGCGCCTAGACACCTGCCCAGGGGGAAGTTACAACCCCTACCCGTTCCACAACGGCCGTGGTCTCACCTCTCGGTAGACTTTGTCACGGACCTTCCCCCCTCCCAGGGGAATACCACCATTCTGGTCGTTGTGGATCGGTTCTCTAAAGCCTGTCGTCTCATCCCAATGCCGGGTCTCCCTACTGCCCTACAGACTGCTGAGGCTTTGTTTACCCACGTCTTCCGGCACTACGGGGTACCCGAGGATATAGTGTCTGATCGGGGTCCCCAATTCACCTCTAGAGTCTGGAGGGCGTTCATGGAACGCTTGGGGGTCTCGGTTAGCCTTACCTCGGGTTTCCACCCTGAGAGTAATGGGCAGGTGGAGAGAGTGAACCAGGATGTGGGTAGGTTTCTGAGATCATATTGCCAGGACTGGCAGGGGGAGTGGTCGGGATATATTCCCTGGGCAGAGATAGCCCAGAACTCCCTCCATCATTCATCTACTAACCTGACACCTTTCCAGTGTGTGTTAGGTTACCAGCCGGTTCTGGCACCTTGGCATCAGAGCCAGATCAAGGCCCCTGCGGTGGACGAGTGGTTTCGGCGCTCGGAGGAGATGTGGAATGCTGCGCACGTTCATTTGCAGCGTGCCATCAGGCGGCAAAAGGCGAGCGCCGATCGCCACCGCAGTGAGGCTCCGGTGTATGCACCAGGAGACCGGGTCTGGCTCTCGACTCGAAACCTTCCCCTTCGCCTGCCCTGCCGGAAGCTGGGTCGGCGGTTTGTGGGGCCATTTAAAGTCCTGAGGAGATTGAACGAGGTTTGTTGCAGGTTACAATTGCCTAATGATTATCGCATTAACCCCTCAGGCCGGTGGTATCTGGTCCACTCCAGGACAGTGAGATACGGGAGACTCCTCCGCCCCCACTGGACATCGAGGGGGCTCCGGCGTACTCAGTCCGGTCCATCGTAGATTCGAGACGTCGGATGGGGGGTCTGCAGTATCTCGTGGAGTGGGAGGGGTACGGACCGGAGGAACAGTGCTGGGTGCCTAGGAGGGACATTTTAGATCCCTCCCTCCTGACGGAGTTCCACCGGAGTCATCCTACGCGCCCTGCTCCGCGTCCTCCTGGCCGTCCCCGAGGCCGGGGTCGGCGCATGGCTGGAGCCGCGCGTCAAGGGGGGGGGGGTACTGTCACGGAGACCGCCGAGGCTGCTCCTCCTCCTTGCTCGGGCAGGCTTCGGCGTTCGTCTTCCCCGGAGTACTAGCTACTACAGCTTGATGTTTTCGATGTTTGTTTGGTTATGTCTAGTTGGTGCACCTGTCTCGTATTCTGTCTTGATTATGTCTCCTATAAGTTCCCCTTTGTTAGGTTTGCATGTTGTGTGTTATTGTCCGCCTGTCTAGCATGTTTAGGTTCTGTGTCCTTGGCCTTAGTGGGTATTTTACGCACTTGCGTATTTGTTACACCTCTTGTGTTTTTGGGAGGCTGTTATTTTTGTGTGTACCTTACGAAGTATTGAGAAAAAGTCATCTTGACTATTCTTCTGTGTCCTGCGCTTGACTCCACCACCGCATCCACATCAGAATCCTGACATGGAGCTGATTTGCTGGTGTTTTTACAGTCTTTTATGTCCAAAATCCAAGAAAAAAAAGTTTGCTCAGAAAACTTGTGGGGCCAAATAAAATCACCCGCGGGCCGCCAGTTGGGGAACCCTGCTGTATAACCTATCGGACTGGCATTCCCTAGTACTAAGCCAGAAAATGAAGGCCAATTAAGTGGAATTGGAGTGCTGCGAGTTGTTGACGTCAAAGCTGTGTACACGTCTCTGTGTCTCAGCGTGTGTGATGTAAGTTACTTGAGCATGGCGTTGTGTTTGTTGCGTCCTCTTTCTCTGTCTATCTCCTCTTTCTTCTCTATCTATCTACCAGACCATCTGCTTGGTCTATTCCCCTCTCTCATCTACATGGATAACAAGACATGCATTAGGATTACTAATACACCAGGCTGCATATGCCTGGCTGTCAGTGTGTGTTGCTACCGACTGCAGGGTTATTCTTGGAGGCTGTTGGTATAAGTGTGAGGCAGTGAGTTAATGAGTCCCTATGATGGTGCTGCATGTACTCTATTGTATAACACACTTAACTAACATATCGGCTTGACCCTGACCTGTTGAGGTCTTTTATAACCTGTTGTAGGCAGTGAGTTAAATGATAATGGTGCATGTAGTAATACTACTACTACTACTTCTACTACTACTACTACTAATAATAATAATAATAGTAATAATAATAATAATAATAATACATTTATTTTATATACAGAATCTCAAAGAGGCTTTAAAAACAAAACAAAAACATATGTAGGGTTCTGGCGGTGGCAGGTCTTCCACAGCTGATAGTGTTGATAGTGGTAGCTGATAGTGTTGAGGCAGTTAGTAGCGGAGGGAGAGTGGATGGTATAGGGAGGGGTATGCGTCAGCCAGATAGGCCAGGAGTTCTTCATTAGGCACCTCGCCGTATCCTTCTCCGTAGTAGGTGGGCTGGATCATCAACTGCCGGAAGTGCAGCACCCACCTGGGTGATGCTTCGGTGGCATGGTAACGCCTCCAAATGTACTGTAGGCTATACACTTAACAAACTACCATGTTACTCTAACCTGTTGTGGTCTTGTATAACATGTATTTACAATGGCGTAGCACAGTTTCCCGCAAGGTCAGAGTTTTTTTAAATATATATACAACTGTCCTGTATAACCTACCTGAGCCTGCATGAGTCATCCTCACGCTCTCTCCCAGTTTGGATAGTAAAGTTTAGTGTGTTGCATAAAACCAGTCGGTTAATGACAAATAACACACTCCGTCCACCCTCAAAACACTAGCTTACTAAGGACTGTTTCATTATGCAGTGTAACCTAATATCTATAGATATATACAGTATTTAGCTGGTATTATCAACTTTCAAATTA